>NC_056739.1:1881740632-1881818132 GCF_019279795.1 Protopterus annectens
TACTTATTCCTAATCCTGCCCACCCTTGTCACACCCAGTGCAAATCTTAACATCTTTAACTCTGCTATGTCCAGCTCTTGACTCCTGCCTTTTTGTCAATGCCACTGTCTCCAACCCATATAACATAGCTGGTCTCACTACCCTCTTGTAGACCTTCCCTTTCACTCTTACTGGTATTCGTCAGTCACAAATCACTCCTGACACTCTTCTCCACCCACCCCATTCTGCCTGTACTCTCTTCTTCACCTCTCTTCCACATGCACCATTATTTGAAATGTTGATCCCAAGTATTTAAACTCATCCACCTTCACCACCTCTACTTCCTGCATTCTCACCATTCCTCTATCCTTCCTCTCATTCACACACATATATTCTGCCTTAGTCCTGCTGACCTTCATTCCTCTTCTCTCTAGAGCATATCTCCACCTCTCCAGGTTCTCCTCCACCTGTTCCCTACTCTCACTACAGATCACAATGTCATCTGAAAACATCATAGTCCACGGGGACTCCTGTCTTATCTCATCTGTCAACCTGTCCATCACCACTGCAAATAAGAAAGGGCTCAGAGCTGATCCTTGATGTAATCCCACCACCACCTTAAATGCATCCGTCACTCCCACTGCAGACCTCACTGCTGTCACACTACCCTCGTACATGTCCTGTACCACTCTTACATACTTCTCTGACACTCCCAACTTCCTTATACAATACCACACCTCCTGTCTAGGCACCCTGTCATATGCTTTCTCTAAGTCCACAAAGACACAATGCACCTCCTTCTGACCTTCTCTGTACTTATCTATCAACTTTATCAGAGCAAACATCACATCTGTAGTTCTCTTTCCTGGCATGAGACCAAACTGCTGATCACTAATCATCACCTCCCTTCTTAACCTAGCTTCCACTACTCTTTCCCATAACTTCATGCTGTGACTGATCAGTTTAATCCCTCTGTAGTTACTACAGCTCTGCACATCACCCTTATTCTTAAAAATTGGTACCAAAACACTTTTTCTCCATTCCTCAGGCATCCTCTCACTTTCCAAGATTTCATTAAACAATCTAGTTAGAAACTCCACTGCCATTTCACCTAAACACCTCCATGCTTCCACAGGTATTTCATGTGTACCAACAGCCTTTCCATTCTTCATCCTCTTCATAGCTATCCTTACTTCCTCCTTGCTAATCCACTGCACTTCATGATTCACTATCTGCACATCATCCAGCCTTCTCTCCCTCTCATTCTCTTCATTCATCAGCCGCTCAAAGTACTCTTTCCATCTGCTCAACACACTCTCCATTGAACCATTAAATATGAATGCACTAGTCAAATAGCCTGAATTGTCTTGCACCAAATATATCAATAAAAAATGAAGATTGACAGGTCTATGCACAGGTGGTATCTAACAGATAACTACTGGTTCCTTTGTTTACTTGAGAACTTCTTTTACAGGTACAATAAACTTCAAATAACTTTAAATCCTTTAAAAATAAGAAAATACGTGCTACGTCGCCATACTGACTATGCACTTGTACCCTTGTCCATTATATGTAAATCACCCAGGCTATAGGGCTATAAGGGCCTCATTGTCTTTCTTTCTTTCTTTCTTTCTTTCTTTCTTTCTTTCTTTCTTTCTTTCTTTCTTTCTTTCTTTCTTTCCTTCTTTCTTTCTTTCTTTTCTCGTTGATGCTCCTTCTTCAAAGCCAACTTAAACATTGCATCTACTTAACTGTCCACCTTTAAATAACACCTATTGGGACCTAAAACTCATGAGACCCCACAAAACTCTTCCTTGTAAACCCTCATCCACTGGTCAGATATCTACTGGTATAGTATTTGAGAATATACCACTGCCCTTTCTTCATCTCGACTGTGACAAAGAACACAACCCTCAAATTGCTGGCTTAATGGTCTCTGTCCCGGGTGCTTTATATCATTACTTTATTATGTACCCACCAAATTATAACTTACCTTTCAGTGAAATAACTTAAGTGGATGCCACCTGCTAATTCCTTGTAAGCCTTTTCAAAAGTTGATAAATAAAATGAAGCAGCCACAGTTCACACGTCTTGACCCATTGCTCCCTTATTTCAATGTCGATCAGCGCATTCAGTGTATGGGAAAATTAGCTGCCTCTGCTGTAAATAAAAATAGCATACTCACTGTACTTACCAAGATGCACAAAACAAGAGAGCAATACCTTCTACATTTATACTGCATTAATTTTGGAAGCATAATAAATACTGCAAATACTGTATTCCAAGATATTTTTTTTGTGTGTGTGTGTGTGTGTGTGTGTGTGTGTGTGTGTGTGTGTGTGTGTGTGTGTGTGTGTGTGTGTGTGTGCCTGTATATGTGTGTTTGTGCATGCATGTGCATGTGCATGCATATGTGTGTGCATGTGTGTGTGTGTGTGTGTGTGTGTGTGTGTGTGTGTGTGTGTGTGTGTGTGTGTGTGTGTGTGTGTGTGTGTGTGTGTGTGTGTGTGTGTGTGTGTGTGTGTGTGTGTGTGTGTGTGTGTGTGTGTGTGTGTGTGTGTGTGTGTGTGTGTGTGTGTGTGTGTGTGTGTGTGCGTGTGTGTGTGTGTGCGTGTGTGTATGTGTGTGTGATTGTCTTGCGTCCATCAGCTTCTTTCACTGCTTCACTTTTTTCAGCAGGTCTACCAAACCTGACATCCTCCATCAGTCCATCTCCATACCTGTTTGGAAGCAGTAGGAGGGTATTTCCTGAAGGTCTAACATTGGATCTTGTGCTGGAAATAGCTTCAAGAGGTTATGTGCAGAAGGTGCTACTCTGCATAATCCATGTCCCGACTTGTGAATCAGCTGTAAATCTGCTTCCCATTGTAGACAGCACTCCCCAAACTATTTTCCAGTTTCAACCAGGGATCAATCAGAGGATGTAACTAAACATGCAAAACTCCACTTTTCCTTTAACCATGATGGATCAACCGTCATAAGCCACTGTAACCAATCCTTTCCACATGGCTTTTCCAGAGTCCAAAAGTGTAATAGCTGCAGTATTTTATGCTACCTCAGAAATTAGTTAAGGCTTTAGAAATATTGCAATGCATCATTGATCAGAGCATGGAAGAGTAAAGTCATACAAAACATCTGCATTGTCTGTAATATACTATATTAAGAGACATGCCTGCAGTATGGGGGGTGCTAACCTGCATACCTCAACTACCCCTATTTCATGGAACATCTCTTATTTTGCCTCATATTTTTGCCTTATGCTTCATGAATTTTTTGATTTTTCTGGTAAAATACCAAGGATTACAGTCACTCAATAATGACAGAGATTAGCACTTCACATTTCTTACTGTTCAGAAACTGCATGTTGATTGAAAACCTGTTGTTATATTAACTTCTAAAAGTTAATTATACTATTATTTAAAATTGTCTCTGATTTTTGTCCTTTGATTCTCTGTTGTTTTTGGATTTGTCCAGAATTTTTGAGAAAAGAAATTCAGAGTTTTGCTAAATACTTTCATTGAAACTGGCTGTTTACTGCATATAAAAAAAAAATCCTCATCTTCCAGACGCACTGCCAAAAAAGCAGGGAATGATGATTATTTTGACTTCTGAGTTTGTGCCCCTATACCATTTTATTATATTGCATTCCATTTTATTTTAATTTATTTGTCTTTGCTATCACATGCATTTCCCCTTGCCTTTGGATGAAAATTAGCATGCACATCATTTAACAAACCATGCCATACATTTGCTTGAAAGTAATGGTCACAGCCATGTATTTATTATGGCAATTGGGTTGGATTATTATATCATATCACTGCCAGATCAGAAGTCAATGCCAGTTAGACCAGACACTGCAAACCAAGAAAATTCACATGTGCTCAAAGGGCAGAACTTGAAAGTAAGTCACATTAACCAGACCATAACATACCACTGCAGTCCCTGAAAATGCTCAACCAACACCAATGGCTGAAGGCATCTATAACCAAACACCAACAGTCTCTAGTCACCACTCAGACAGATAGCAGGGGCTGAAGGGTTTCTGCCATTTGTGGGACCCCAGGCTGTGGCCCCAAGCCTGCCCGCTACATCATGGGGTGCCCACCCGGAGAAGGGCCAAGCTGTCTGTGCCTGCACCTGTCTTAAGACCAAGAATGCTCCTTTGCAATTTTAGTCTTCCAAGTCTGCCCTTTCACCACATTAAGGTAGGTTGTCTTACATGCCAGCATTCCCCACAAGCACATCTGCCAACTTTGCAATTCATTTAAGGTTTTCTATAAATAACTTTATTCTTGAATGTGACAAGTGAATTCCATCACTTCTGTACATTTCTAAAAACTGATATTAGTGTGGTGCACTAGCCATCCCCCTAGTTTCCTTACTTGCTGTCTAAAGAATCTGTTGGTCAACCTCCTAGCTCTTTCCACTGCTCTGACATTATTTGCTCCTTGATGGATGGGTCTTGGAATTATGTTTGACCACACAAGCTTAATTTTCAGCCAAATCTGTCTGATCTGCCTGGACCATTGACAGATTCTAGTTTCTGAGGTACAACACTGGGCTACTTCACATCATTCCTCCCCACATATGTAATACAATAAAACTCATGTGAAAAATGCATATATTACACACACACACACACACACACACACGTATATATATATATACACACACACACACACACACACACACACACACACACACACACACACACACACACACACACACACACATGGATTTCTACAAATAGTTGAGACCATAAGATCGAAGTTTTGAAACTTCAAACATTTTGAACTGAGATCGCTGTACAGTGCGGAATGGGAAATCTATCAAAACTTCGATCTTATGGTCTCGACCATTTGCAGTTCGAAGTCTTGAGACTTTGAGCTTGTAAAGTATATATACATATATATATATATATATATATATATATATATATATATATATATATATATATATAAAATGTATTTATATGTATATATATATATATGTATAGACTTGCTCAGCTTCATATATAGACTTGCTCAGCTTCAGACTCTCACACAAGCCAAAGTATTTTAAACCCACCCAGGTGGGGGCCTGCACATCCACACCATCCAAATGTGAGGGGCTGTACCCCTACACCTCACCTAATTGTGTATAACAACCCCAAGATCATTCCACAGTGGGGGAAAGGGCAAATTCCTGATGCTGGGCTAGTCATTACTTTCCTTGGGAAAGTAATCTGTTGAACTGAGTATGTGCAGAAGGGTAACATTCATTGTTTAAGGTTCAATGACCAATGGTTTGTGGTAATGAACTTTTGATAATATCATATAAACCCCAGAGTTAGTGCATAAAAAAATCTCATTATATCAAGGACATACTATGTGATGCTAAACGCCTCTCTACTGCACATCTTCTTACCAGCTCATTATTTCTTTTGTCCAAGCCTTGGTTGATAGTACTGGGGACAGAAAATAGATGGATTGCATGCAAAACAGGGATATATATTCATGCTACCTCATTATGCAGCACTGATAAATTAAATGAGCAAATATTGCAACATCGGCCACCTCTTTTCTAACTCTACACTTCAGGCTACAGAAGCCTGATACTCCAAAGTCTATTTCCAGACTATCAAATATATCCAAAAAAAAGCCACATACTTTCATCTTTTTGTTATCACAAGGCAGCAGGATTTTATTTTCCCATTCATGCACTCTCCCAGCCCCATCCATGTGTACTTACAGCACTGACATATTACTTGCATTGTTTTTGCAGGCTCATTGCTATTATGCAAGTGGCACTTATCAGCTTCTGGCTGCCTCCTACCCCCTTCCAATATAGTAACCTAATCACACTATCTTTTGATCTTGCATTTCCAGGTACAACGGTTCCTCATCTCTCTAGATAATGCTGTACTCCTTTCTACTACCCATCCTATTAGCGACATCCCTCCTTACCTTATATGAAATACAACATCTCACAGGACTTCAAGTCCCAAAGGCCCACACTAGCACCCCAGATGTCAAATATTCCACCTTCAAACATACCCATAGTACCAGGACATATCTAACTTCACGTTCACACTCCCTACACACTAGCACCAGGAAAATTAACTGTAGAATCAAACACTACTATAGACTTGTAGATAAATTCCTAAAACTTATCTCCAAGCTTAGACTTAACCCTGGCCCTGCCAACTCAGGCATATACTCTCCCTCTACCTGTAACCTAAGCCTCGTGCCCGCAATTTCCAGGCCACCTAACTCTCTCCTAACCTGTCATCTTAATATCAGAAACATCAATAACAAGGTACATGAACTTCATGCCCTCCTTGCTGATCACTCCCCTGAGATTCTCTGTCTATCTGAGACATGGTTAAAACCTGCCATCACTGACAATGAAGTACTATCACCTGGGTATAACATACACAGGTTGGACCGTGCTTCCAGGAAGGAAGGTGGGGTAGCCATACTCTACAAATCTGAGTTGAATGTAACCACAGATGTAATACAACCACCTCAGATTAACAACTTAGAGATTCTAGCCACCAAACTGCAACTTAACAAAAGTAAATGCATTCATATCATCTGCATGTATATTCCCCCAGGTAACAATATAGCTACACTTGAAGACACCTTACAGTGGATATCTAGTCACTACCTTCAAGAAACCCTTCTTCTCAGAGACTTTATTATAGATTGGGCCACCTGTTCTTCAGAATCCCCTAACATCCATATTAACCTGCACTCATTTACGCAAATCATCAACACCCCTATTAGGATAGGTAAACCCAACCAAAAAGAAAGTATACTCGATTGGGTACTCATTAATAGTCACCCCAACTTGTATACCTCTTGTACCCTCCCTGATAGTCTACGTGATCACCATCTCACATATATAATCAAGCACAAAACAATCAATCCCCAACAACCCTTACTAAGAAATGTTAGAAATAAAAAAAAAAAAGTTGACTCAGCCAAATGTCAACAAGAATTACAGTCCTGTAATTGGTCTATCCTAAAACTTCTCCCCTTAGAGGACGCAGTCCTGTATTTTAACAAAAAATTTCTTGAGATCATTGGCTTTCACACACCCAGTCACTCAAAGAGAACTAAGGCAAAGTCTGCTCTTTGGCTTTAGAAAGAGACTAGACTCAAAATTAATCTTTGAAATAAAGCCTGGCTTTATGGCGGTCTACTAAACTTAAACTCCCTCATGATCAAATTAAATACAGGCAACTTAGGAAAGAGACTAAAAAACTCATATTACTAGACAAAAAAGAATACTACTATAAATTACAGACAGAAAATCAAAATAACCCTCAGAAGTTCTGGGCAGGGTTGAATAATCTACTACACCCTGGTCAAACTACTACCCCCCGTCCCAGCAGCCGCTACTGATAAACCTCCAGAAGCAGTCTCTGATAGCTTTAACCGATTCTTTACCGAGACAATTCAAGCCCTAGCCAGCCAACTACCTCTTAGCTCCCATAGCTCAGAAAGTATCACCCCTAGAAACCTACCCTTATTTAGCTTTCAACCTGTCGCCACGTCACTTATCCGTACCCTGATCAGAAAACTAAAACCCACTACACTCTCGGCTGACCAACTTCCAGCTGAATACCTACAAAAATCAGCTGATGCCATTGCCTACCTGGTATCATTACTTATCAATCAAACCATTGTAGAAGCGAAAATTCCCACTATCTGGAAAATATCTTATGTAATTCCTCTTTATAAAGGAGGTAGTTCTACTGAACTGTCTAACTATAGGCCTATAGCTATACTCTCTCCTCTAGCAAAGATAATGGAAAAATGTATTCAGAAACAGTTCCTGCACCACCTAATCCATAACCACATCATGGCAGATACCCAGCATGGTTTTAGACCTCACCATAGCACTACCTCAGCCCTACTAGTCTTTTCCAATACTATAAACCTTAAGCATAACAATAACCACATTTCTTCAGCTCTTTTTTTGGATATTTCCAAAGCTTTTGATATGGTTGATCACCAACTATTAATCCACATTCTGCAAACACTTTGTCTAGATTCCAAATCACTTCAATGGTTTAATTCCTACCTAAGTGGTAGACAGCAGGCTGTACTTTGGCAGAACAAACTCTCTACCCTACAACCTAACACCCTGGGAGTACCACAAGGTTCTATACTAGGGTCCCTGTTATTCCCCATCTTCATCAATGGTTTGAACACTGTCATACCTAAAGTCAACTGTATCCAATATGCAGATGACTCTACTCTGATTTGCTCAGCAACATCCCCTACAGAGTTACAGTTAGCTACCCAGACCACCTTTAACACAATAGAAAACTCGCTTACCAAACGATGCCTGATACTGAATCCTAAAAAAACTAAAATGCTGTTATTATCACCTACAAAAAGGTCTAGTGCTGTTAACTTTACAATTAAAGCAAAGGATGGCACAATAACCTCCCCTGACCTCTCTACTAAACTAGGAGGTGTCATTAGAGATAATTTAAAATTCGACCTACATGTTAACCAATTGATCAAAACCATCAATAAAAAAACTAGGATCACTATAAAGAATAAAAGATTTCCTGACTCCCCCAGCCAAGGTTGCCATTGCTTGATCTCACCTTCTCTCTACTTTTCTGTATGCATCCCCTCTTCTCTGTAATGCTAATAAGGCTGTCCTGAACAAACTCTCTATCTGTTACAATCACATTGCCAGGTTTACCACTGGGCTGCCTTTTAGGACACATCATTGCATCAATCTAATCCATCTTGGATGGCTTGAACTACCCAGTCTAATCATATATAACCAACTGGTCATGGCCCACAAAATTATATACAACCCTGAAAACACCCCTGCACTCAAAAATCTGGTCACCCTATATAATAATCCTAGACTGCTGTGATCCTCCAACAGACTCCTTATCCAGATATGTAAAACTAATAACCTAGCCGGTGACTCTCTCTTTACAAACTCTGCAGGTAAGTCATGGAACACTCTACCACCTGATATTACCTTAATCTCTTCTCTAGGTCAGTTCAAAACTAAGCTCAAACACTACCTGGGATCAGACTAGACATTCTATTGTATCAAGTATGGTCAATCTTTTTCTCTGGATTGTGCATTGCTGCTATGTAGCCTTTCATGTACTGCAACTTTCAGATTTTACACGCTGAACAACTGTACATAAGAAACTATTATAATGATCATTCATTGAATCAATGTAAAAATTCTATATGTAATTTGTATGGTTTGTCTCCAATCTCTGTAAATATTTTATTTGCAATTGTAACATGTGACATGTTATTAGATTTATATATTTTTTTTATTTCTTGGAGGTTTTCTCCCCGGGCCTCCACTGAAAATGGACATATATCCAGTTGGATTATCCCGGTCAATGATTGTAAAATAAAAAAATAAAAAAAAAAAACATCAGTGAACCTCTTGTGAATTCTGCAATTACAGCTCTGAATAAAATTCTCCCTTCATGGATGACACTGCAATAGGTGCAAGTAGGCTGGTTCATTTTAACCAATACAGACTGTTCTCATCTTCTTTATAATTATAAACATTTTTTCGTAGATTCATGGCACTTACTAGGCTATTTATTTGTGAAGATTTTAAGAAGCCTTAGATTTCGGTTAGTTTTTAGCCCATATATATTTTGTGTATAAATAGTGCAGGGGTGGGCAGAACAAAGATATGTCTGGACATTTTTATTTCAATCTCATCCATGAGGGACAAGGGTGATAAATCAGGGGTTAATCTGTAGTTAGCTATCCAGTCATACAAATGACTTTTGAATAAAATAAGTACTTTGTTTTATGTGGAGTGGAATGCAATTCCACAGAAGATGAAATATCTGTGGTTACATGCACATCCAACATGTTTTCTTTCTTTTGCATAAGAAATAGTGATCCCTTGAGTGTTTATGCCTGCACTGCTGTGCATCATAAGGGGATGTTACACTACTGATTATGCCCTCCTTTGGATGAGATGCTAAACTGAGATCTCATCTCATGAGTTGTTGATAGCTCAAGTGAATGTAAATGAGCCCATGATACCTATCAATAGGAGTAGCACTGCTTTATTACATATGCATATGTTTTTATATATCAAAATTCACATTCTAAATTCAAAATTCAATTCATCTCATCAAATTATCAAAAATGAAAAAATAAAAGTACCTGGGCCAACCTTTATTCCTCATCCACTTTTAAAGTTTATTCATCAAAATACTGCAATCCTGGTTATACAGAAGTTCTTTAGATTTCATATTCCAAAAATTCCAGATAATACTAATTAATAGTTTATCTTATGTATCCTTATTTCTCCCCTGTTCTGTCTTCATAATACCCACACACTACAGTATTCATACTTATTTTCTTAAATATTTCTTCATGAAATTCATCATAACACTAATCTCACATTTTTTATTCTTTCATATTCAATACATTTAGGCTTCATATTTTTTTTTCTGTAATAAATACCCTATGCAGCCCATGTTCCTTTTGCTTATACTTATTTTCAACTTTAACAAGTAACATTAGTCTCTACATAAAAAATACCCAAATTCATTTTTAAATCTTGCCTGCCTTCTTCTAATAGCTTTATTAATCTTAGCTTCCTTATTTTCACGTTAATGTAATATTTTCTATCACCTCCTCATTCCATTTTTTATCAACTAGAACATTCCATTTTAAATCACATCTTTTAATTACTTCATAGCATTCCTTCTCCTTTACATCCTCAAACATTTTTTTCATTTTCTACTAAGATCCCACATATCTTTATATTTCCCCACATTAGTTTTCCCATAAATCCCTCACTTCACTGTTCATTTTATTAAAGAAGTCCAATGCATATGCAAAGAAGCCAAAAAAAAAAAAACAGATTTTCTAATCCTAATTATCTTTGCTTATGGTCACAATACAAGGGCCCTCTTTTAACGGTATTCAGCCTAGAACCCATTAAAAAAACTAAAAAAAAAATTCCAAAAGTTTGTTCTCCAATTTTTTTTTTTTTTGGGGGGGGAGTAAAATAAACTAGTTTGCTTAAACCCACTGAATGCATTAAATAAACTTTCTTAAAAAAGATAACTCAAATACATTCCACATATCAATACTATTTCCCAAATCAAACAAAATTACTTCCTATTCCTTTCCCATAAAATCATAATTTACAAAATATCTTCCTAACAAATGAAATTAATTAAAAAAATCTCTGCTATTTTAAAAATCCCCCACACCCTTACACTTATTTTTATTCAAAAACAAACCTACATTTTACAGAAAATAGTCTCGCTATAATGTTTTTTTCTTACCCATCCTTTACCCATAGTAATTGTTAACAAATCATCTGCATAAGACATTTCTACATTATATTTCTTAAATACACATCCTCCTACCCTTTCATAAGCTTCAATCAAAACAGCATTCATCACAAAAGTAAACAAACATCCAATAGATGGAAATTCCTGCTTGGCTCCTCTGCTTATTTTAGTCTTTTCACTAAACCTCATTTTACTTCAACCTTCACAAAACTGAATTTATAAACCAATTCTATGACATTCATAATCTTCTCAATAACTTCATAACTTATTATCTCAAACATGTTATTATGATCTGTAGCATCATATGCCTTCTCAAAATCTTACACAGCTATCCTTCCTTCATTCCCAAATTATTTCAGACTTGCTATCATTATGTATAGTATCATATATCTTCTCAGCATCACATACAGCAATTCTTCCTTCACCCCCAAAATTAATATCGCAAACAACTTTTTCAACAATCAATAACACATCCTTAAAGTCTTACCTTCTATACTTTATATTTCACTTCCTGTAACATCATTCATTACTATATTTAATATTCTCTGAATTATTCTCATAGATATTTTATAATCAGTATTATTTCATGTTAAAGGTCTCCAATTTTTAATTTCAACCTTTTCTCCTTTCTAACAAAGTTAACTTAATAATTCCTTCACACATTTCTTTATCTCTGATACCATATTGAACAACTTTTTTTCTATCATCCACCTCTTCATAGAAGTTTTTTTCCTATCACATCAGGACCAGGAGCATATTATTATTATTATTATTATTATTATTATTATTATTATTATTATTATTATTATTATTTTTCCTAATATTTCCTTTCTCTTTTGCCCTATCGTTCTAACCTTCCAAATTAACACTCCTTTTGTTTCACCTTTAAAATACAAATTATTCATATGTTTCACTATCACATTCATAATCGCATCCATTTTATACTCTATATATCCTATATTATTGTAACAGACTCAAATTTTCCCTCATCACTCTTTACTCTTTGACCCAAAAAGGAAGAAATCTTCTCTTTCTCCTTGCAACGTATATTTCTGTTTATAAATCATTATGCATGTTTTGATTTCATTTTCTTGATACAACTTTTTTTCTTATTTTTACTTCTATAAGCTACACAATCTAATAAACTGTCATTATACTCTTCAATCAAATTGTTATACTTCTCTTTTTTCTTTCCAGTTTTCCTGCACTTACATACACCTGTCCATATTTCTTCTCAAAACTTCACCACCACCCAGTCAAACTGCTGTAAAATGAAATCATGGATAAATGATCTTCCTATCATTTGTCTATATTTTCCTTAAATCAATTTTCTTTTTTCAATCTCACCAGAAAACCTATTATTAACTTTCCTTTCTTTTATAAAACTTTCCTCACTGAAATTTCAGAAATAATAGATCAGTGACCTGGAAAATTAACTTCAACAGTCCCAATCCTTATTTCATGCAAATTTTCTGAATACAAGAAAAAATCTATTTCAGTCTTAATATCTCTCTTTTTATTCACATACTTCCTTGTTTTAACTAAGCACAAAATTCTCTTTTTGGACTAACATCTTTTTTCATGCTTTACTCCATTTTTCTCATATTACAATTAAAATCATACACCATGGTGATTACAATGTGGGTATCAGAAACTTTATTATTTTCTACAAAAAATGAATTATTTTGCAATATGATAGAGGCAAATAATGTCACAATTCTATAAAATGTAATTATTTTCCTTATATCACAAATCATATGCCTTCCAGACCTCACAATAATAACATCCATCATTGTCACATCCTTCATTTTAACATTGCTGCAATTCCAGAGGATGGATCTTCCCCAAAACACAAAAAGATCTTTCCCACAGTGTCAGTCTGCTTTCTTTGTTTAGTATGTAAAATATCTACCAAGCAAAAAACATATATCCCATTTACATTTGCTCACCCAATTAAGAACCATTAACATATGCTTTTCACTAATAATGTTATTAACATTTAAAGGCATAACCCTAATATCATTCTTTATATTTTTAACAGTTTTTTGAGTATCACTTTCTTCTTTCTTTATCTTAACCTCTTAGTTATGGTACCCCTGTCAACATCCAGCTTTTCCTCCTCCCCTTCTTACATTTTTTTCCAAAACCTGATATTTATTTCCCTAGTAGCAGCATTTTCATCCCTTTGTTCCTCTCTTTCCTTTACCCCACATTTACATCTTCTTCATATATGACCCCGTACTCCCTTAATTTTCACTTTAAACAACTTTGATCTTTCTTTTCTAATTTTCATCCCATCTTGATCTGTTTCAATCATTTTACAACCAAACAAAAAATTGTCTTTAGTCTCACATTTCCTGCAAAACAACTCACAACTCATTATAGAATGTCCAAGTTCCCAACATGGAAAATAATGTCTCTTGGGACATGCAATAATTAAATTATCTGCCTTACCACAATTAAAACATCTTTTAAGTTGCCCCATTACTTTAACATCCTTTTGTCCTCATTTATAATGGCATAACTTGAATAATTAAATATTTGTCCATTATGAGTATCCAAACATAACAAAATATCCAAAGCATCATTCCACAGTTTTCTTTCATCATAATATTTCTTAGCATCATATAACACTTTATATCATTCTTCAAAAAAATCTAATTTCATTTTCAGTAACCTCAGTAGTAATAAATTGCAATTTTATTTTCCTTCTAAACATGTTATCATGTCTCCTCTCACATAATTGTTCTATGGTGTACAAAAAGATTTTTTTTCAAATAATATAAAAAAATGCTAAAATTGTTCAGATGATTTGAGTCACTTCACCAAAAAGATTCAATCAAAATTTTAATGAAAGCCCTAAGGCCACATGGGGAAAAGGCCAACACAATAATAATATTGTCCCACACAAGATATCTATCCAAACTTTCTCTCTTTTAAGTTTGTTTTCTAATGATCAGCTTCTGCTTCTGTATGACAGTATTTCTAGCAGTTATAGTGCACTTAGGTGACATTTTGTATAGCTACTTAAGTTTGTCTTTCATCAGTCCCAAACCTGCCTTCATGATGAAAATTATCAGCCACACTGTCTTCAGCTCCCAAAACATCTCTGCATTTACTATGTGCATCTTGTTCACCTGCAACAATGTCTGACCAAGCAACAGCATTGCTATCAGTAGATTTCACCTCCTTGATCATCTTCTTTAAGACTTCATTCTCCAGGCCACCTTTTTGTAGTTCCATTATTTTAAGGTGTAGCAATCCACTACCCACACAATTCATACCCATATCCACAACCTCAGCTGAAGTGACTGACAATTCTTCAATTTTCCCACTTTCATCTTCCAGTTTACTAAAAAAACTTAACTGAACAATCAGCAATACTCTCCCACTCAGTCTTCTCCATCTCACTTCCAGTTGATGGCCTTATGGCAATACAACAGTAAACCAGTAGGGGTACTTTACTTATACATAAAAAAATCATATTTACAACATATTTACATAGTTACTATTGTGCAAATATATACATATACAAATATATATATATATATATATATATATATATATATATATATATACACCTATTCATAATTTTCCTTACAATCATACTAAATTTTTATCCCTGTTAGACCCCCGCTCCATTTTCCATTATCATCATTCAATTTTGCTTAATATTGTTGCTAAAATCCATTTACCATTAAACATAATTTCATTTTTTTCTTTTATTCCATATAATCCATAAAATAACTGTTCATCTATTTTTTAAGCATGTTCTTTATTTGTATTCTTATAAAATTCTTAATAATATTCATATTTAATCATATCCATGTTTATTTTATCCACTCCTTTTTATATCTATGAAAAGTTTCCTATGCATAGTTTTCTCATTACTTTTTTACTCCTTTACATTTCAAAAATACATATTCAGCATTTTCTTCTTGATAATGTAAACATTATATCACTTTTCTCTTTATATGGCATATTTTCTATTTATCTATGACCAGCCTCCTCAAAAAAATCTTGATATTTTACTTTCTGATTACACAGTTTGCTTTTGATTTTTATGCTTCATTTTTTTCATATGTTAGATTTTCCCATGGGTTTACATAGTAATGCTTGCATTACATTTTTAAACATACTTTTCTTTCTTTTTCTTTTTTCTCCATCATCAGTTTT
This sequence comes from Protopterus annectens, assembly GCF_019279795.1. Taxonomy (NCBI): domain Eukaryota; kingdom Metazoa; phylum Chordata; order Ceratodontiformes; family Protopteridae; genus Protopterus; species Protopterus annectens. The sequence goes on from NC_056739.1 coordinate 1,881,756,102, forward strand.
TATTTTTAGCAAAAATACATTGTCTTGGTAACATTTTATTTCTCCATTTATATACCCTTTTTCTCTTTTACTCTTTTTACCATACCCCAACATTTATCATAATTTAATTTATACAATTTTACTACTAATCTCTCATCTTTTTAATTTGTCCAGTGTAACACTTTGCACATATTTAATGAAGTAGCTATACTGTTGTGTTAAATAACCCTAAACCTCCTTCTTATGCATGTACAAAACTTCTATTTTTACGGCTTTTAATCTTGAACTGCATATAAATAAATAAATTAATTAAAAAAAAAATGCTATTTACCCATCATACTGAATTACCAAATAATCCTTTATTCTGAACGACAATTTTATGTTCTGCAGAAAAGTCATTTTTTCTTTCTTATATTTTTCCCATTGAATTCTACTTGCAGCTTTATTCTGAAATGTTATACCTAACACAGAAATTTAATTCATTGTAAAATATATATCTCCTACCTTTACTACGTCATCTATACTTTTACTCTTCTCTTTATTTAAAGCCATCCCCATCACCTCTAGACTCTCATTTGTTGAAATTATTCATTCTTTTATCCAAATTCTGTTTTTTTTGCAATTATTATAATGTCATCTGCATATGTTAGCAGGACTGCAATTCTTAACCCTTCAGGTGTGATATACCTCACTTCCTTCATTTTGTAATTTATTTCATATACAATCACTTTCAGGACTAATGCAAAGAGAATACAACTTGTAAGGCACTCCTGTCTTACACAACTCTTCATATGCACCTCTTGGCTAAACCAGCCATTTACAAGTATTTTTATTTTATTATTACTATATACTGACATACATGATTTCCTAATTTTCTCACTTAAATTTTTTCATTATCATTCATAAGATTTAATGTCCAAATGCCTTATTAAGTTCTCCTATCATGATTTTTCCTTCTTCTTTTCTATTCATAATATCCACAACTCTTCCCCTTTATACTATATACTATTTTCTATAATATTTTCCATTTTAGTTTCAAATCTCTATTATATCATTGTCATGATGATTTTATTATTCAATACTATTATTATTTAATATTATCAGTCTCCCATTTTTGAATTGTCTTCTGTCTTTGGTCTTCTATATGATTTTAAGTATTCTACTACACACTTCTTTATATATATATATATATATATATATATATATATATATATATATATATATATCAACCTTGGTTTACATTAAAAATCCTGAGTGAAGGTTAGACAAAACTCTAAATGTTGACTAACAGTTGCCCGATTCTGTTACGTCTAACCTGCATAAGTGTAATGGAACCCTTTAGCAAATGCAAAGTGCATTTGCACAGCTGTCATCGGTGATGTGATTGTGGTAAAGTACGTTTGTGGTAAAGTGGGGATCAGGAAATTACCTTTTTTCCCCACTGTAGTGTGATCTTGGAGTTGGAATATATATAAGTGGCAGGGGCTGTGGGGGGTGCAGGGTGGCTTGCCCCCTTCAAAACATAATGACTATCAGTAGTATGGATGTGGTCCATACTGCTTGCTATTGCAGCTTTTGTACTGCAGAAGCTGAATTTGACTTTGTTGCAGCACATTCAATAGTTTAAATGGTTTACTGTTGTGAACATCAAAGATGTAAATCACAATTCTGATAGGTTTATGTTCACATCTTCGATGTTATGATAGTAAACCATAAACCTTCATTTAACCATTCATTAAAAAAATGTTTAATTCTTTTTGCCAGTCCCTTAAATTTTTACACATTTCATACCTTATTCCATCTTGTCTTGTAGCAGAAGGTATGCTTACTTGTCCTAATACTTTAAATAGCGCATGTAATAAAATCTCCTCTTCTAATTCCTTATTCTCTTTTTCTGTTAACTTTTTTTGTTTTCCATGTTTTTCACTAACTTATTTTTCTCCTTAAACATTTCCAGTGCATATTGTACTACACTAATCTTTTCCTGAGTTTTTTATTTTTCTCCTTTTACATTTTTTTTATTTCTTTCATTACATTAAGATATTCCTTTACTAATCTAATTAAGTAACTTGATACTTCTTCTCTCTTTCCTTGTAAAAATATTTTAGTTATATAACGATAATTTTATTATTTATCGATTTCTTTTAAATAATTACTTTAATTGTCAAAGTTGTTTCTAACATTATATTCTATATCTACAAATGCATCTCTATATTATGTTTTTTATATTTTTTTCTCTACTTTTCTCACATCATATCACCATTGTAAAAAAAGTATTTTTCCTTAAATATCAGCCACCATTCAGGCCAATTTTTATAAAATGTTATCATGGTAATATGATCTTTCCATAACTGTATTACTGATCTCCTTCCTTCTTTATACCATGCCTTCTCATTTATCCTTTTTATTCTACTGCCAATTTTTATATATTCATTATTTTCCTTTATCTCTGGCTGTACTACAAGATAATCAGAAATCCTGTTTCAACTACCGCCCCATCTCCTGTAACTAAACCATTTGATATTACAACATAATCTATTTCAGTTCTATACATACCCTTTTTGTAAGTCCATTGATTTTTATTCCAATATTTTAACTGACCACATCTTATAACTTCTAACAGTTTTCCCTTTCTTTTTGCACTTAAGTCTCCCATTGTTGTAATATTCAAAATCAGATGAAATAAGCTTTATATAAGCTTTAATCTTTACAATTAGTGTAAGCATATAATGTTATAATACTATATACTTGTTCTTTCCTTTTTAAATCTATAATGACTAATCTTCCCATTTTGTTAAAGTTACATCTAATATCTTTACTGTATTTCCATAGAATATGGCTATTCCAGGACATCTCATTTCCCAAATTCAAGATTATCTTACCTTCCCATAGTTTCTGTGTTTGTAATCTCTCTTCATTTGCTAAAAATATCATGTCTTCTAATATAACTACATCTACATCATCTGTATTCCTCAAGAATCCATATTCTTCATACTATATTTTTAATACTAATTACATTTAAAGAAAGCATGTTGAACTTTTTATTTCCCTTAGATTCATGATTTCATAGGTTCATAGTTAACCACTGGGCTCTGCTCCAATGGGCTATTCCAAGCCTAGCCAATATCCCTACCAAAGGTGAGACTCAAACACTGTGCTTTGTGTCTGTGAGTCAAAACACCTTAACCATTATAACAACCCTCAGCCATTAGCTGTATGTATATTCTTTTTCATCTGTTTCCCTTTTTTTTTGTTTTGTTTTGTTCTTGTCCCTTTAAATTTTCTTTTTCTGCCTTTTTCCCATTTGCCAATAGAAATATTTTTTCTTTTACTATATATCAATTTGTGTCTTCACCATTGCTTATTTCAAAATCTTCTTTTATGTCCTCTATTATTTTTTTCTCATCTAATTTTTCTTCTAATTCAACTACTTCTAAAATGTCGTGTCTTTGTTCATTTTTTCTCTTTCTTTTTCCTTTTCCTTACTCTTATTTTCATTTTTACAATCCGTCCATACATGTCCAATTTTATTACATTTATACCATTTCAATTGACATTGTTTTTTGCATCATGTCCTATTTCCCTACAAATATGGCATTTTCTTTTATCACAGTTCATAGGTTCATAGGTTCATAGGTTCATACTAGGCTCTCTGCCCTGGGGCAATTATAAACCTAGCCCGATTCTGTATGGCTTACGCCACCCCTTGATTTGAGTATACTGTGCCCTTTTTAAGGTTTAGTTTACTGTGCCTCTGTCTAATAGTGACATGGGAGCAATCCCTGGGACAAACCTATGATCCCCCATCCACCTATCGAGATTCTTCTTGAAGAGATTCAGTGAGGTGCTCTGCCTCACATGAACTGGAATTCTATTCCAGAGCGAAGGGAGCCTCTGGGTTATGAACCTGTCCCTCCAGCAAGTTCTATTTATTTCTGTGCTGAGGTTCAAGTCCCTCGAGCGTGAGGCTCTAAAGGATTTAGATTTACTGAGGTGGAGCATGTCCATTAATTCTGGATTTGACATAGCTTTGTATGTCAGGCATAGATCACCTCGAAGTAGGCGGTATGCAACTGAGTAGAGCTGGTGTTTTTTTAACTGAGCAGCATATGGCATCTGTTTGAGACCCTTGATCCTCTTGGTGAGATACTTTTGGGGTCTTTCTAATTGCTGCAGGTGTCACGTAAGGTACATCCCAAAAGGGGCATTGTATTCTATGATGGGCCTGATGAGGGATGAATAAAGGGGCACGATTACCTCTCTTGATCTAGATGTGAAACCCTTCATGATGAGGTGGGCTATGTAGAAGGTCTTTCTAACCACTTTGGCAATGTGGTTTTCAAAGGAGAGATTGCTATCAACTTGGGTCTCCAGTTCCCAAATAACTTTCTCTGTACTTAATGGATTTCTGCCTTTGTGGTAATTTGTGGGCACATTGTTTTTGCCAAAGGGTATGACTATACATTTTTTGGCATTTAGCTTTAAACCATGGTGCTGGCACCAGTTATCTGTCTCTGTGAGACCTTTTTGAAGGATGTTTGTGTCATCTGGAGAGTTGATTATGGCGCCCAGTTTGCAGTAGTCTGCGAACTTGGTGAGCCATAGTCCTCCCACGTTTGCCTGTACCTTGGAAAAGTATATACCGAACAAGAGTGGTCCCAGGACAGAACCCTGTGGGATGCCACTTGTGACCGGTTTCGAGTCTGACATGGCTCCAGCAGCTCTCACTCTGTGGGTTCTGTCTTTTAGCCATCTTGTGACATAGGGGTTTATATTTAAGCTGGATAGCTTATCTATGATGCCCGAGTGGGGTATTGTGTCAAATGCCTTTGCAAGGTCCAGATAGGCTGTCTGGACTACCTTCCCTTCATCTATGGCTTTGGTGACTATTTTGAAAAAGTCAACCAGGTTCAAAAGGCAGGATCTGCCCTTGACAAAGCCGAACTGGGTAGGATCTAGTGTCTGTAGGTCCCCAGTGTCTTTGTTTATGAGCTCCATGATGATCCTCTCCATAGCCTTGCAGACTAAGCTAGTCAGGCTTATGGGGCGATAGTTTCCAGGGTCCATAGAGGCTCCACCTTTGTGGAGTGGGACCACTGTTGCTGTACACCATTCTGTAGGCACATATCCTGTAGTGAGGCTGAGATTGTATAGCTGTTTTATTTGAGGGATTAGTTCCTCTTGGAGTTCATGTAGGACGCAACCTGGGACACCATCTGGTCCCATGGAAGCAGTGTTTTTTGCTTTGGAGAGGGCAGCCTTCATCTGAGCATCTGAGATGTTTGGGAGGCAGCCCTTTGCTGGGATAGATACTTGCTCTTTTGGGGGTGGGAGAGTTTGCACTGAACCTGTCTGCCAGGATATTGGCGATGTCTGTGGGTTCAGTGTATTTTTTGTCATTTAGAATCAACTCAGAACAAGTCTGGGAGTTGCATCCCAGGTTTCTAACATAACTGAAAAAAGCCTTATGTTTGTCTTTGGTGTCCTGTGCAATTTTTCTCTCGAAGCTGGCCTTGGAGGATTTTATGAGGGATCGTAATTTTTTGCTAGTACTGATCAGAGATGCCTTCCCTATTAGGGATTTTGCTCTATCATGTAGTAGCTTTCTCCTTCTGTTGTACAGTTTATTTATGACAGGGGTCCACCAGACTGGATGCCTGCCTTTGGATGATTGGGTCTTGGTTTTGTTTGGGATAGCATAATCCATGCATTCCTGGAGATGTCCGTAAAATGCATTTATATAGGATTCTGCAGTTTGGGCCGTAGCTTCCACTGGCCCTGGGGCCTTGAAGGATTCCACTTCAGTTTTGAGAAGTGAGAAGTTCGCTTTTGAGAAGTTTTTCACTGTGGTTTTCTGGGCTGGGGGTGGGGTCGGGATGTGGACATCCAGTGAAATTAATTTATGGTCTGATCTTACCAATGAGGGATATACTTCTGGTGTGGAGCATAGAGTCCCCATGTTGGTAATGATCAGGTCTAGTATGTTGTCCCCTCTTGTGGGAGTGGTGACTAGTTGTTCCATAGCATTTGAGTTTATAATTTCCAGGAACTTTTGGGCTAAGGTGCTGGGGCTTGAGTAGTGCTCCCAGTCAATGTTTGGGTAGTTGAAGTCACCCACTATAATGGTGTTCGGAGAGATCTTCATGTTCTCCAATGTTTTCAGGAAAGCCGAGTGGGATTCCTGACTTTGAGAGGGTGGTCTGTGGGATGCTATACACTGAAAAGCAGTCTTGCCCACTGTTAGTTGCACATGGATGGTCTCCGATACTTCATGCAATGCCACTAACCTGGAGGTGTGGATATCCTTGATAAATATGGAAACTCCCCCTCCTTTTGTGGTTCGGTCCGGGTTTTGGGACTGAAAAGCATGATATGAGGTATAGCCTGGTAGTGCTGGGGTGCTCTCTGGATCCTTGAACCAGGTTTCTGTCACTGCACAGATATCGATGTTCTCCATACTGAGGAGAGCTTCGAGTGCGTGCATCTTGAGGTTAAGACTTCTGGCATTTAGCAGCATTACCCTTAGTTTCTTGTTCCTTGTGCTGTCTATGGGGGTGGGTTTGACTTTTGAGCCTTGCCTAAAAAAGGCACTATGGGGGTGGCAAGAGCCTTTGCCAATATCCAAAAGCCCAGTGGTGACAGGTGCAAGCCGTCCCTAGCGAAGCAACGTGGCTTGTCGAGCATGTCATCCCAGGCTGACAGACACTGGATCCCCTTTGAATGACACCAAAATTTTAGCCAATTGTTAAAATCGATCATTTTGTCTTTGTACTGTGGCATCATTCTAGGTGAGGGTAAGATGCTGCTCAAGGTCTTGGTCATACTAGCCTGGGCTACATGATCAGAGAGCTCTTCTATGTCTTTTTTCATGTAGTCCAGGGAGGTACATCTCAGGTCATTCACACCAGCATGTACAATGACTGAGTCATATTTGCATTTGCTTTGGAGTGACCTGAGTACTTGCGTTATGTGGCAGATCCTAGCACCTGACAGGCAGCTCACTGTGACCTTCTTTTTTTTTTCAGCCTGGTGAGCGGGACGTCAGTGTGTCTGACAATAGAGTCACCTATTACAAGAGTATCAGGTGTGTTATTCAGCCTTAAGGGCTGTGGCTGCTTGGCACACTGACATTGTGGGTTATGTGTTGTGTGTGTTTTGTTTTGAGGTAGTGTTTGCTTGGATGTCTGCTTTGGAGGTCTCTGTTGCTTAGGTAGATTTTTATTTAGAGCCTCCGAGTATGTTTTTGTGTATTTATGTGTTTGGTTCGCTGATGTGGTGGGACTATGTGATACTGGAATTGTGTTGTGTGAGGTTACCTTCTCCTCCTGACTGGTTACACCAGTTTTGAGATGAGAGAGCTCAGCCTCCAGTTTGGCTAAATAGTTGCATCTCTCACATATATTTGAACCTGTTTGGAGGAGGAGAGGGTTGTCCGTGTACATGAGACAGTTGTAACATTGCCTCAAAATTCCCAGATTCACCAACTGGACTGGAGAGGAAACCATTGACTGACATTTGGACATGCTAGAGTAATATAGGGAAACTGAATTTAAGACGGACCAATAGAGGACAGGGTAATCGTAGAGAGTATAAGAGTAAGTAGTACTTATGGTTTAATAGTGCTAACTTGTAGGATTACTTAATTGGACCAGTGAAGGGCCTTAGAATGAGAATATGGTGTTTAAATTGAGAGATAGAGCAGTTCTAAGGGAAAAAGTGAAGAGCAGACTTTGTGGAGCCAGGAATAGTTTAAACCCAATTAGGCGGCACTGCCCGCTGTTGCACTATGCACAAAAACGCGCAAAACTGCGCAAAAGAGGGTTTTAAGAGAGGAAAATGAAGGAGTTTTGGAATTGACCCAAAATGGCCAATAAAACTACAGTTTCATGTCAGTAACCACTCCCACAGGGGCAGGCAGGCTGCTCAATTTTTTTCACTGCCATTGATCAACAGAGAGACTTCCCTTTAGCCCAAGCAAAAAATGGCCTCACAGAAACTTATAAACAGTTCAAGAACAGCAAGCCTGTAACTGAACTTTTTTAAATCTCAGAAAAGTGGGAAAAAAGCAAGATTTTTTTTGTTTTTTCAGATAGCAGAGGTACTTATCAAATGTCATTTTTTTCCACAAAAAAATAATTTTTGGGTTGCTCCCTGTGTTTATGACACCCCTATTCCCCCTCAACATTTATCATGCTTGGTATATGTATATATATATATATATATATATATATATTCTCTTTTTATTTTTAACACAATATTTCAGTCCCATCCACTAGTCCATAGACCCCTTTTATCATAATTTTTTGCAATATCCATTACTTATTTAGATAAATTTTTCAAATGCCCTTTCAAAGTCTCTTTTTCCACCAATGTTTGAAATTGTATATGAGTTATATTTTTTGTTTCCCTGTTAAATGTTTTTATCAATAAAGTTTCCATGAGTTGCAGTTTTACTTTTTTCATATTTTCCAAGAAAAATTTTAATTGAAAAAGTAGTCTCAGCTATAAGGTCACAATAAGAATAAATGTTCTTATCTCATGTGCACCCAAAGGAGCTACTAAAGTGTTTCACACATCATACCTGTCCATTTCTTTGTCTTCTTTACTTTGACTCCTCACCTCATGCTTCTAGATTTCATTTTCTTCTCTTATTCTTTTCTGCTATTCCCCTTTTGATTTATTTTGCTTTCTCTGCATGTTTTCTTTTTCAGGTCATCACTATTTTTCAGAATTGTCTCTGCATCTTCCATTTGTATTTTCTCCATAATGTCCCCACTCAGCTGAAATGTTGTAATTATACATCCATTATTTTCAGACTTATTTCCATCCAACAGATTTTTTTGAAACACTTCCTCAAAATCCTGCACACATTCTCCATTCTCGATATTAGCCTTCTCTTCCATTTCTTTCACCACATCATTATCTCATTCTCTCTCCATCTGCTTCCCTGTTTCTCCTGGTTGCCTCTATATCTGGAATGGAAACAGGAAGTGCCCATGCAAAATGAGACTCACTCACAGTGAGTAGGGATTCTTTATTGTATTTACAAATATATACCTTTTATATACAACTTTTCAACACATATTTACACTATTTACAATATTTATATCATGATTATGTTTTCTAATTATATTATTGTAATCTATTCTTCCATCCTTTTATTGTCTTACTCAGTTAACTTGTTTAATTCCAATCTATCCTTTAATGAAGTGCTACTTATTGAGAATGTCCCTACTATATATTCGTTGTTTTCATAATTTCTTCTTGTGTATTTACTATGCCACCTTTTCCATCCTTTAATTCTGTCATTATTCTTGTATGCTCTTTAACCATTTAAGTATGGTGCTACTTCTTTTTCCTTTCCATGCAAAAAGTATCTTTGCTTAACTAGTCTTCTTTTAATTTTTTTTCTAGATTAATTTCATATAGCTTTTTCTATAAACTCTTCCCTATTACTTGCTATGATTTTGAAAATGTGGTCACTAATTTCCTTATACACATTGAAATCTTGTAGTCTTTTCAGTTTTTGGTATTTTAATGCCTCTTTTCTATATTTTTCTTTCAAATAGATTGACCAACTTGTCCAGTCTTTATAAAATTCTCTCATGCCTATATGATCTTGCCATAATTGTAGCATTATATCTTTTGCCTGTTCATCTAATTCTGATTCATTAATTATTGTTATTCCTTTGTCCGTTTTAATATAATTCCTATTTTCTTGTATCTCTATCCATATGGCTAAATGGTCTGAAAATCCTGTGATTTTACACCCTTGATGTAGTAGAAGCAAACTGTCTGAAACTATGAAATAGTCAGTTTTGGTTCTTAAATTGCTTTTTTTGTATGTTCATTTCTTATTTTTCCATAAATACATTTTGTTATATTTAATCATATCTAGAATTACATTATCATCTGCTCCTTCTTTATGTATGTGTCTTAGATCACAATTAAAGTCCCCCATTACAATCACTTGCGTGTTTAAATTTACATAAGCCATTATTTTTCTAAACATCATTTCCCTTTATATATACATAAAGTGTAATTACTCTATAGACTTGATTTCCCAGATACATAACTATAAGATAAATTTTCATGGGTGTTGTCAAGGTGATGGTTACAAGGGGAGTCATGGTTTCTGAAGGATATTATTATATATATATATATTGTAGCATTTATTTTTAATCCATGGTTTTGGCACCAACTATTTGTTAGGTAAAGTCCTCTTATAGGATCATGGTATACTCTGTGGAGTTTAAGATAGCAGCCACAAACCCTTAACAGTAGCTCTGATCTCTGAGAAATAAACATCAAACAGCAGAGGCACAAGGACTGAACCCTGGGCTACAATCTTAGTAACAGGTTTTTTTGAAGAGGTAGCCCCACCTACCTTTATTTCATGTGTTTAATTTGTGAGCCAAATGACTATCCAGTTAGCTACATAGGGATTTACATTTAGCTTGGCATTTTTGTCTACAATACTTGAAAGTGGGATGGTGCCAAATGTTTTTTTTTGGGTTCTAAATATTCATTGTGTATATATTTATCCTCATCCATCTACACAGTAAATTTTTGATAGAAGTCAACCTAGTTAGGTAGGCATGATCTGTCCATAATGAACCCAAACTGGCTTGAGTTAAGAGTTTATAGCTACCTATATCATATTTTTTAATTCCTTAGTGATGCTATTTTAGAAGTACACATAGTCAGAACTATGTAGTCCTTGTACAGATGTTTATCTAGGGTCTGATGTCTACCATAAAGATAGAGGCATTTAAAATTATTGCGAGGTAGTTTGTTCACCACGTATGTGATCATGAAATTCTATGAGCCATTTTAATTATTCTGGGTCTTGGGGGATATTAAATATTATGAAGTTGAGTTGAAAGTAGGGCCATAATATTTTTGCTTTGTATGGAAAGTAAATCACAAAGTTTCAGTGGCATAATGAAATATTATGAAATTTTAGAGAGAAAATTAACTATACATCTGGTCAAGAAACCAATTTTCTAAAAAAAAAATTCTGGAGGCAATGATATAGTGGTGGTGACAGAGACTCAAAAATGTTAACTCATTTGCTTTTTAATACCACCAGATGTCTTAACTGTCACTCTTTTGGAGGAACATCCTCACTTTCAGGCATCGTTTACCATGTACATGATGTACCTATTTGTGAAGGCATGCCTTATCTTTAGATTGATTTTTCACTATACATTACATACCTCTTTTTGTAGATATGTCCCTATTTTCAGGCTTGATTTACCCCTTCACAGAATTTTCTGAATCTCCCTCATCACATGCGATCTTTGAAGTTGTATCTTATATAGAAAACCACATTACATGACCAACATACTACAGGCAGCAATAATTTAAAAACAAAGAGGACACACATCTTACATCTCAATAAAAAAAATAATAAATAAATAAATAAATAAATAAATAATAATAATAATAATAATAATAATAATAATAATAATAATAATAATAATAATACCACAAAAATTCATTCAAAAAGTCACAGGCCTAAGGTTTCTCACCTACTAAGAGAGGCTGAAAGTTCTACCCCTTTCTGGAGAGATGTGTTGACGTAAAGGGGGAGGAGTTGGCTTAAGGGAGCTTTGCTTTATGTTTAAGATCTTTACATTAGACATATAAGATATAGAGCTTGTTTATTACTACTTGGTCCTGGCTAGGCTTGTAACAGTCTGCCTAGTATTTACCCATGAACCTATATAAATTTTGATGGGAGATCTCTGCCTCACTTATTGCAAGTAGATAGACCTGATTCCTATTCAGTCAATTAATGCAAAAGGAATGTTTCATAACACCCCTAGCCAATAACTATTAAGACTCTAAGAAAAAAAAATGCAATAGAACAAAATTTAAATTACAACAAAGTGTAATATGATAAGGCCAAAATCAAAAGGTAATGCTAATACCCAAACCTTAAATTAAGGCTTTAAATACAACTAGAATTAATAACAGTCACAAACCACTAGAGATCCAATTATCCAATTATCATGGACCTCTTGGTTTTGTGTAAGTCCACTGTCTATACCAATACTAGAAAAAGGGAACTAAATCTTCACCAATAAATGTATTGTACACCTTTCCCCCAGCTATCTACCCAAGATAACACAGAAGATTGGGAAAATGCAAAACAAGGCAACCTTTGCAAGCTATAAAAACTGAAACATTTCAGAAAGCAATGCTTCTAGAAGTCCATAAAGCCCATAAAGCCCTTAACCATTATATGAAAATAATTAGACTTTCTTACAATATGTTTTAATGCAGAAGACTTCTACAAAAAACACTGCACAAATTAATTTTATTTTAAGCATCACCATTCTGTTAATACGTTCAGTCTCTAAAAATAATTCGAGTGCATCATATTTTATGCTGAAGTTATGTTTATTTCATTTGTTAGACACATGAAGTGTAAGCAAACTGAGCTACTGCCAGCTGAGACAGGTGGTTGTCAGATTGTGAATGTCTCTAGTACATTGACTTCTATTGTTTGAACACACCAGTATCTATTCAATTTACGAAGCATTAGGCCCAAACCCAGTCTCTTGCAGTACTTGATTTATTTTTGCATGATATTTATCTCTGGCACAATAATCAGCCAAAAGAACTGAAGCATGAGAAGAGTTGCTAGGGAAACAGCTAACTGCTGGTTTATGGATCAATGTGTTATTTATACCTTTACATGTTTCACTTGAACACATTATGGATATATAAAAAAATTAGAACAGACGCTGCTTTATTTTAACATTTCTTCACAATGGCTTACATAATTTGAGGCTAGTATTCAAAAAACATTTCTTGGCTACTGCTGAACAAAGAAGTAAAAAAAAAAAAATATATATATATATATATATATATATATATATATATATAGAGAGAGAGAGAGAGAGTGAGTGTGCTGGCCAAATGTTGAGCACATCAGTAGGGACTTATTAGGAATTTTGCAGTTAAACAGCAACATCATTAGCTGCCATTTGTGGATTTGAAATACCATTAACAGTGAATTTACTTTATTATAAATGACCATCATTTTTATAGAACTGTTACTTAAAAAGTGAAACATAACAGGACAAGCTTTAAAGTAAAAAAGAAAGCTTTGTAACTTAAGTGTAATGTGACAGGAATTGTTGCTGAAAAAGAACACAGTACTTTTGAAAAGAATTCTATGCATCTTGTAAAAAAAAAAAACATTCTGAGTCAATAGATGTTTTATGCCCAATTTTATCAAGGGATTGTGGCAGAAAATATACATTTTCCATAAAAATTAAAATACTTTAGCACAATGGCTGAAATCCACAATTAAATTGTTGCTGAGAAAATTAGAAAAGTTTCATCTCAGTACCTCAAGAAGGATCAATAATGCCCACACTTTAAATGAAAGTATCATGCAAACATGCCATACTTCAGTAATGTTGATGCATTTCAATGTTGTATCTCCTAAACAGCACATTCCTAAAGAAAATCAATAGCTACAATACATAGATACATACATACATAAATGGCACATCATACAAATCTAGCTGCATTGAAACTATGCTTTATGACAACATCATTAGAGGTGTGCAGATTACCCATAAAAACAAAAATACTTCAGTATATTAGTATAAGAAAGCAGAATGACGTGTTTAAGAACCAACTCATTTAAACAAGTCATATACAACTAGATATAAATGTGTTTAAATAGATTCAACTTCACCTGCAGAAAAAGCAAAATCTATTCAGCTAAAAAGATGTCACAGAGATACTGACAGAATAAAACACAATATAAAGAATTGAAACATTGCAATGCAACTAATACATGCCTGAATAAAAACTGAATTTACTGAAAATCAGTGCTTAGTTCACACTTCTCTGTCAGAGGAGATAATACCCTGCAATGATGTTTTGTTATTTAGGTTGGCCATGGTGGTGCAGCGGTTAGCATTACCACCTCACAATAATATGTTCTCCAGTTCAATTCTTGGCTGGGGTGCCTTCTGTGTGGAGTCTGCATGTCCTCCCTGTGGTCACATGGGTTTCCTCCAGGTGTGCTGGCTTCCTCCCAAAGATGTGCAGTAGGTGGATTGGACACTCTAAATAGGCTGTGTGTGTGTGCGTGTGCCTTTTGTGGAAGGTTGGGTGCCAGGCTGGCAACTCAACACTGTAAAACTCCACTGCCAATCATGAGCAGACTGATGATCCACTGTGGTAACCCTTAACTGGGAAAAACCAAAAGAAGAAGAATGATGTTTTGTTATTTAATACTCTCTTGTTTTTATTTTATACTTGAGAACATTAACAGACCAGCACAATCACTTACACTCCAGCTTGTTAGACTTCTCTGCATTTCTAACTCCTGTGAATGAATGAAATATGCACTAAGTTTGTTCTGTCACTGCTGCTCAAAGGAAAGTCAACCTGCAGCCACCCAATATGCATGGTTGGGTCTCAGCCATCCAGTTTGTTTGTCTAAATCTGAAGTAGACCACCTCAAAGAGAGAACATATTTAAAATTTTGCTCAAATGCAAGTTTGTCTTCATTCTGAGTTGACATAATATTTGAATAAAAATAAAGAAGTAGATGTGATAAAGTGTAGAGTGAAAATGAATGTCAAGCTTATTTACATATTACATCTTGTGTCTGGTTTGATGTTCATATATTTTAACACCACTCTGTTTTATGTAATAGTGTACCAAACCTACTTGATTACATATAAAAAGTTACCTTAAGAGTAATGTTTTTTAATAATAATAAATTTAAAACATGCATGTTTAGCAGTTACACTGATTGATAGTATGATGTAAAAGATAACTCTTTTGGTGTGTTTTCGTCTGTTAGTGGTTTGAGCAGTAATCATTTTGACTGACATTTTTTGCTCACTCCAGTGCATTTCAGATAGATCAATACCAAAAAGATGAAGATGAATGAACTCAGTGTTATCTCCCTTCATCAAATGTGAGCTCATTATTATTTCTTAAGTTATTTATCAGAAAGATTGCATATCAAATAATGTTTCAGGCTAGAAAGCAAAACATCCCCATGTATACATATTGAGAATGCGAACAGCATCTCCTCTACAAAACAAATACACATGTAGAAAGACATTTGCAAGCTTTACTTTATTAAAACATCACAGGAGATATGTAAGTTACTCCTTTGTGTTAGAGATGTTTCAGATCACTGATTCAATAGCATACATGACAAACACCACTGTTTGCTGAGCCACAGGAATACCTTCATGAAGAAGGTACCATCTCAAAGGTGGCTGGGTCGACTGTAATGCTGAAAAGGGATGCTTGGCAAAAGCACGTCACAACTAGCTCTAGATGAATGGAAAGCCTTGGCCATCCAGCAACAGATGTGCTGGGACTTTGTTCAGTAGCAGTCCACTGCCACAGAGAGTCAGCTGGACATTGTGAGAGTACTACATGGAGTATATCAGGATTTCCACCAGTACATGTAAGTAATAAAGAGTATGTATGTGCAGAATGGTGGCAAATATAACAGCCAGCTCTGCCTCCATATGCACACTATTCAGGACCCACTAAATCTCAGGTTGGAAACACTGGTAGACGCAAATGAGGCTGTGGCAATAACTGGACATATGGAGCAGAGTAGGCCAAAAAATGCTTGATTTTCTGGAAAGTAGTGTAAAAAGAGAAGAATGCATAACCTACAAGAAGGCAGGCAGGCCTTATCAGCTTTCATCTACGTGCAGCATGACCTCTCAGTTGAGGTCAGTGTGATGCAGCACTGTGAAGTTCAGGGTCTGTAGGACAACCTGCATCCAGTAGGTTATATCATTGCAATAAGTCAACATCAAGCTCATGTACTAGCACTTCCTGAAAATCATGGGAACCATAAGCCACACTATCCTTAGGGGAAATTGCATGTGACACATCTGCCGTATTATAAATCAGGGTGCACAATGTTTCTAATGAAAATATTAGAAGGGACAATTGAGAAACATCTGCATGACATAACTAATGTTACTGTTTAAAATAAGAGAAGAGGTTGTCAAACACTATTTCTTAAAAAAGGGGGCTGCAGTCTACAATGTAGAACAGTATGGTCACACACAGGGGATGTATGACTACAGTAGTACAAAAAGTCCGGCCAGTAACACTAGCATTGTTGCTCCTTCAGTCTCAGCACAGTACAAATGAGGATTGCAAGTACTTCTGATAACACAATGGTTGGTAGCTATGACAGAAGGAATTAATCTGATGTGCAGTACCTTAATAAGAGAAAAAAAATTTATTTATTATGCATCTGTAAAACAGGACAGAGAGTACAGAACATATAAAAGTGAAATATAATTTTCTTTTCTGGTGAAAATGAACATATGGTCTAAACTGAAAGCTACAATACTGTATCAGTAGATGCTTGCATATACATATTTCTTCCAGTTTCTAACTGAAATCTTCCCTGATCAATTCTTAGCAAATGAGCATTCTTACACAGGTAGTGCTACTGCAAAACATTTGACCTGCATATTTCACTGCAACCCCTAAATTAGCATATACAGCAATACATTAGAAATTGCCATACTGAGCATTTTGTTTCCTGCCAAAGCTAGATTCTACGAATTGCACTGAAGCTGCTCTTAGAGATGACCTGCACAGATTACCTTTGCACCTAACAGCAATGACCCTGCATGTCACCCAAAAGTATGAAAACAGAGATGTTTCTATATTCTAGTTAACAAAAAGAAATATGAAATTGGTTATGGGTGTTAATAATGCACACAAGTAAAATATTCACTGTCAGCTGCATATATAATGTCACACTGATGCTTCACCTCATAAGGATATCAAGTGTGAAAGCAGCCCTTGTGAGAAGTAGTTGGCATACTTTGGCATGCAAGCCTCCATTCTTATTTATTAGAAGAGTGAAGGTAACAAGTGCAAAAAGAAACAAAACCATGAAAACCACCAAGTAAATATACAGAAGACTGGAATAAAAGCAAATCTCAAAGTGTATACCCAAATATCAATAAACACCTTCAATGACGTATCATACTATCACCCACTAAATGTAGATATAAGTTTTAGTGTTATTTCACATAATTAATGTAGAAGAATGGGATATTTTCTTTGAACATAAATTTAGCTCACAGAATAATGGCCTTCAGTTTTATTTTTCTGATATTAAGGACAATAAGTAAAGATGTTAAAAAGAAAGTTAATGCTTCCTGTTCAATTCATTCACAACCAGCAAGCAAACTCTGACAAAAGAAAACACGTTTGCACAAAAAAATGTCAAATATGAACAAAATATTAATATGGTGTGTTTTCTGTTCTATTAATGTATGTGTGCCTATGTCAAAAAGGTGTTAAAATGTTTGTTTGTTTTGACCTTCCAAAATATTGAAACATTTTAGCATACTGTTAAAAGCTACACAAAATATTTTTTTTATAATGCAGGCAAGCTAGATGTACTTATCTAGAAAATAATAACATGTAAGCAATCTATATTTGACTTATGATTTCTACATTTTTTAAAGCAGCATTTTAGCTTCTTTTTCTTGTGTTGGAGGAGATGTGCAACACAATACCTGGCTCTCACATCGTAGATAAGGGTATTATTCCTTCTTAGCTACAACTGTCAGATGAGGGCAGAAGTTTTAGGTCAAGTAGATGACAGTGAGGGAAAAGCTCAGGTAAGTCACCTACAGTGGAGGCTTTAAACATGGCAGCTCTAATACATGAAGTACTTTGATGTCATTGTACATTGAAAATGAGTTACAACTAATTATTGGTTAATTGAAAAAAAAGTTTCCCTCCCATCAGGACAGAGTCTACAAAGATGCTTCTATTTGCTCTCTAGCATAATGTGAAGACTAAGCAAGGACACCATCACATAGCTTACAGGGACCACCAGAACAGAAGAGAAAAGTATCACATAGAGAAATAAATGTAACAAGAATATTATCATGTGTCTGAAGACTGATCTGCACCACAACAGTTCTTTCAGCCAAATTTCCTGCTGTGTAACATACTTTGTTTCTCCTGTGATTATAAGTGTATAGAACTCAAATTCAGAATCACTCTGAAACTCTGAGAATTTGATAAAATAATGTAGTTTTGCAAAGAGAGAATACCTCCATAATATGTCATATTTCACCGAATTTCCCATTTAACATCATTTTGACTGCAGAAACTGCAACTTTAAAATTAATATAAAAATTCTCAGTTTATAAAGTTACTAGTTCATTTTAGCAACTTTGCATACAATATACCACATAAAATAGGTTTCCTTTTTTTACAAACTATAAAAATCTTGCTGTAGGACATGTAAAAACCTTTGGCTATGTCATGTAACATTTAGTTGAAACTGCTAGGAGTTTGCAATAAATGTTCTTACAGACAAGTCTAATGAGTTATACAGAATGGGAAAGTCAATTCCGTGTTTTCTGAATAAGGCATCTTGGTCTTTTTAAAAGTTAACATATTTTCCAATGAAGGAGAGAGGCACAACAGATGAACTATGCCATGATCTCAGGGACTGATGAGTACTCTATATGTGGATGACTGCTGTGAAGAGACAACAATTAAAAAAAAAAAAAAAACGTCTGCATGAAAGTGTTGTGAGAATGAACTTCCTCATCTTCATGAGTTAGAAATGATTATATTATTTCACTGTAGGAGCCTTTCAAAGTCTTCAGTTTTAACCTCAAATTTTTAATTCTTGATTGCATAACATTTTAATCATTCTTATATTTAGATACAAGTCTTTATTCATAGCAATCTTATTGCTAGTGTTAAAACTTCTTTTATGAAAACTAGTCCTGTTTGTGTCTCTTTGCAACTTCAGAATTAAGAACTGAACTTATGTTTTTTTTAAACATGATATTTAATGAATCAGTCCTATTATAATGGAGTGTTACAGTGGGGTAATCTGCTTCTATTAACCTGGAAGGAGAAGGTGAGGTTTCTGTGGTATCTTTCCTGATGGTCCTCTTCGGTGCTGGCTATTCAGGTGTAGTAGATGAGGAACACTGCAGTATGTGTTCACTGATTCATGTACAGAGCTCCAGGTTAGTCACATTTTGTATGAATTGGAGGAAAGATAAAGAGTAAGAGACCATTGTAGCAAAGCAGTCCTTTAAGCACAATTTGTAATGCATAATTTAAGTATAACTAATTAAAAATACAATGTGTGAGGCACCATGAAAGCATTCAGGGCAATTTTGTTATCTTTCTAAATGACATATCAGTGGTCCACACTATTTGTTCTGCTTATAACTCCATCTGACAAACATGATTTTCTAATTAACTCTTGCAATTGTTATTGAATTATAGCTGTTCCTAGACCTCTTCTGTTTATAGTCAAAGTTGGCAGAAGCACTTCACATTATGCCTAACAGGATATGTTTTTTATTGCGTTCTTTTTTTCTTATGTCTTTTTTTTACTTCACAGACAAACATCAGTGCATCCCATTGTCTCAGTACATTGTCATGTCTGCCTACTCTTCCTAATCTCCCCTGGAAGACTCACTCTGTCTGGGTTGGGACTGATGTAGAGCTTAAGGTGTCCCAGGACTGGATGTCATATTACTTGCAGGTGGTGAGTTTTATACTTTAACCCTCACATCAGCAAGCTGCCCTGACCAGCATACATCTATCAATCAGCTGTTAGCTCTCCCTAGTTTCCACTAGAAAGCTCCATCCACTGTATGTGCCTGTGCATCTTCTCCCCTGACAGGCACACTCATCCTTTTCTATCAGCACCTCAGAACCCAGCCCATTAATTGAACCTGGTTTTCATGGGCCACAGTAAGGGTTTTATAACTCTGCCATGATACTGACCCTGAGAGGATAAGTTATTTTATTGCTACCCCTATATTCCCAGATTTAGATCCTATCCACAAAATTTCTGTCTACTTCTCTGGTCTAATGTTGGTGTGTCTACACCATGCACCATCCTTGTCCCCTGCTTCGTTGAACTATGAAGGTTTTTTGGTCTACACAAGAGGTGTCTACAGAAACTCAGTCCTGTGACTATTGCACTGACCTGATTTCCCAACTAGGAGTGAAAGTTCATGATCTAGTTGCTGAGCCAGACATCTGGTATAACCACTTGATCATTACGTTTATGCTTGATAGCCCTATCATGTGCCTGCAAAGTGTGGACAAATTTTATATAGAAATCTTCAGTTTCCACTGAGCCACTTCTTTTCATCAAGAATATTTATGCTCTACAAATATCAGAAACAAGCAGAATATAAAAGGCTTTCAAATTAATTAGGACTATTGTCATAAGATACAATTATTTACTGATGACATGTTGTTAACATTGGGTGATATTGACGGTTCTTTGCATGATGTTATACATACCTTAAGCAAGTATGAAAGAATTTCAGGGCTTAAATTTAATCATACTAAATCCAAAACATTACTAATTAACAAAAAGATCAACAAAAAACTAAGAGAGAATAGCCTGTTTAATTGGGAGAATGATGTATTAGACTATTTGGGTTTTGGTTGTCAGTATAAAGAGTTCATGGAAAGAATCTGTTAAACTAAACTACAATAATTTAATAACTACCATCAGTGAACTAATCAAAAGATGGAATAAAACATTCTTCACAATGGAGGATAGGCTCTCTTTAATTAAAATGATAATTTTACCTAAAGTTTTGTTTTATATACAGTCATTGATACTACCCTCTCCCAAAATATGTATTTAAAAAACTAGATTCCATGCTACTTAAATTTGTATGGTTCCCCTTAAAACCTAAGATTGCATATAAATGGCACATTAGAGTTTGGAACAGTAATGGGATAGCATTCTCTGGCTTAGATCTTTATTCCAAATCAGTTATAATTAATGAAATATTACATTGGACCACACTTGCCTATATATCTGGCTGGAAAACAATACATGAGATTCATATAACTGTCAGAACTATAGAAAATCAATTTAAGAAACAATATGGAATAAGTAGAGTTCATTGGCTTTTACATGATTTTTTTTATTTTTAACTTTAATAAGAAGTTTGATCAGTTTTCTTATGACATTAATCAAATATTTAATAACTTTAAAAGTATAATTGATTGTAATTATAACATTAAACAATTTCTATTTCTTATATTCTCTATAGCATACTCCCCTAATTGCCTAGATTCTTTCAACATCAATGCCATGCAAACATTAAAGGAAAGTTACTTGATATTTTGGCATCAGTTTATTGAAAATAAGTGTATTAAACCACTAAACTCTCTTTTATGTAGTTTTGATAATAGTCAAGACTGGTTGGTTGTTTATACACTCATTATGGCAGTTTATAGAAAACAAAATGAGAGTATCAATCAACCTAGAGACTGAATCTATACCTAGTTTGATTCAGCTTTTTATTAGGTGTCTTAAAAAGACACATAATCAAAAATTAAGTATATCACCTATCTACTATATACTAAGATACGACACTCTAAAGTTTGACTCAGATTTTTGGAATTACTATGTAAAGATTAATGGAGAACAAATATCTGATGAATCCAAAAAAGTGTTATTGAATTATACATATGGTACCTCTTCTTCATTATATTGGAGATTGTATACATGGAAATTTATGAATAGGAGATTCTATACTCCACATAAAATACATTTTATACTCAAAAACAGTGAAAGTAAATGTTGGAAATGTGATGAATTGCTAGAGGCCATCTGGGTTCACTTGTTCATTGAATATAGAAATGTTGTTCAATACTAGAAAGACTTCAGAGATTTTGTAAATGCTTTATGGTCTGATAACTGTCATACTTCTAACTCACTAATCCTATTCCATGTTCCTATACTTAATGTAATACTTAAATCTCAGATTCAGTTACTCTGGTCAATTCTTGCAATTGCCAGAAAAGTTATTACTTTGAACTGGAAAAGTAAACAAGATTTGATGTTTAAAGATTTTATTAATTTAGCAAACATTGTTTGTAAAAAAGAACTGCAAACCGTTTGTTAAAGAACTCATAACATTTCTCATAAAAAAAAAATAGCATGGCAAAAATTGGAAAACCTTTTGAACAAATACTGATAACTTCTCATGGATAAAATGATTCTTTATCACAGATGAATGTAAATATTGTAAATACTTCTGTTATTGTTTTATTGTATTTGTTATATGTACATTTGCCTATGTTTATAATGAAAACAAAATAAAAATGTTTTTGAAAAAATATATATTTTTGCAACTGTAATGCTACAGATCTTGAGAGACATGTGGATATTTTTGCAACTGTAATGCTACAGATCTTGAGAGACATGTGGATACCTGTTGAGACATGTGGATACACCTAAGCTTTATCTGTGACTCTTGATCAGCAGGCCCCAAGCAATGTATGTCCAGTTGCCCCAGTTCCTTGTGAGCTATGGTTTGTCCATGCTCTAAAGAAACTCAGGAGATCTTGTCATAGACTTGAGTGAGATTGCTGTGATTTGATCTGTCTGAGAACAAGCTTGCACTGGATGCTTACTTGTCTTAGTACCAGATAGAGGTCAATAATTAAAAAACAAAATAAAAAGCTTATTTTCTTTCTAGAGTGATCTCTGATGTAGCAAATCATCCATTCCACCTTTCTTAAGTCATTGGACATGTTTGTAACCCTAGATGTTTAGTTGCTCAAAAGACATTATGTTCTGATGAATGCAAGTTGGCTGCATACTTTGCCACAAGGATTGCCCTCATCAGATCATCATTCATTTTATATTGCTAATGTAAGCACTGAAAAGGATCACCAGGAAATGAACTTTTAGCTTGGATAGAATGAGTTTGCTGGTCCTAATTATGATGACCTAAATTCTCTAATTTCACGCTATAACCTCTCTACTGGACCCTTGTCCAACTAAATACATTGTAGCATCCTCTGAGGTCATTGGTCCTTTTTTCTTCCATATGGTCACCACCTCATTTGAGAAGTGTTTTCCATCACAACTACAGTATGCTTCAGTTGTCCCTATTGTTAAAAAGACTGATTTAGATTCTGACAATTAAGATGCTATTGCCCACCCTCAAACCTTGTCTTTGTTGGGCACATTCTTGAGAAAGTGGTGCACCTTAAACTACAATTCTGACTGAGTGAAAATGATATCAGTGATCCCTTCTAGTCTAGATTTACAGCAAGACACAATACTTTGAAGGACTCTTACCAGAGTCCATGCTGAGCCTCAAGTAGTGAGAGGTCAGCATAATTTTTTGCTTGTTTTGATTTTTCACATTTGCCTTTGATTTTTGTGGCTTTTGTTTTCCTAATATAGCATTTAGAGAATTAGTGTAGTATTATAGATATGGTTCTGCAATGGTTTGCATCGTACCTCACCAATGGGTGGTATCAGGGTTAATTTGTCTTCCTCCCATCCTCCAGGTAATGAGATACCATGAGGCTCTTGGTTATTTTATTTTCATCATTTGTCTGTTGCATCTAGCGGGATTTCTGATTTCTAAGTTGCAGTATATTGCTATGTTGGTGACATGCAGTTTCACCTATCCTTTTCATCTCTTAACTGTTTGGCTCAAGACTTGAAATTCATCTATGACATAAAGGTCAATAACTGATATAAATGCAATACTTTTAAGACTGTTGTGCTAATAGTGAATGTTACTGTTTGGGATTATTCCACACCTGTCTTGTTCCCTTATATCGTCAACTGTGGTAAAAAGCTGCTTTTTTGACTAAAGCATGTGACTTAGGAGTGATTATTGATGACAAACACCAGACATGAGCTGCTGTCAAACCACTGGGTCAGATTTATGAAGGCTTGCATGGAGTCTAAGACTAGTGTAAGACTCCAGAAACCAATATGTCTGCCGAGCGATCCAGGAACAGCCGGCAGGGGCGTGCATGAGAGCTCCTAAAACTACCCTTGCACGGACAGCGTTAGGTTATGCAAATTACCTCATTTGCTGCTGAAAGCCCTGGAAGCTACCACGATTCCCATATCTGGCATCTGACACAGCTGTACCAGACATTTGCCAATGGGGACATCCTGACTGTCACCTAGTGGGGGATGCTGGATACGCACTGGAGCCGTGGCTGATGACACCCATCAGAAATGCACACACATCTGAACAAGAACTCCATAATGAGGCACACGCACAAACACAAAATGTAATCGAGCGTGTGTTTGGGATGCTCATGTCACGGTTCCAGTGCCTGGACACATCTGGTGGAGCCTTGCAGTACTCACCAACTACATGTACCCGAATTGTCATGGTATGTGCCATGCTACACAATATGATCCTGCGAAAACAGCTGCAGCAAGAACAGCATGGGGCAGGGCCAAAAAGCCCCCCACCATTGCCAAGGTCTGCACAGGCACAGTGTGACTCGGAGGAGGAACAACCTGAGCCTGCCCCAGTAGGCAGAAGGAGGCGTGCCCAGTATGCCTTGGCCTTGGCAAAAAGGCAACACATAGCACATATACTGGCTCAGTAGGAACCCTGGAAATGATACCTCTCTCTGACTCGCACATAAAATAAAAGGGATGCCTAACTTGACACTACCTGTTTCCAAACATGTATAGGGAGTGTAGTATGTGCATCTGACATAGGCATCCCTGCAACACAACTGGAGGCATGATTGCCATGTTTTAAGTAATATAAAGCAGTGCTAAGCAGCATTTACAAATATTTAGTATATGTAAACAAAATTGCCCATGCTAACTAGCACAATGTTGGGCAACATTGAGCAATGTTGGGCAAGGTTGGGCAAAGTCGTGCAAAGTTGAGCAAAGTTAGGTAAACATGCTCATATTTGCTTTACTGTTCCTTAAGCAGTCTGCTCTTCCCAGTATGAAAATAAAAAGCAGTGACAGGGCTCGAACACAGGATACGGTGCACTACAGTCACAGTACTGAACCACTAAGCCATGATAGCATTTCAGGGACACAGACACAGCAGGACAATTGTACAGTAATGCAAACACAAAGAAATGCTGTAACATGTCCCTAAAGAGGCATATGGGTAACCTCCCCTACAGGCCTATGCAGACAGAGAAGATCAGGCAAGGTGTTGTGATGTGAGTAGTGTAGACTATGAAGTCACAATCTAATATATGTGACATTGGGCGCTAGGATCTGTAGCACAGTAGTATGCCTCAAACCAGTACGATAGGCAACAGTACAGACTGAAATGGTGTATGGTACTTAGCAGTGCAGGCATAGCAAATGTGTATAAGTGTCAGGTGAAACCCTCATCCTATGTACGCCCACAGTAACAATCAAGTGTGCCCCTGAGTAGAAATGTACAAAGAATAGCTGCCCCCCCTGTATGTAGAAATGTTGATAAGTCTATGCAAAGTGTCTCATGGAAGTCCTGTAGGCACAGCATAATCCCTGTTGATCTATGACAAAAAGGTGAGCCATGCTGTAAAGATACAGCTTGACTTTCCAGACACACATAGTATAAATGTCTATACTGGGCGTGCTCACACACTCCAACAAATGAAGTGGATTTCATTCAGCATCACACTGAAAGGTCATACTGGGCATGCTCACACATTTAGAAAACAAAGCAAATGTCAGGCAACAACATACTGAAAGGTCATACTGGGCATGCTCACACACATGCCAAATACGGAGGTGATAATAAGGGATCTATGGACAAATGTGGATAGACATCTATACTTCCAGAAACACATTCTCAAAGTTGTCAGAAAATCAGGCTATGTGTTCACATAAACTGCCAAGGTCTGTGCATGTAGGTCAAAGGAGGTTCCCAGTACTCATCAGTCATCAGACCCGTCAGAGAGTACCACAACACACTTGCAATGAATCAGACTAGGCACGTTCAGCAGCCAAAAAGACCACTGAAGTACCCAACAAGAGTATTACTGCCTCAAACAGTTGCCCCATGCAACAAGACTGAATATAACCCAATCTGTACTCTGTTGCATACTGTCTACTCAGGAGATCTCTGCCCAACAGACAGGTCCATGTCATGGCTACACTCAGATTTGTACTGAGTTACAGCTCAATGGCAGTAATATACAGACCCAACTGATATTGCCAACATCCTGGCAGATAGGATCAGTGTTAACTGTACCCCCCTCTCACCCATGAAAGAGCACACCTCTATAATGGAAGACTGCAAAGTTGCTGTCCTCACAGCTGCACAGGTAAAAAACACTCTCCAAAGCCAGTATCACAGCAGCCATGGGACCAGATAACTTCACAGGTCTGATGACTGCTGAGTAGTGGCAACCTCCTATGACCTACATGCACAGACCTTGGCAGTTTTCTCTGACCACTTTGTGAATGTGTTTCTGGAAGTAGAGATGACTATACACATTTGTCCATGGATTCCTTATTATCACATCCATATTTAGCCTGTGTGTGTGAGCATGCCCAGTATGACCTTTCAGTATGTTCCTGCCTGACAATTGCTTCATTTCTTTAAGTGAGTCAGCATGCCTAGTATGACCTTTCAGTGCGATGCTGAATGAAATCCACTACATTTGTTGGAGTGTGTGAGCATGCACAGTATACACATTTGTACTATATGTGTATGGTAAATCAAGGTGTATTTTTACAGTAGACCTCACCTTTGTGTCATAGATCAACAGGGATCATGCTGTGCTGGCAGGGCTTCCATGAGACACTTTGCATAGACTTATCAATATTTCTACATACAGGGGGGGCAGCTATTCTTTGTACATTTCTACCCATGGGCACACCGGATTGTTACTGTGGGTGTACATAGGATGTGGGTTTCAACTGACACATACATATTTGCTGTGCCTGCACTGCTATGTACAGGACACCATTACAGTCTGTTCTGTTTTTTATCGTACTGGCTTGGGGCATACTACTGTACTACAGATCTTAGCGTCCATTGTCCATTGTCACATATATTAGCTTGTGACTTCATAGTCTACACATCCCACATCACAACGCCTGGCCTGATGTTCTCTGTCTGCATAGGCGTGTGGGTGAGGTTACCCATTTGCCTCATTAGAGGCATGATACAGCATTGCTTTGTGTTTGCATTAGTGTACAATTGTCCTCCTGTGTCTGTGCCACTCTAATGCTATCATGGCTTAGTGGTTCAGTACTGTGACTATAGTGCACATTATACTGGGTTCAAGCCCTGTCACTGTTTTTTATTTTCATGCTGGCCAGACCAGACTGCTTAAGGAACAGTAAAGCAGTTATGAGCATGGTTAACTGACTTTGCTCAACTTTGCCCAACCTTGGCCACCATTGCACAAGCAATTTTGTTTACATATACTAGATATTGGTAACAGCTGCTTAGCACTGCTTTATATTGCTTAAAACATGGCAATCATGCCTCAGGTGGTGCTGCAGGGCTGTCTATGTCGGATGCACATACTACACTCCCTATACATGTTTGGAAACAGGTAGTGTCAAGTTAGGCATCCCTTTTATTTTATGTGCGAGTCAGAGAGAGATATCATTTCCAGGGTTCCTACTGAGCCAGTGTATGTGCTATGTGTTGCCTCTTTGCCAAGGTCAAGGCATACTGGGCATGCTTCCTTCTGCTACTGGGGCAGGCTCAGGTTGTTCCTCCTCTGAGTCACGCTGTGCCTGTGCAGGACTGGACAATGGGGGGGGGCTGTTTGGCCCTGCCCCATGCTGTTCCTGCTGCAGTTGTTTTTGCAAGATCATATTGTGTAGCATGGCACATACCATGACAATTTGGGTACATGTAGTTGGTGAGTGCTGCAAGGCTCCACCAGATGTGTCAAGGCACCGGAACCGTGACTTGAGCATCCCAAACACACGCTTGATTACATTTCGTGTTTGTGCGTGTGCCTCATTATGGAGTTCTTGTCTGGTGTGTGTGCATTTCTGATGGGTGTCATCAGCCATGGCTCCAGTGCATATCCAGCGTCCCCCACTAGGTGACCGTCAGGGATATCTCCATTGGCAAATGTCTGGTACAGCTGCATCAGATAGCACACCAAGCATTGAGAAAAACACTTTATAAAAAGGCAAAGCTTTTGGGCAAAAACCCTTCTTCAATATTAATACAAACATAAGTAAAATCAATTTGCTTTAAATAGGAGCCAAAAGATCACATGACAGCAGCCAAAATCATGTGATACACATAAAATCAAAAAACTCAAAAAATTCATATATAAACACAATTTGTAACAAAAATTATAACAAAATTTATACATAAATAAGTAAACATCAGCAAACATATAAACATAAATATGTCTCATCAATTACATAATTTAGTTTGTTGTAACTTCATTAAAACTGGTTTTAAACTAGCGGCAGTATTCAAACCAGGTGACCAATCAGCCGCAAGCCTTAAAATCCACTCATACTCTTTGATCTCCAATAAGTTATTGATATCTCCACCTCTAAGAGATGGAGTAACCATGTCAATAACTCTGAATTTAAATCTATGTTCTACACCATATGCTTTAATATGCTTATATAAAGCATTCTTCTCATTCCCCCTTCTGACTTCAGATTTATGCTCAATGACCCTTTAACTTGCGTGTGGTTTTCCCCATATAAAATGAGGGACACACAGTGCAAGTAGCTAGATACACAACATTAATACTACCACAATTTGTTGTAAACCTAAACATATAAGTCTTACCAGTGGTAAGGTGAACATAAGAACTATTAGGATTATCTACAATATCTGCACAACATGTACAGTTCATATATCTAAATGTGCCATGGCAAGTCAAATCATATTGATTGACATTATGACTAAAATCCTTATAACATAATCTGCTTTTTAAAGTTCTCATATTCCTATATGAAAAATAAGGTTTACTACCCAAAAGATTTCTTATCTCAGGGGACGCCATCAGCACATTCCAATTTTTCTCAATAATACGTTTAACCAAATATGTTTTATTACTAAATGTAGTAGCATACCTAATTTTATCCAACTTTGGTATATCATTAATTAAATCAGGAGCAGGTTCAATAATAGTCTTGGTAGTCCTAAAAAAAGGTCTGCATGTAGTCTTTCTGTTCTGTATGTTACTAGCTTTTAAATCCAACAACATATCATAGTCATATCCACTATTTAAAAATCCATTCAACATTTCATCTAACTGTGTATGGAATGTTGAGTCAGCCGTATTCAGTCTACTGGCTCTAGTGAACTGGGCTTTAACAATCCCTCTAAAAACATGTGGAGCATGCATGCTACTATGATGTATATATCTACCTGCATGCACATCCTTCTTATAAATATTAGTATGTAACAATCCATCTTCCAAGATAACTCTCACATCAAGAAATGTGACCTCACTGTCTGAGAAAGTCATTTTAAATTTTAAAAAAGTAGTAGTCGTATTCAAATAATCGATGTAATCCATTAAATCATTGAGAGAGCCCTTCCAAATCAAAAAAAACAATCATCGACAAACCGTTGATAAAAACAAACATTGCCATTCAAAAATTTAGATCTATCATGAATAAACTAAATAAAATTCTAAGCCCCCATGGTACAATGCCTCTACCCAGGTAAGCTGAAAACCTAAAGCGTTGCCATTGTAGGCGTTTATAAGCGCCTACCTTTCTTTCCAAAAGTTCCATCTTTTTGTTGAATGTCATGGTGCCTTCCAACTGCACATTGATAGGATTGTCCACATCCACTGAAACAGTAGAGACTAACCCCAATAAAGGATTTATTTCCTTCGCCAAGAAGGATTTTAACAGACAAGTAGTTTCCATATGGCTGCACTGACCATTTTGAAAATGCCCTCATATGGTAATGCCTATCCGGATCTTTTAAAGCATTGGCAACAGTTAAATATCAAACTGAGCTTGGATTATATGACTCTAATGAATGAGTATTTTTCTAAAAATGAAAGAGACTTACAAGAAGAGATTATTAATATGGAGAATGAACTTATGGCCCTGCCTTGTTTTTCTAGTATGTTAACTATATACCAACAGATGTTGGATAGATTACAGAATCTTGATGATCATCTTGAAGCAACTAAAAAGCATAAATTATTGAGAGATATGGCTGATTTCCAAAAAGCCATATATTTTCTTGGCCTAAGAACGAACCCACTAATATGGTCTTTAAGAAAAATTATACTCGTCCTATTTCCATCAATGCTTTGGATGAATTTCCAGAAATTAAAACTAATAACTTTGTTTTAAATCCATCCACTAACCTATCTGGTGAAGTGTCCGAAACCACACCTCCTGTGATGACGTCGGTATCGGCAGAAACGGACACTAGTATGCATGACATTGTGTCTGCAACTAGTGGGGAGTTACTATGAGATGAGCATGAGGGTGGAAAGTTGCACATGAAGAAAAGTCAACAGTTAGTTTTAAATTTTTCACAAAAGTGTTTCCAAACTAGACCAGCCGCAGAAAGTGCAAGAGTACAATGTGCTGAGAGGCAGGTCCTTGACAATAAAATCTATAAATCTGACAAAACGCAAAAGCGACAGTCCAATGGGACAAGGGAAAATGAGTCAGAGATAAGTAAAGGTCTTCTAAACGTATCTAACTTTGTCCTGGATGCTTTTCATTTCTCTTTATTTCAGAAAGGTCTAAGATTTATACCTACAACAAGTGACGACTTGGTATCTGCCTTGACTGACTTGAAAAAATGTGTTAGGGGTATAAATCTTAGGATTTTATTTAAAGTATCTTGTTTTGATCAGTCTATTTGTAAAAAGCGTAGCACTTTTATACCAGTTAGTGCACCAGTCCTAACAGCCTTTCATGATTTGTGCGAGGTTGAACTAAGAAACCTATATTCTGCTGCTATTAAGACAAAATGCTACAACTTGAATTATAATGAGTATGTAGCTTTAAAAAATTTGGAAGTATGTAAGAATATTGTCATCAAACAGGCTGATAAGGGGGGTGTTGTAGTCATTATGGATCGTGATAATTACGTGTCATCTGTAATTGATTTTCTCAATGAGGGGAAAGCTTTTAAGCAAATTTGTCCTAGCGATGTTAAGAAGCATATCAGTATTGTTAACATGTTGGTTTATGCGTTACAGGTTAATGGTGACATTGACTTGGATCTGTTTCATTTTTTTATGGTGCCTTGTCCGACTATTCCACAATTGTATGGGCTGCCCAAAATTCATAAATCTTTGCTTAACCCACCCATGAGACCAATAGTGTCTGGGAATGGCTGGATAACAGCCGATTTCCATCTACTTGCAAAAACAATTACATCCATATTTGTTACAATGTAGCAATGTACTGAAGGATACTAGAGATTTTTTGGTTAAGTTATCTGATTGGATCGACAATCTGCATGTCACGAATATACATATAGGGAATATCTGTTCATGACTTTAGACATTACATCTCTTTTTACGGTAATACTGAATGCTTACGGTATTGATTCTATTAGGGAGTTTCTGACATCACAAGGCTCGTTGTCAGCAAGTTATGTTAAAAATATTTGTCTTCTATTGGACATAGTTTTAAATAACAATGTTTTTTTGTTTGACAAGCAGTTATACTTACAGTTTACCGGTGTGGCAATGGGCACACCGGTAGCTAACACATATGCAAACTTGGTCCTGCACCAATGGGAACTACAGTTTATTCATGATAGTTCTAAATTTTTGAATGGCATTGTTTGTTTTTATCAACGATTTGTCGATGATTGTTTTTTGATTTGGAAGGGCTCTCTCAATGATTTAATGGATTACATTGGTTATTTGAATATGACTACTACTACTGAATACATAATACTGAATGTGTTTGCTGGCTGCCCTGGAAGCTACCATGATTCCCATATCTGGCATCTGACGCAGCTGTACCAGACATTTGCCAATGGGGTCATCCCACATGGTCACCTAGTGGGGGATGCTGGCTATGCACTGGAGCCATGGCTGATGACACCCATCAGAAACGCACACACACCTGAACAGGAATGCCATAATGAGGCACACGCACAAACACAAAATGTAATCGAGCATGTGCTTGGGCTGCTCAAGTCACGGTTCCGGTGCCTGGACACATCTGGTGGAGACTTGCAGCACTCACAAACTACATGTACCCAAATTGTCATGGTATGTGCTATGCTACATAATATGATCCTGCAAAAACAGCTGCAGCAGGACCAGCATAGGCCCGGGCCAAACAGCCCCCCACCATTGCCAAGGCCATCACAGGCTACCTCTCTCTGA
The DNA here is from genome assembly GCF_019279795.1 of Protopterus annectens. Classification (NCBI taxonomy): domain Eukaryota; kingdom Metazoa; phylum Chordata; order Ceratodontiformes; family Protopteridae; genus Protopterus; species Protopterus annectens. Next base: position 1,881,788,199 of record NC_056739.1, read on the forward strand.
CCCGCACATATAGTAAAAGGGATGCCTACATTGACACTACCTGCTTTCAAACATGTATAGGGAGTGTAGTATGTGCATCCAACATAGGCAGCCCTGCATCAACACCTGAGGCATGATTGCCATGTGTTAAGCAATATAAAGCAGTGCTAAACAGCATTTACCACCATGTAGTATATGTAAACAAAATCACACACATCAACTAGTACAAATGTGGTCAATGTTGAGTAATATTGGCCAACGTCCAGCAATGATGGTTAATATTGAGCAATGTTGGGCAAGCTGGGTCTAAGTAGGGCACAGCTGAAGAAAAGCCAACATGCTCATAGTTGCTCTACTGACCCTTAATCAGTCTGGTCTGCTCAGTATGAAAATATAAGCGATGATAGGTCTCACACCCAGGACACTGCACACTATAGTCATAGCACTGAACCACTAAACCATGACAGCATTACAGCAGCTAGCCTGCATGAAGAAATGTTGATAAGTCTATGCAAAGTATTCCATGGCAACCCTGTAGGCACAGTATAATCCCTGTCGAGTTATGACACAAAGCTGAGTCCTGCAGTAAGAATAGAACCTAACTTTCAACACACACAGTAGAAATGTTAATATTGGACATGTACACATACATCAACAAATGTAGTGGACCTCAGACAGCAACATACTGAAAGCTCACACTGAGCATGCTTACACACTTGAATACATGAGACAAATGTCAGGCAACAGAACACTGACAGTCTGAACTGGGCATGCTCACACACTTAGGCCATGTTGGAGTACAGCAGTGGGCTACACATATCAGGCAGTTGCATGTGTTAATCCAAGCACCTCTCACTATCCAGCAATCTGCCCTGTGCACACACTTATATGACAACAGACATGTATATAATATAGCGGAACCCTGTCATAATCAAATATGTTCTGCAGATACCTAAGTCGTTCATAGAAAGTGGGAAAGCAAAGATGATAAAAACCTGCAAACAGTATCAGCAATAAACATTGTGCATCATGAACATTATCATAGTTTCAGAGGGTGATACTAGGCTATCTGCCCTATGGCATGTACAAGCATAGCCCGAGTGTGTTTGGCTTCTGCAACCCAGTCAAATCAGAACACTGTGCCTGTGAATAGTAGGTCACACAAGATAGCCCATTTACGTTTAGTGTATTGTGCCACTGTCTAGCAGGGACCCAGAAGATATCCCATGGATAAACATACGATCACCCATCCACTTGTCAAGATGTCATCTGTAGGTGATCAGTGGGTGGCTCTGCCTATGCAAAACCGGGACTCCACTCTGCAGTGAGTGGAGCCTTTTGGATAATAATCTGTCCCTCCAGCATGTCCTATTAACATCTGTGCTGAGGTATATGTCCCTGGAGTGTGTAGCTCCAAGGGATTTGGATATCCTGTGGTGGAGCATGTCCATTAATTCTGGGTCAGATATTGCCTTAAACTACAGGCACACAACACATCCGTGTAGGTGGTAAGTGACTGAGTAGAGCTTGAGTTACTGTATCTGAACTGTGCAGGGCATCTGTGTGAGTCCCTACATCTGCTTGATGAGTAACATTTGTGGCCATTACAGTTGCTGCAGGTGTTGGGTAAGGTACATCCCAAATGTGGCATAGTAACCAAGCATGGTCATGATGAGTATAGGGGCACAATGACCACACATGATCAACGTGTGAAACCATGTGGGATATGGTGGGCTATGTAGAAGTACTGTCTAACCACTTTAGCAATGTGATTGTCAAAGGCGAGAGTACGAACAGGTCATGTCCCCAAACCTATAACAACTACTACCATATGTAATGGATTACTACCTATGTGGTAATTTGTGGGCATGTTGTCATTCTCAAAGGGGCTACTATGCAACTAATGGCATGTAGCCATAGGCCATGTCTCAGGCACCAGTCATCCTATCTCTGTGAGACCCTGTATGAGTATGCATGTGCCAGCTGGAGAGTTGATTATGGCACCCAGTTTGCAGTCATCTGCGAACATGGGCAGCCATATCCCTCCTGTGATAGCCTGTACGTCACACAAATATATACTGAACAAGAGAGGTCCCAGGACTGAGCCTTGTGGGATGCCATGTGTAACTGGTGTATAGTCAGACATGGCACCTGCAACACTGAGCATGTGGGTGCTATCCCTGATCCAGGTAGCAATCCATTGTGTGAGATATGTGTCGATATTGATGCCGGTGAGCCTATGCATACTGGCCGAGTGGGGTATTGTGTTGAAGGGTTGTGCAAGGTCCAGGCAGGCTGTGTGGACAACTGTCCCAACACTGATGGACCTGGTAACTGTTTAAAGAATACAAACAGGTCCAACAGGCAAGATCTGTGCACAACAATGCTGTAATGTGTAGGACCCAGTGTCTGTAGGTTTCCCATGTCAATGTGCATGAGTCCCATTACAATATGCTCCATAGCTTTGCGGTAGTATTCAGTGGAGTGGGACCACTATCGCTGTACGCCATTCCGTGGGTACAAATCCTGCAGTAACTGATATTGAACAGTGACGTAATGTGAGGGTTACATCTGTCATGAAGGCCGTGTACGACACAGGCCAGGACACTGTCTGGTCCCATTGATGCTGTGTTGTCCGCTGTGGGGAGGGCAGCACACACCTGTTTATTCATGATGTCAGGGAGGTTACACTCTGTTGGGATGGACAGTACCTCCTTAGGGGGGATGGGGGGAGACATCTGCACTAAACCTGCTTGCCAGGATGTTGGCAATGTCTGTGGGTTCAGGGTATGTTTAATCAGTATGCAGTAACACACAGCATATCAATGAGTGTCCAGCCAAGTACCTGAATTAACTGAAGAAGGCCTTGTGAGTGTCTGATGTGTCTGGTGCAATTGTCCATTAGAAGCGGGCCTGACATAAATACATGAGTGATTGTAGCTGTCTGCTAGTACAGATCACAAATGCCTTCCCTGTCTGGGATTGTGCTCTATTATGTAGTAGCTTCCTCCTTTTGTTGTATAGCGTATTAATGGCCGGGGTCTACCAGACAGTTCCCCTGCCATTGGAGGAGTGAGTCCAGTTGTTATTTTGGATAGCACGCTCCATGCAGTCCACTAGGTGTCCATAGAATGTGTATGTAAAGGATTCAGCCCTCTGAGCCATACTTACCACTGACCCAGGGTCTCTGAATGATACCACCATGGTATGGAGAAGTGTGACGTTTGCTTTTGGGAAGTTCACCAAGATTACCCAGGATGGGTGGGACAGGACATGGATGTCAAGTGAGATAAAGTATGTTCTGACCTTACCAATGAGGGGTATATCGCAGGTGTGGAATATAGATTCCCCATGTTGGTGATGATCATGTCCAATATGTTGTCCCCTCTTGTGGGTGTGGTGACCGGTTGTGCCATAGCATATGAGTTTACAAATAGTAGCAACTGTTGGGCGAGGGTGTTGGGGCCTGAGTACTATCCCCAGTCAATGTGTGGGTATTTGACGTCACCCAATATAATGGTGCTTGGGGAGACCCTCATATTGTCCAGTGTTCCCAGGAAAGCCGAGTGTGGTTGCTGAGTTTGTGAGTGTGGTCTGTAGCAGGCAACAAACCAAAAGGTAGATTTGCACAATGTTAGGTGCATATGTATGGACTGTGATGCTTTGTGCAGTGCTACCAACCCGGAGATATGTGTATCTGTGATGTATATGGATACTCCCCCTATTTGTGTTGGCCATTCTGAGTTATGTGGTCAGAAAGCATGGTACAAAATATAAGCTGGTAGTGCTGGTGTGCATGTGGAAGCCTGAACCATGTGTCTGTTAGTGCACAGATATTGCTATTCTCCATACTGAGTAGATTCCTGAGTGGGCGCAATTTGAAGGTAATACATCTGGTGTTGAGCAGCATTGCCCCCAGTGTCATGTACTCTGTAATGTCTATGGAGGTGGGTTTGTCTTTTGAGCCCCACTTAAATAAGGCAGTATGGTGGCAGCAAGTGCCTTAGCCAGTATTCAAAAGTCCAAGGGTGACAGGTGCAAGCTGTCCATAGGGAAGCTACATGGCATGTCGAGCATGTCACCCCAGGCTGACAGACACTGTATCCCCTTTGAATAACACCAATATGTTAGCCAACTGTTAAAAGTGATCAGTTTGTTGGTATACTGAGACATCATACTTGGTGAGTGTAATATGCTAGACAAGGTCAGGGTCATACTGGCCTGGGCTACATGATCAGAGAGTTCCTCTATGTATCATGTCATGTGGTCCAGGGAGGGACATCTGAGGTTGTACGCACCAGCATGGACAATGATGGAGCCAGTTCTGGACTTGCTTTGGAGTGACCTGAGTTTATGTGTTATGTGGCGGATCCTGGCACCTGAGAGACAGCTCAAAGTGACTATTCCCTTGTTTGGCCTGGTGAGTGGGACGTCAGTGTGTCTGACATTAAGTGTCATATATTACAAGTGTATCAGGTGTGTTGTTTAGCCCGAAGGGCAGTGACTGTGTGGCACACTGACTTTGTGAACTATGTGATATGTGGGTATTGTAGTGGGGTAGCAGTTGTTTGTGTGTCTGCTTTGGAGGTCTCTGCTGCTTAGGCAGAGTGTATGTAGAGCCTCCAAGTATGTGTATGAGTGATAATGTGGTTTTATTCCTGTCACTATCGGTGTATGTGGGACTGATATGTGGTGTGTGTGGTCACCTTCACCACCTGATAGACTATGCCAGTCATGGGTCGAGAGAGCTCAGCCTCCTGTATGTCAATATTGTTGCATCTCTCACATATATCTGATTGTGTTGGGAGGAGGAGAGGGTTGTCTGTGTACATGAGGCAGATGTGACATTGTGTCATAACCACAATATTTACTAGCTGGACTGGAGAGTACACACGAAACCGACCCCTGGACATGCCAGTATATTATGTTGACATACTCTGTAGCCAGATCACAAAGGATCAGTAGGGTGTTAAGTGTGTAAAAGAGTATAACCGGGATTAGTGCTTAGGTTTGTTGGTGTTTTGTAAAGAGTAGCTGAGAAGGAGTCCTGACTGAGAATCATGACATGTCCTTCAGCTATGTCATAAATAGTAATGTACACTCATATATGTCCTGAGTCAGGGCCAACTGTACCTTACTGACAATGCCGACATCCTGTCAGACAGGCCCATATATACATACCCACCTCCCACTGACGATAGTCACTGACATCATACCAGGATATATCACGTGTAGAATGGCTGAACAGTCTGATCTGCAAGGCCATGGAGTGCATCATGGCTGAAGTCATAAACAGATCTACTGGAAGCTGACAAACACACGACCCTACCAACTGTGGTATGTTCATGTGCAGATCATGGTTCCCAAACATGCTACACCGTTTGCAAGGCAGCCACCCAGGACATACATCACTGAACAGAGCTACACATGTAAAACATAGACTTTGAATAGCTCTTCATCAACATCACAGACACATGTTGCATCAACAAAACCAACAATCTGTGCATAGATATGTGTTGACATATGAAGGGATGTCAATGCGTCCACAGATAGATCACACAAGGTGAGACTCACAAGGTCCTTTTCAAGCTGTTGATACCTGCCGACCCACATGGATCATTCCTGGGATTGCATAAAAGAAAGTGTACACACATTACCATGTCCAGTCTGATGATGTCAGCATCCTATAAATATTCCAGGAGAACAGAAACTACCTAGTAAAGCATATAGTGTGCCGTGTTAATGCGTATCTTGCTAGTGTCATAACATAAGTAGGTAGGGGGTTAAATCCTGCAAACGCTGATAGTGTGTGTATGTGTGTGATGTCCTTTGCAAGGAGTACCCTTTTTGGAGACTGGGAAAACACATTAAAAGAGGTACATCCCTCTTTGGAATGTCTGATGATGTCAGCATCCTACAAATATTCAAGGAAAACAGAAATCACCTAGTAAAGCATATAGCATGCCATGTTAAGGTGTATCTCTCTAGTATCATAACATAGTTAGGTAGGGGTTTGAATCCTGCTGACAGTGTGTGTGTTGGGGGGGTGTATGCATGTGTGTGATTTCTTTTGAGAGGAGTAGCCTTTTTGGAGACTGGGAAAACACATTACAAGAGATACATCCCTCTTTGGAATGTCTGATGATGTCAGCATCCTACAAATATATCAGGAGAACACGCTGAGTGTATGTGTGTGTGTGCCACAGGTGGTCAATGCAGTGTGGGTTTTGCTTTTACTACGGTATGACATATGATTAAAACAGTATGTGCATTGCACACATCGGGTATCTGCGTGGCAAATAAATATGTGTACATGTGACCTCAATCAGTACATAGGTGTGAAGCCTGCATACTACATGAATACATTTGTTTCCTACGACAGATTGTGCCACTGCTTCTCAGATCATAGGTCACATATGCATGTATGCGACAAGCCCAGCCACTGTAGTGATCCATGGCCAAGGTCATCTGTGCCACACACACCCATGATACATACTATACAGTACTGTGAGTGAGGGTAATTGCCTGGGGTATATGTCAGACATGTTCATACACAACAACAACTGGCAATAATGGACAGTCATTATAGGTGTACAACGACCCTGTGGATATGCATGCAGGCCCCTAATGTGTTATGTGAAACACAGATGGACCCCACAATACCTATGGATATGTGGATACCAAGGGACAGATGACATAACACGTGTCTGTCTGTACACATTGGTACCCAACATACATGTTGAGGGCTACCACCTATGTGGTACTGTCTGGATAGTATGTCTAGTAAATGTGGATGACTATGCCATAGTCAGCTTACTACTATACAGCATGAATTGGACAACAGGTATCTGTCTGTATGATACCGTTGTGTAGGCTATGCATCCCATCCAGGGAATGCAGTGTAGGCCAATGCATGCATTTCCAGATGTGGATGGACATATCCCTAGTGTGTTTGCATGTACCTAAGAGGGCTATATGCCCCACAGGTGTGGCCCCAGGAATGTGTGGCGGACAATACCACTGGTTACTGTTATAGTATAGTACTGGAAGGATCCAACTGTTACTGAGTTCCCTACAACTGTGTGTCATTTGTCAGGACATCATCTAATGATTGGTTATAGTCATGCTGTTGAGGTGGTGTATACTACCAGACTGCAGATCATTGACAGATATCAACAGTATCACCCACTGCGTAGTGTCAACCCATGCCATACACACATGTGTACCCATGTTAGTACATATCTGTAGTAGAATGCATACTGGCCATCGAAAGATATCATGAGATGTTAACAATGTGTACAACAGGGTATGTTGCACATCCCACGTGTCCACTATGCACGTACATGCAGACAGTGCGCACACACCATGTTCACAGATGTACACCTGCTAATTTGTAATGCACACATCACACAAGTACTGTCCACTCACTAACACATGCTGGCAACACTGTACACTTCACCCAAGTGGCACATGGGTGGACAATACATACTCAGACCTAACACTGGTGTAAACAATGCTACAATGACTATCAGAGCTGTGATGCATAATGCCTGCTAAGATATACCTACAAGGACATCATTACACTTTCCTGTTGGCAACTTGCTACTATTGCTACACTACTATAATGTCACCCTGTGCATCAGAACCATGTTAGTCTATTCCTGCATCAATGCTACAGATGACAGGAGGTGGCACAGGTATCATCATATGCACAGGGTGTGTTGTTGGTTTGCCAGAGCCCAACATTGACCCATACAATCAACATGTCTGTGTGTGTGTGTGTGTGTGTGTGTGTGTGTGTGTGTGTGTGTGTGTGTGTGTGTGTGTGTGTGTGTGTGTGTGAGGGACAACAGTACAGCATGGGCCAGTGTTGATGTAATGTGTATGTGTATGTGTGAGCCCTAGTTGTTTGGTTAATGTGTGTGTGTCTGCATGCAAACAACTCCACCATGTGGCTGCCATATACAGGCGGTTGTGGGACAGCCACAGAATGTACCTGCTAGGTCATACAGATCACTGTCTTCGGCCACGGACATGGTACCTATGACTGGAAGGGGTGCTGCGGGCAGTATCGGGTAGCAACCCTGACTGGGTGCTATCATCAGAGGCAGAAGTATGATGACTGGCCAGTGCCACATGCTTGTGGTCTAGTAGGACGGTCAATGGACAGGCCAGCCCCAGCATTGCTGGGGCTGGTACTGCCACTATGGGAGTGGCTGTGATCCGTGGTCCGTCCGTGACGACTGCCATCTGATGCTGTTGTGGGCATGCGTCTGCATATGCTTCTCATCCATCCCGCACGGTCCTGGCTCATGGCTAACACATTGTGGAGGACATCTATTGTCTCCCTCCAATGGCTATCAATGACCTCGGTGTAATTCCGGATGGCACCAGCAAGGTCATGGATGCTGTCATTGATAGCAGTGTAATGGGCCCTCTGTGCCCTTAGTCCCTGTCCGGTGTACCATTGCATACATGCCTGCATTACAGCCTGGAACATACTGGAGGTTGTAATACCTCTGGGGCACATCTGCCAGGGGCAATACGACCAGTGGTGCTCCCCCGAGAACCCCTGGACATCCGCTTAGGTGGTAACATTCCAATAATCTTGCTATAGCTGCTGTGAGGGGATGCACGTGCCATGGGTACCACACTCTCCTGGTCAATGCCAACTGTATGCTGTCCCTCAGCTAAGGCCATTGGTGATGAGGGATGTATTGGCAGTATGAGTGTGCGCATAGATGGGGTTGAACACTGTGTACTGTCGATTGGTGGACCAATGACAGACCCTGTCAGACCTTCCTGTGCCACAATACATGTTTCATCATCTCCACTATTAGTGGCAGTGACATCAGGTTCCCTGCTGCAATCAGACACCCCTAACTCAGCACCTGTGGAAGGAAGACAGGAAACACACTTCACAATCTGTACATGATGTTAGCAAACATGCACACATGCACACATCCACACATGAACACATGCACACATGCACACAAATACACTGCTCACCACAGCACATACCCACACACACACACACACACACACACACACACACACACACACACACACACACACACACACACACACACACACACCAGCAATCCAACACATGCACAATAGTGGGTGAAGGTGGGTGACAGTATCTCAAGGCAAACAGTCACCTCACACGTGTCAACATGCATAATATGTGTTGCTCAAGACCATGCAGTGCAAGTGCAGATGGCCCTATTTAATGACATTATACATGGCTTTGATGCATATGTGTTGTTGTTCAGTGATTGTCTACATCCTGGAACACAATGTGTACATGGACACAACATTGCTGTGCAAGTATTATCTGCTCTGCAATGTCCTGTGCACCATCACTCAATGGTATACATACCATGGCTGCATGTGTTATCTGTGTGACACATAGATTGCCATGTCTGATTACAGTGTCTGTGTCCATAACAAATAATAGTGGGCACAGGTGTAGCAAATGCATGCAATGTACAGACATGGGATGAGTGGTGCATGTAGATGTGAAGGAATCCCAGTGCTCAACATGGCCATTGCACAGTGGTTATGGTGAGTGTGGGACATATTGCAGATATGTCGGTGCCAGCCATGACATGGCATGCTACACGACTGCAACATTAAACACCACACATACCCAATGTGTGTCATGCGACCTATACACCCAATAGCATTCCAGGACATATATGTGACTCTTTGTACAGATGGCGACAGCTGTGCATATTGTGTATACTGGCATATGTAAGCACACACACAACTTGCTATGCATATTGTGTATAGGTGCATATGTTTGCACACACACAACAATGAGGTGCAAAGCAAATACCGCTGTGTGTAGTATTGTGGTCACTGTAACTGGATAGGGTGTAGTACCATGTGCCATCATCATCATCATCATGCATCTTGTGGTCACTCATAGCTGCTGTGTGACAGACCACCGCCTAGCATGCTGTACCTGAACTGCAGTGCCGTGGCTACGTTCACTATTACACAGCCACTTTGTACATGGGTGTATGAGGTGCCCAATAGGGAGCATTGCCTAACATGACTGTGTTATGTGTTGAAGAGTGTTGCACAGCCCCATGATAGGCCTCTACCCCTGAGATACATCATGTGTGTGTGGATGACATGTAGGATACTGAAGTGTGACCTTACAGCGGGTGTGTGATTACGCCATATGTAGCATGACTTTGTGGACTGCATATGATAAACGTGTTATGTTGTGTACAGGTGTTGCAACTATGCCTATCCAATGTGCAGTTTGGGGTTGCCACAACTGTGTCTTATGCTCTGTATATTGCATGTCATTGAGGCAGCTACTGACATTACTGAGCTGTGCGACATCTTACAGCAAACATGCATGGCATGCATTATGTGTAGGTGTGTTACGTGTACATGGCCTACACCTCACCTATGACATGCATATTTCATTACCAGCATTGTAGTTATAACACACTCACCAGCATGGATCGGCTGCCCTGCTGTCACACCAGAGGGACCTACGAGAATATGAGAGAGTTCGTCAGTGGCCACAACTGTGGCATTGCTACAGTGGGTATGCTAAACTGCAGTAAAACAACAGTCAACAGTCACAGGTGTAGAGATATTATTCGAAATATCAGTATGGCACAACACTAGGCAGCAGAACTGCTAAACACATAGTACACATCTCACATAGACATAATCTAACAATACAGTTAAATGTCGTCTACAGATAGGGCATGTTACCTGCTTGCTCCAGGTGGACGTGCTGGGTGGCTCCGGCCTCCATGACAACACATGTCAGAGGTTGATGTTGCTGTTGTCCAGGAGCCACCATGCTTAGGAGCAGCTCCTCCACTCTGGTGAGGGGGGGATGAATGGCCACCCCACCACTTGTGGCAAGCTGTTGCCTTTGGATATCAGACTCATGCCGCCAGACATGTCTAATTAAATCACTGCAGTGATGGCGTACCTGCTCATATGTCCGGTTATGCATGCCTATGTCATTTACCCGATGAACAAGTTCCTGCCGCAGTGCAGTCCACTCCTGCTGGTGCTAGCTGCTTCTGGAGAACATCATCGTGTACTGCTGCAATAGGCTTTGCAGTATCACCTCTTCCTCATCCGCTGTGTACGATGGGTTGCGTTGGTGGGTCATCTGGCTGAAAAAGTTATGAACAATATGTGTGAGCGAGTCCTGTGGCATACTTTACACCTTTAACCACAAATATCACTTTACTGACATATATACCATCCTATTGTCTGCCAGAGGTTACACATGTTCAATACCACTTTTTGGTTCTCAGGCCACAACTAACTAACAGTGCCTGGCACACTCTATATATCACACCACTAAACAACAGTACCCGACACACTGTTTGTGACACATTGCACAACCTCAAGACAGGGGTGTATATCACACCAATGCACGAACAGAGATGTCATCCATTGCAATGGATGTAAAGTACAGGTACAGTAGTACCAGTCAACCACCCTAGTCATTGATGCCATAGCCCTGCCTAACAGATGTGTACAGTTGTTACTAAAGGTGGCATACTGCTGTAACAGAGTATATATGTTGCTGGAGACACACGTATACCCTGTAACACACATATGATTGCAGCCATTGTACAGGCATAATTACACAAACACCAGACAAACATACAATGCACCACTGTATGCTAACACAGATGAGCATTATCTGTGTACCATACAGTACTGTGTGCCACTACTTACACACACTTATGCCTGAGTTTTGTCTTCTGTGCAGACTACAGGAAATACACATGACAGTGTTTCCAAGCAATGTGAACACACACCATACTGTGCTGTTTAGGCTTACAGCTTCACGTAGTACTACAGTTCATATGGGAGTTGGATTCACCAGCAGTACCACTCACTAAGCATACATGTATTCTTTTAGCCTACAATGAGACACCACATTCGTCAACAAGGAACTATGTCACATCATATGCCATACTACTATGTCTGCCTAACAGTACATTACACATTATTTGCTGTCCTCACAGCTAGTATAGACACTACCATGTCAGATACAACTTCACACTAAGCTATCACACCTTTACAGACCTTGCACACATTCAGCGTTACACTTATTCAACTTCACATAGCAGGTATTGCATTGAGTACATGTGTGAGTGCATAGTGTCATAGGTAGGTAATATGCTGTTGGCCCTAGGGCCTACGGCAGCCTAGCCATATGCTACCCTGGCCTTTGCCACACATGTACTTTGATTTCACTTGCCCCTGCCAACCAGAACCACAGAGGTGTTTCCTGGAGTGTATTACCAATCTCCAACACAATCATCAGGGGTATTTATGACAACTGCTAATGAGGAGCCTTGTTTGCTATTGCTAGGTGGTCTATTCCAGTGTATGGCATATCTCTGAGATGGGAACCTATCCCTCCAGCATGTGCCGTTTAGTGAGCTGACAAGGTTTAGGGCCCTAGAGCGTGTATCCCGGAGGGATTGTGATATGTTGCCATGGTGGTTGTCACCCAGCTATGGGTGTGACATACCTCTGTATGTCCGGCAGAGGTCACCTCTGAGTGGCCAGTATGCAATACAGTGTAGAAGTGGTTTTGTGAGTCAGTCTGCATAGGGCAACTGTTTGCGGCCAGTATTACACTTTGTGAGGTATGTCTGTGGCCTTTTCACCTGGTGTAAATGTCATGTGAGGTACATACCACACAGGGCATTGTGATGAGTAGAGGGGAACACTGCCCTATATTTCTATAGATGACACACCTGTTGTCATGACACATACCACACAGACTGATTACAGGTGTAGTATGGCACTGTCTTCATCAAAGCGGAGGCTACTGTACACCTGTGTCCCATGTTCTCTTATCACACCTTCACTGTTAGGTAGATCTCTACCTATGTGGTAGTTAATAGGTACATTGTTTTGGAAAGGAGGAGTGGCACTGCAGTATCAACACTTGTCTACAGTCCATGCCTTGGTCACCACACACCTGTTGCAGTACATATGACCCCGTGTCTCTCTGTATCATGCCTCTCTCTCTATATATATATATATATAAATATCTATATATATATATATATATATATATATATATATATATATATATATATATATATATATATGAATATACACATACATGTACACATCCATTGCTGTATACATGGATGTACATATAGGCACATGTACAGTCCACCTTTCATGGTGGGGATATCACTTATGCAACAGTTGTGGGATGTACAGTTATGTGATTATATTGCACAGTGTTGTGCAGAATGCATGTGGGTGTCCTCAGCCCATGTAGTATTAGCAGACCTCACTGGCTGTAACACAGCAGATCTGACAAATCAGTCCCACAGCATTTAACCACCACATGACAAATATCAGCACTGCATGCTATTTTCTAGGCCACACACTACAACCTACATAGATATATGCACATATCAACTTTCAATGACAGATATCTGTCCACCCTTCACTAACAGTTGCAGTGTTTCCCTTGCCCTATGCACATGTGCAGATACAGATAGATACATACTGCTGCCTTACATGGATGATTTGCAGTGTGTAGAGTACTCTTCAGGAACATTTACTATATGCCAACACATACATGTGAGTTACATACCTTACCTTTGTATTTCCCTGCTCCATGTGTTATGGTTTTGTAGGTTTTTATTTTATTTTATTTTTTTTTTTTGGTTGTTTGTTTTGGGTTTTCCCCCTCTATTTCGGTTTATGTTTCAGTTTCTCTCTCTGTTGTGTCTCTGTCTCTGTCTGTGTCCGTGTCTCTCTCTCTATCTCACTCTGTATCTCCCAGCACCTGCAATGATATAATTGCATGTGTGGACTGAAGGTACAGCCTGCTTTTCTAGGTATTTGCACTTGTGCATGTGATAGCCTCTGCACCAATTGCTGCCCACCATTCAGTAATTGCATGCAGCCTGCTGTGTGGTGATTGCATTACTCACTGTGATTGCAGCCCACTGCTATAAAATGCTAGGTTAGGTAGGCATAGCCCTTTCAGCTTTCCAAGGTGGGGCCCATGCTTGTTTGCTCTGGACACCGTTGTGTCAGTCACAAGGTTGGTATATGTCTCTTATCTGAAGCTAGGGTTGCAGCCAGTTATATGCATGTTGTACTCAAACCTGAATGTTGCTGCTTCCAGTACACACTTCTCAGTGTAGACATGTAGTCACCCCTCCAAATGCTAACACAGGATACATGGGAGTATGTATTTTATTTGTGACTTACACAATTAACTGCCATAAAAATGTGGTTATTGCACTGTATTCCTGTGGCACATGCAGTGCTTGTGAGCTGCTATACTGTAATTATTACATTACTCACTTCTGAACAGTTTGTGGTTTGTTTGTGTTGACATTAGCACAGGCTGCTCAACACAACTGGACATAGTTCAGTACTGAGTATGCCTACCTACACCCTGGTTTTTGCCTGAATACACAGGTGTGTTGTACCTTTGGGTATGGGTGCAGAACTGCAAAGAGCATTATTTATTATCATGTGAGGTTTATCTTACTGAACATACAGGGTTGCTGTGTACCTGTTAGTCTATCAAGGCAAGTAGTCTGTCTGTGTAGCTCACACCTGTGGACATATCCAGATTGTAGCTAGAGGTTAGCCTATTATACTTTTTCTGTGCACCACACCAGTCTTTTCAGCAGTGGCACATTGACATTGTCACAGTTGTTTGCTAGCAGTACATGGCTACATCCTGTGATATTTCTGTGTTCTACTCCTACATAAGGGCATGCTTGTGGAACTCCTTCCAAAGCTATTTGCAGAGTGTGTAACAGCACTAATGCTGATATGCCTGTGTGTTTCTGCCTGCCAGGCCTCAGATACTCTCAGGTATATATTTGAATGGCCTCAGTGAAAGGTACATATAAGTGAGATACACCTGCACTATATTGCTGACATATTGCAGTTGAGACTTTCTTGGGAATCAGAGCATATGTATAAGTACACCTTTTCTGACATGCAAGCAGTGTCTACTCTCACCTATTGACATTATTCACTACGTGTGATTCCACACTTGTCTGCCTACAGTTAGTACTTTTCAGAGTGATTCAGTGGGGCACAGCTAACATTGGTTTACAAATCAGGGACATCCCTGTAAAGCAGTAACAGCTGGGGAGTCTGGCCTTTGCCCTATTCAACTTTGCCAGTATTTATCCTGGTCTGATACTGTGTGGTGTTTGTAAGGTGCTACTGTAACATTATTCCCTGCTAGGATGGCTGGTTCTCCTTTCACAGTCATGTCATGCAATTCCACAACAACTGCTGGTAAAGACCCACAGAACAGGATTTGTGTTATACCATTCCTAATTTCCATTTACATTCCCTCATTGTAATGCATGATATATTTATTTCAGAACCAACTTATTAGTCTATCTACTGTGGCTTAGTGGTAATTCATGTAGTCTATTGTGTCAATGGTCTGGGGTTCGAGACTGGCAGAGGTTTTTTTTTTTCCTGCTCAGCAGAACAAGGGCCCTGCCATAGAGTGACTAAGGCACTTTTAAGCAGTTGTAAGCAGGTTTGCATGGGTTTACATGATGCTTAGCTAAGCACACACATGTGCACACTCGCTTAAACCCACTTACTACTGCTTAAAAGTGCTTACTCCCACTAACCCCACACTAATTTCTTTGAAAGAAAAGAAAATGGGGAGATAGATAGGAAAGTGGTGAAAAAGGGGGCACAAAGAGGGACAGACAGTAGGTAAACAAGCTTGGGATGTGCAGGACGGGTGTAGGGAAGGTCCATAGCTGCCCATTTCTTTACCAGCAACAGCTGTGCATATGCAATAAATTTGGAGTGATTTTTGAAAATTTCCACCCCTGGGAGAGGACAACAAAGTATGTTGTACTACCAATTATAATTATCAGTTTACATGTCCAATGGACATGTGTGCAAAATGGGCAGCTATGCATGGGGCGTAATTTTTTTGTGGGTACAGATTGCCTTTTTTTTTTTTTTTTTTCAGGTGAGAGTGGGAAGTGAGGTAGAGGAAGTAGGTATGTCTGGGGAGGTAGGTTGGGGAGGTAAACATTCAAGACAGACAAGACGCATACAGGGGCGGTGTATGACACATGGGGTGGGTGAACACAATTGACGGGGTCGGATGTTTGGAAATCGCAAGCCCATGAGCCCACAGATGGTAACAGTGGAACTGAGATCCCCACCCATGGGCGGTCACCACTGCACCTTCACAGCCCCGAGGGTGGCTGTGCTGGGGGCTGCGTAGGATGGGCAGGCTCACCTGTGAGACACGCCACTCTTGCCTCGAGCTGGTGTAGGGGATCAGCGACTGAACAGTGGATTTCCCTATGCACCACAACCTGGACCCTTCAAAGGGTGACAGGTGGCCCTTCTCCGCCCACGGTTACACGAGGGGGATGTGCCCCATCCCTGCAGCTCTTCCACCTGAAGGTGGCACAGGACCAATGGAGGAGGGGAGCCCGGGCTGGGCACCGGACCTGCTGGTACCAGATGCACTTGCCAGCTGAGGAGGGACAGGTGGGTCCACTGGGACCGGCCTTCCCATACATTCTGTGATTAGGTGTGTTTAATTACAACATAAACAACAGCATTCCAGATTAGTTGTAACAGCATCCAGTAATATTCCCATTAACCCAGCACACCAAGGTTCCAACAGTTGAACAGCAAGCATAACACATGCATATATTGAACCACAGTGGATATTCCAACAGCATGCAGGGATGTTTGGTAGCAACAGGCTACCATGATTGTGGTGTTTAAACAGGGCACATGCATCAACGTGAATGCAAATATTTATAGATCAATAGGACAATTGTCCCAACAAATATTTAAGATTACACATACCCACTGAGGTGTGGAATTGCATGGTTTATGCACATACAGTAGGGTGTAGAAAAAAACCTTGGTTAACATCTTATAATTACCTTTTAGTCTACACTACAGTCCTAGTGACTGCAGGTGTATATCCCCTACATGTATTATTACACTTGCCACCATACATTAGGTTGTATAATGGGTTTGGCTAGTTCAATATATGCCTGACCTATATCTGACATACTAACTGTCCAGGATGCAGATGTTGCTGCTACATATTTCTTGATTGCATTTCTATTTCTTTATCTACATATCTGGGATGTTTTCACATGACATTTTCACTTTGATTTGTACAGAACCCTGCATTTCTTGACACACACTCACATTTCTGGGGAAAAAATAACATGCTACACATGTGCCAGATTTACTTATGCATGCCAGCCAGTAACTGACTGTTGCGTACTTTATATGGGACTGCACAACTCTGGGTTGCCAGCACTTTTTCAAACAGTACTATTTGTGTAATGCAAGGATACAACAACATTTCAAACTCTGTGACACAGACACTCTCTGGATTTTAGACCTTTATTAATGACATTACACACTTTTCCACAGGCTCACTCCTTTATTTGTTTTAACGGTGCATATGGCAGACATGTTCAAGACATATTATACCTTTATTAATAGGTTAGAACACTCTATTTTCAAGCTCACTTACTTATTTTATATGACAGTGCCTGCAGAGATATTATTCCAGACATATGTTACCTTTCTTATTGGGTTACTACACTCTTTTTCTGCCTCTCTGATGATTTTATCTGACAGTACATGCAGAGGACTTATTCGGGCAATTTTATGGCTGTATTATTGGACTACAACACTTTCTTTCATGCTCTCTCCCATATTTTATATAACAATACATGCAGAATAATCACTAACCTGCCTGGTGGCGCAGCCTTAGCAGCCTATCAGCATAGGCTTGCTGATTTGCAGCATGGTCACCTGCAGCTGTAAAGTAAATGAAGGGATATTGAGACATACCTATCCCTTATACATACTCAATTATCAATTCTTACATACCGCATTCCATGGCTACATACTCAGTTGTGGGGCATCCCGTATCCCATGGGCCTCCTGTATCCATTGGTTCAGGCAGTCCTGCTTCCGTCTCTTCAGGTCTGCATGGTGGTGACTGACATGCTCACCAGTCCGAGGAATGCCTGTGGCACTGGTGAGGTCATGAGCTAACCGGTTCCAAGCCTCTGCCTTGTACTTCATCCCTTGGAACTGGCCCTGCAGGAGTCTTGACTCATAACAGTGGACAAGGAGCCAAACCATGTATTTCGACTCCTCAATGCCCCAACGATGCGCTCGGAAGCATACTCCCTCTCTGACACCAGCCATTCTAACTGCAGATGTGAGCTACAATCAGTTATGGTGTGTATTCCCACCTATGGGGCTTAAATATGCCGCATTTCCCACACCTTTTTGTGATTGGCCATTTTTTTAAATTCTCAGCTGACTGCAGACCTGCTTAGTAATGGTTAAACTACCATTAGTAAGTATATGTATGTTAACAGTGGCTGTTTCCCCTAAGTTGTCATGGCTTAGTGGTTCTGTACTTTGCTTCTGATGCACAGAGTCCTGGGTTCGAACCTTGTCATTCATTTTATTTTCATACTGTGTAGACAGGCTAGGGGGTGTGGCTGCGTTTAAGCAACTTTGCTCTATGTTGCTCCTCGGTGCCCTGGTTGGCACGGTGCGCACGTCCGCGCAAACACATTGCACTGGTTAAAGCACTATTTCGCTATGGGCACCTCTATTGCACTGGGTTAAACGTTATTAAACTATGGGCAACTCTATTGCACTGGGTCAAGCACTGCTTAACTGCAGGCAATTATATATCAGGATCATTTAAAATATTTATTTTGTTCACTGATACACTGGCCATTTCACTGCATTTTAGTACTGTTTAAACATATTTGTCTGGTATTATTTCATATACTGATTTAAAAATAAATACGAAGGGGAGTGGTGGGACTCGAACAATGAATGCCTCTTCTTTGTGCGAATGCTCTACCATTACGCTATTGCTATTTGGTGCGATTTGCATAAACATTCTTTCTTATGCTCTTCCATGTCAGAATTGCTAACTCTAGCTAAGCAATGGGCACACCCGCGCACACACGCGCAAATACGGGCAGCTATTTTGGGAATTTAAAAAAATAAATTAAATTTTTTGCTTTTTATAACTGTGATGGGAGTTTACAATATCAGGGAGTCTTGTGTTGGGTGCAGGGACATTTGAGCGGACTCGCTCTTGTGTATTTGCTTTTACTTTTCAAACACTTGCAGGGGCATGGACATTTAGACTGCTCGGCAGTCCGACATGCCCCCTGCTTTCTTACACGGTTCGTGTACGACTTTATGGTTGAGTCAGCATGCCCTCATGCATATTCATGGCACGCTGACACCATACCGTTCAACTGCAGCCTCCGAGTAAAACTTATTAAGTCTTACATGGAGGATTCGTGAATCCGGGGGTTACATTTTAAAAAGGGAACTAGTAACCCTTTGAAGTAGGGAAAGAAAGAAAGAAAGAAAGGGACGGATTCACGAAGGCTTTCACGGAGTCTAAGAGTAGTGTAAGACTCCAGACAGCCAATATGTCTTCCGAGCAATCCAGGAACAGCCGGCAGGGGCATGCATGAGAGCTCCTAAAATGACTCTTGCAAGGACTAACCTTAGGTTATGCAAATTACCTAATTTGCAGCTGAAAGCTATGCAAATGAGGTAAATTTGCGATCCAGGAAACACTAACCTGTCCGAGTAAGAGTAGTGTTATTTGCAGAAATGTACTTGGTTGGTAACTGAGTACCGTTCTGCAAATAGCAAAACGGAGCAATGACAGCTCCAAATAAAGGATGCATCCAGTTGAGGAAGCATGCCAATGGCCAAATATAAGGCCATTGGCATTTATATGTGTTGCAAAATAATAAAAAAATCAATTTATTTTTTTTCCATGATCTGAGATGTTTAAGCATAGCACAGCACCACGCAAATGTGCTGCACTCTAAAAACCATAAAAAAATAAATAAAAGCCAAAAATAGGCATTTTATTAAAATTGTCCATCTGCCATGCAAGTGAATGGCAGGCTGAACACAGCATGGCTACTGAGTAGTGGTTGCTAAGGGGGGAAGCTCAATGTGAGAGATGTAACCAAGCATTAGTTGGCAATCCTATGCAAATGAGTATAAGGATATTGAATCCCAATTTTCCCTGCCATGTGAACCATGTCCCTAGAGTGTAACAGTAGGATTAGGGCAGTAACAGAGTAGACGATTGGTGACATCATGAGGGGGGTATGTATGAAAGACTGTAAGCTTATTGGAGCAGAGTGGCATGTGTTTGATGTGAGTTACTCAGGACTGGAAGAGGCATGTCTACAGTTTTCTGAACTGAAACCCAGAAACCGAAGGCTTACACTGTGGCTACCTCCAAAGTTTCTTGCAAAGATGCTTACACTGTGTGCGCACGTGTGCACACCTGTACTCCCGTCTAAGCCTGTGTGCATGTGTGTGTGCCTGTGTAAGCTTGTGCAGGGCTGTCTAAGCCTGTGTGTGCGGATGTGCACCCGCCTAAGCCTGTGTAAGCCTGTGAAAGGCTGTGTGCACATGTGTGCACGTGTTTGTGCTTGTTTAAGCAGCGCTGCCCCCTGTGGAAACAGAAAAGGAAAAGGAAGGAAAAGTAGTAGTAGGAAGTTAACCAAGGAGAACTAGCCAAGCTGCCAGGTGAAATCAATCAGAATCAGCCAATTACACAGGCAGTACACTAGCCCAGCCCAGCACTTAAAACTCTGCAAACAACAGTCCCCCATGTTTTACTCAGAAACACTGCAACACTGCAGTATACAAAGAGAAGTGAAAACTTAAAAGCAACTGAGAAAAAATGTTAGGGGCTGCCATTGCTATTATAAGGCAACATGTGCAAGATGCTGAGGGTGGTGCCATTGCGGATGTTGCTGAGCAACCCACAGTGAGGAGACAGAGAAGACTGTACAGACCCAAGGTACCCTACCAAGGGCTACATGAGCTGGAGATAGTGGGGTGCTACAGAGTGGACAGAGAGCTCATGCAGCAAATTGTTGAGCTGTGCAGGCCATGCCTCACACACAGAAATAACAGAGGGGAACCCATCCCATTGGAAACCAATGTATGTGTTGGCCTAAGAATACTAGCAACAAGTACCTTCCAGAGACCAACTGGTGATATGATGGGGATTTCACAGGCATCAGCATCCAGGGTACTGCACCAGTTCCTGAATGCCATGTCAGCACATGTCGGTGATCATGTATACTTCCCCAATTCCGTGAGGTATTGGCCAGCAATATGCATCTCTTCCAGCAAATAGCAGAATACCCTGATGTAGTGGGTGCAATTGATTGCATGCACATACACATCAAAGCACCAGCCGGTGAGCAGGGTAGGGCCTACATCAACCGCAAGGGCTTCCACTCCATCAACTGCCAAGTCATGTGCGCTGCCCAGGGCATAATACTGAATGTGTATGCTGGCTGCCCTGGAAGCTACCACGATTCCCATATCTGGCATCTGATGCAGCTTTACCAGACATTTGCCAGTGGGGACATACCTGACGGTCACCTAGTGGGGGATGCTAGATATGCACTGGAGCCGTGGCTGATGGCACCCATCAGAAATGCACACACACCTGGACAAGAACTCAATAATGAGGCACACGCTCAAACATGAAATGTAATCGAGCATGTGTTTGGGATGCTCAAGTCACGGTTCCAGTGCCTGGACACATCTGGTGGAGCCTTGCAGTACTCACCAACTACATGTACCCAAATTGTCATGGTATGTGCCATGCTACACAATATGATCCTGTGAAAACAGCTGCTGCAGGAACAGCATGGGGCAGGGCCAAACAGCCCACCACCATTGCCAAGGCCTGCACAGGCACAGCGTGACTTGGAGGAGGAACAACCTGAGCCTGCCCCAGTAGGCAGAAGGAGGAGTGCCCAGTATGCCTTGGCCTTGGCAAAGAGGCAATGCATAGGACATACACTAGCTCAGTAGGAACCCTGGCAATGATACCTCTCTCTGACTCGCACATAAAATAAAAGGGATGCCTAACTTGACACTACCTGTTTCCAAACATGTATAGGGAGTGTAGTATGTGCGTTCAACATAGGCAGCCCTGCAGCACCACCGGAGGCATGATTGCCATGTTCTAAGCAATATAAACAGTGCTAAGCAGCATTTACAATATTTAGTATATGTAAACAAAATTGCCCGTGCTAACTAGTGCAATGTTGGGCAACGTTGCGCAATGTTGGTCAAGGTCGGGCAAAGTCTTGCAAAGTTGAGCAAAGTCAGGTAAACATGCTCATATTTGCTTTACTGTTCCTTAAGCAGTCTGGTCTGCTCAGCATGAAAATAAAAGACAGTGACAGGGCTCAAACCCAGGACATTGTGCACTACAGTCACAGGACTGAACCAGTAAGCCATGATAACATTTCAATGGCACAGACACAGCAGGACAATTGTACAGTAATGCAAACACAAAAAAATGCTGTATCATGTCCCCAAAGAGGCATATGGGTTACCTCCCCCACAGGCCCATGCAGACAGAGAACATCAGGGCAGGCGGTGTGATGTGTGTTGTGTAGGCTATGAAGTTGCAATCTAATATACGTGACATCGGATGCTAGGATCTTTAGCACAGTAGTATGCCGCAAGCCAGTACGATAGGCAACAGTACAGACTGAAATGGTGTACTGTACACAGCAGTGCAGGCATAGCAAATGTGTATAAGTGTCAGGTGAAATCCTCATCCTATGTACACCCACAGTAACAATCAAGTGTGCCCCTGGGTAGAAATGTACAAAGAATAGCTGTCCCCCCTGTATGTAAAAATGTTGATAAGTCTATGCAAAGTGCCTCATGGAAGCCCCGCAGGCACAGCATGATCACTGTTGATCTATAACACAAAGGTGAGCCCTGCTGTAAAAATACAACTTGATTTTCCATACACATATAGTATAAATGTCTATACTGGGCGTGCTCACACACTCCAACAAATGTAGTGGATGTCATTCAGCATCACATTGAAATGTCATACTGGGCATGCCCACACACTTAAAACATGAAGAAAATGTCAGACAACAACATACTGAAAGGTCATACTGGGCATGCTCACTCACATGTCAAATACGGAGGTGATAATAAGGGATCTATGGACAAATATGAATAGACATCTTTACTTCCAGAAACACATTCACAAAGTTGTCTGAAAATCATGCTATGTGTTCACACAAACTGCTAAGGTCTGTGCATGTAAGTCAAAAGAGGTTCCCAGTACTCATCAGTCATCAGACCCATCAGAGAGTACCACAACACACTTCCGATGAATCTGACTAGGCACGTTCAGCAGCCAGAAAGACCACTGAAGTACCCTAACAAGAAGATTACTGGCCTCAAGCAGTTGCCCCATGCAACAAGACTGTATGTAACCCAATCTGTACTCTGCTGCATACTGTCTACTCAGGAGATCTCTGCCCAACAGACAGGTCCATGTCATTGCTACACTCAAATCTGTTCTGAGTTACAGCTCAATGGCACTAAATATGCATACCCAACTGATATTGCCAACATCCTGGCAGATAGGATCAGTGTTAACTGTGCCCCCCTCTTACCCATGAAAGAGCACATCTCTATAATGGAAGACTGCAAAGTTGCTGTCATCACAGCTGCACAAGTAAAAAACACTCTCCAAAGCCAGTATCACAGCAGCCATGAGACCAGATAACTTCACAGGCTGTGTTCCAAACAAACCACAAAATGACCAGGCACTGCACTGACGTACCATGTGCAGTCATAGCCTCACCTCATGCTTTGTGCCTGTAGAATGGTGCACAGCGACGGTTACCCCACTACATAAGGGTGGAGACACCACTGACCCCAGGAACTAGTGCCCCATTAGTCTGACAAGCCCGCTCTTCAAGGCCATGGAATGTATCATCATACAACATATAAACAATTACATTTGTAATACCCAAACCCTGGACCACAACCATTTTGAGTTTGAAAAATGCAGATCATGTCACCTAAACATGAAAGATGACATTGAAGCAGTCAACAGAACCGTCAACAAGGGTAAGGTGGTTCACACAGCCTATGTTGAGTAAGCCATGGCTTACAACACCACCCCACAGTCTGGAAATATAGATAAACCCACTAAACTAGGTATAAATTGCTATGTCACAAGATGGGTTGCCAACAGGCTTACTGACAGAACACACACTGTGAAAATAGTGGAATCCAAGTATGACTTTGGAGCAGTGATGAGTGCAGTACCACAAGGTCCATTTCTGTGTCTTGTCCTGTTTAGTATCTACTTCCCTGAAGTAAATTTTAACATGGAAGGTCTGTGGCTACAGAAGTTTCCAGAGGACTGTAAACTAGGAGCCATAATTGTAAACACTAAAGATGTGGACATCCTACAAAAGGGCCTCACTGAGACATATGTCTGTTGTCAAAGCCATGGGCTCCAGCTCAATGCCAAAAGGTGCATTGTCATCCCCTTTGTTAAAAACTCTGTAGCCAAGAACTACAACATAGGTGGTAGTATACTTAACACTGAAAGTGTGACAAGAGACCTTGGGTCATAGGTGTACACTGGACACAACTGTGATAATCACATCCCCACAGTAGTCAGGAAACCCTGCTAAGTGGCACACCTCATCACAATATGTGTCTCCTGCAGAAGAGAAGAGGACATTGTTCCACACTACTCATCACTCACTAGAACTATAATAGAGTACAGCCCCACTTTTGCTATGTACCTCACAAGACAACTGCAACAACTGTAAAGCCTGCAGCAATACCTCACAAAGAGCATTAATGGACAGAAATACATGCCATACACAGACCATCTCAAAATGCTCCATCTGTACTCCCTTTCATATCACCTACTCAGATGTGTTCACTGCCTAACATACAAAGCTATGTCAAACACAGAGCTGTTGGACATGCTCCACGTAAAACACTCACAATCCCTCTGACCTTCAGACCCAAAACCACGAGTGAAATACAAAAGGAAGGGGTGTACCCATTTACCTTATGGATACCCATACCTTCAGGTTAGTGGCACAGCATGAGGCCTTGGAGACCATGCAAGTGCAACTAACATTGGCCAAAGCTGCTCATCAGTTTGTAGCCTGCTACAGATCACCTACCTTGTCACAGGAACCTCACTCAGTATTTCTGAGAACAGTGGAAAATATAAAGGTCCTATCAAACACCATTATATGAGGTCATTACAACTACCCAAACCTTGAGTGGGAGAATTACTTGTGTACAATGTCCTTTGCCCAATGTTTCCTAAAATTGAAAAGCTCTAACACCCTGGAACAGCTGGTCACCATGCCCACTAGAGGTGACACCATACTGGACATGATCATCACCAACACAGGGTACCAGTGTTCCACAACAGAGATAAAACCCTCGCTGGTAATATCAGATCATAAAGTAATCACACTGGACATCCACATCCCCCCCCCACCCAGTCAATGAAACCACCGTGAAGACATTTTCAAAAGCAAACTGCACATGTCCCAAGACAAAAGTAGAAAGTTCCAAAGACCTCTTGCTGTAGGATAATGGTATACAATCTGCAGAATCAGTTACAAGTCAATCCTATGAGCATCTACAGGGATGCATGGATGGAGACATCACTAATAAAACCAAGATGCACTCCTCCAAAAATAAGAAAACAATCTGGTGGTCATTGCCCATAAATAAGCTAGACAACAGAAGGAGGAAACTAACACCTGATAGAGTCAACTTCACTAAAGGAAAGGCATCACTGATCATTATTAGGAAGAAGCAATGATCGCTCTTAAAATAATTCAAGGACACTTTCAAAAGAAAAATTGCCAAGAACTGTAAGAATGACAACCACAAAGCCTGCCGTAGCTATACCAGACATGTAGGTGTCAACTTCCAAATATGCTGTCAGCTACTGACAAATGGCAAGGAATACACTGAATCAACTTTCATTGCCCACATCCTGGGGGACAAGTTCAGTGAAAACTTCCCCCCATCACCCGGAAAAGGGCCTGTGTCCATCACAGAAGGATGCAGAGCCCCAGACATCATAGACATGCAGGTAAAGACAGCCCTCTCCAAAGCCAAGAACACAACATCAATGGGATTGGATGGTGTCCCAGGCTGTGTCTTACACTAGGCCCAAAAGGAACTACACCCTCACCTACATTCACTGCCCAGACTCAATCATACCACAGGGTATGTACCCAAAGAATGACATACACTAACAGTCATCCAGCCCCACAAAGGGGATGCCACAACAGAACCTGGAAACCATTGCCCTATATGTCTACTCAGCCTGGTCTACAAAGCTATTGAGCAAATTGTCATGGAACCCATAAACAGTGACATTGGGTACCTTCAGACACAGGACTCTACACAACCTCACCTTGTCAAAGGCAGATCCTGCCTCCTAAACATAGTTGACTTACTTCAAACAGTTACCAAGGACATAGATGGAGGTGAATGTAGTCCACACAGCCCTCCTGACCTCACTAAGGATAGTGTATGCCATTCCCCACTCTATCATCATGGACACACTTACCAACCTGAACATCAACATTTATGTCACAGGATGTGTGGCCAAGTGGCTCACAGATCAAACACACATGTTCAGAGTTGTGGGTGCCATGTCTGACTCTAAGACAGTCACAAATGGCATCCCACAGGTCTTTGCCCTGGGACCGCACCTGTTCAATAGACACTGCTCAGAGGTACAGGCAAGCAATGGAGGAGTATGGCTGAACAGGTTTGCAGATGACTGCTAACTGTGGTCCATAATCGACTCTATGGCTGACACACACATCCTCCAGAAGTGGCTTTCAGAGACAGATACCTGGTGTCAAAACAATGCCCCAAGAAGAATGCCAAAGAATGCATAGTCATCCCCTTTGGCTAAAACAAAGTGCAAACAAATGACCACATAGGTGGAACTCCAGTATGTATGGAGAAAGTCATGAAGGCCCTGGGGACACAGTTAGATAGTAAACTGTCCTGTGATGATCACATGGCCAAAGTGTTTAGACATTCCTTCTATGTAGCCCACCCAGTGTTACCTAATGTAACCCACTTTGTCTAGTCTGATGATGTCACCATCCTACAAATATACCTGTGGAAAAGAGAACTCGCAGTGATGTGTATAGTGTGTTATGTTAATGCGTACTCCTGTAGTATCATAAACGAGTTAGGTAGGGGTTTGAATCCTGCACTGGATAAGTGTGTGTGATCTCCTTGGAGAGGAGCAACCTTTTTGGAGAGTACTCAAACACCTTAAAAGTGGTATACTAATCTTTGTTAGGTCTGATGATGATGTCACCATCCTACAAATATACCTGTTGAAAAGACAGCTCACAGTACTGTGTATAGTGCCTTGTGTTAATTTGTGCTCCTGTAACATCATAAACCAGTTAGGTAAGGGTTTGAATCCTGCACTTGACAAGTGTGTGTGTCTGTTTGTGTGTGATCCTCTTGGAGAGGAGCAACCTATTTGGAGAGTACTCAAACACCTTAAAAGTGATATACTAATCTTTGTCAGGTCTGATGATGTCACCATCCTACAAATATACCTGTGGAAAAGAAAGCTCTCAATAATGTGCATAGCGTGTTGTGTTAATGCATATTCCTGTAGTATCATAAACAATTTAGGTAGGGGTTTGAATCTTGCACTTGACAAGTTTGTGTGTTAAATCTTTGGAGAGGAGCAACCTTTTTGGAGAGTACTCAAACACCTTAAAAGTGGTATACTAATCTTTGTCAGGTCTGATGATGTCACCATCCTACAAATATACCTGTCGAAAAGACAGCTCACCGTAATGTGTATAGTGCATTGTGTTAATTTGTGCTCCTGTAGCATCATAAACCAGTTAGGTAAGGGTTTGAATCCTGCACTTGACAAGTGTGTGTGTCTGTTTGTGTGTTATCCTCTTGGAGAGGAGCAACCTTTTTGGAGAGTACTCAAACATCTTAAAAGTGATATACTAATCTTTGTCAGGTCTGATGATGTCACCATCCTACAAATATACCTGTGGAAAAAAGAGCTCACAGTAATGTGTATAGCGTGTCGTGTTAATGTGTACTTCTGTAGTATCATAAACTAGTTAGGGAGGGGGTTGAATCCTGAACTTGATTTCACCATCCTACAAATATACCTGTAGAAAGAAGAACTCACAGTAATGTGTATAGCGTGTTATGTAAATGCGTATTTCTTCAGTATCTTAAACCAGTTAGGTAGGGGTTTGAGTCCTGCACTTGACAAGTGTGTGATCTTCTTGTAGTGGAGCAACCTTTTCAGAGAGTATTCAAACACCTTAAAAGTGGTATACTAATCTTTGTCAGGTCTGATGATGTCACCATCCTACAAATATACCTGTGGAAAAGAGAGCTTACAATAATGTGCATAGCCCTTTGTGGAAATCTGTCCTTCTGTAGTATCATGAAGTAGTTAGGTAGGGGTTTGAATCCTGCACTTGGTGAGTGTGTGTGTTGGTGTGTGTGTGACACTATTGGACAATGGGTTGTGGGTTTTATTTTACTACTGTATGACTTATCGGTATGACACCAGTATGTGCATTGCACATGTGAGGCAGCTGTGTGGCAAATACATATACGTACATGTGACCTCAATGATTGCATGTGTGGGAACCCTGCTTTCTCCAAGAACACATCTGTCATATTTTCAAGAGTGTGCTGCTGCTTTCCAGACCTTAGGTTACATCTGTATGCTTGTGACAAGGCCAGCCACTGCAGTGATCCCTGGCCTGGGTCAACTGTGTCACACACACTCATTATGATTCCTATAGAATTGTGTGAGTGAGGGTTTATGGCCGAGCTATATGTCAGACCTGTTCAAATGCAGCAGGGTCTATCAATGATGGCTATTCATTATAGGTGTACAACAACCTTTGTGGATATGCATGCAGAACCCTTATTGCTTATGTGATCCACTGAGGGATTTAAACATACCTTTGGAAATGTGACTATCAAAGGAGAGATGACGTACCACTTGGTTGCATGTACACATTGGTACCTGTTCTTCATGTTGGTGGCTACTACCTATGTGGTATTGTGGGGATACTATGTTCCGTAAAGGTGGATGACTATGCATAGTTTGGCTTATAGCTTTACAGCATGGGTTTGACAACAGGTATCTGTCTGTATGATACCCTTGTGGAGGATGTGTGTGTCATCTGGAGAATGCATTATAGGCCACAGTATGCATTACCAGACGTGGACGGACATATCCCTACTGTGATTGCTTGTACCTAAGAGAGCTATATGCCAAACAGGAGTGGTCTCAGTAATGGGTTCAGGTGAATACCACTGGTAACTGGCATAGTATAGTACCTGAAGGATCCAAATGTTGCTGTGTGTCCTACATCTGTGTGTCAGTTGTCAAGACATCATCTAACAATTGGTTATGGTCAGACTGTTGAAGTTATGTATACTACCAGAATGCAAAACAATAACAGATAGTAACAGTATCACCCACAGCACAGTGTCAAACCATGCCATACATACATGTGTAGTCAGGTTCCAAAATGTGTGTAGTACAATGCATACTGGCCACCAATAGAAACTATGGAGTGTTACTGTGTAATACAGGGCATGTCACCCTGCCCATGTGTCCACTATGCATGTACATGCAGACAGTGCACCTCCACCATGTTCACAAATGTACAGCTTCAAATCTGTGCTACACACGCCCCACACATAATGTCCACTCTCTAACACATGCTGCCAATACTACACACATCAGCCAAGTGGCACGTGGGTGGAAAATACACTACTTTAACTAACACTGGTGTAAACAATACTACAATGACAATCACAGCTTTAATGCATCATGCCTGCTTAGCTTCACCTTCAAGCATATCATTACATTCTACTGCTGACAACACGGTAACATTGCTATACTGTTATAAAGTCACCCTGTGCACCAGCACCATGGTAACCTGTTCCTGCATCGATGTTACAGATGACAGGAGG
>NC_056739.1:1881820632-1881863132 GCF_019279795.1 Protopterus annectens
ACCATTTCACAGCCAGTTGTTACATGAGTTTGTAAGGTGCCCAATAGGGAGCATTGCCTAACATGAATGTGTTGCATGTTGGAGAGTCTTGCACTGCCACATGATAGGCCTTTACCCCTCAGGTATATTATGTGTGATGTGTGGATGACATTTGTGATACTGGAGTGTGACCTTACAGCAGGTGTCTGAATACACCATGTGTAGCATATTAACATGTACTGCGTATGACGGAGTTCTGTATGTCGTGTGCATGTGTATCGACTGCCTATCCAATGTCCACTATAGTGTAGCCACAATTGTTTGGGATGCTCTGTGTATTGCATGTGTTTGAGGCAGCCACTCACATTACTGAGATGTGCTTAGTCTCACAACAAACATGCAAAGGATGCATTATGCGTAGGTGTGTTACATGTGTACATGGCCTACACCTCACCTATGACCTGCACATTTTATTAGCAATATTAAATGTAGATCACACTCACCAGCATGGATCTGCTGCCTTGCTGTTACACCAGAGAGACCTACAAGGATATGAAACAGTTTGCCAGTGGCAACAACTGTGGCATTGCTACTGTGGCTTTGCAATCTTACAGTAGCACAATGGTTGACAGTCACAGGCCTAAACATCATGTTCCAAATTATCAGTATTGAACAACACCAGGCTCCACATCTTCTAAATACGCAGTACACATCTCACATATGCATGATCTAACAATAGAGGTAACAGTAGTCTACAGATATGCCATCTTACCTGCATGCTCCATGTGAACTTGCTGGGGGGGCTCCGGCCTCCATGATGATGAATGTGTGCCGTTGTTGTTGGCCGGGAGCCCACAGGCTCAGGAGCAGCTCCTCCACTCTGGTGAGGGGAGGATGGTTGGCAACCTCACCACCTGTGGCAAGCTGTTGCCTAAGGACATCCGACGCACGCTGCCGGACATGTCTAAGTAAATCACTGCAGTGATGTTGTACCTGCTCATAAGTCCAGTTATGCATGCCTATGTCATTTATCCTATAGACAACATCTTGCCACAGCGCAGTCCACTCATGCTGGTCCTGGCTGGTTCTTGAAAATAGGGTGTACTGTTCGATGAGACAGTTGTTTAGTATCTCATCCTCTGCACGGCTGTGGGCAGGATTGCGATGGTGGGACATGGACCTGGAAGACAAGAAAACAATATGTGTGAGCAAGTCATGTGGCACACTTAACATTCTACAGTACAGATATCATTGAACTGCCATAAATAGCAAACTATTGTCTGTCAGAGGATACACACTTTCAATACCACATATCAGTGCTCAACCCACAACTGCCTGACACTGCCTGACACACTCTATATATTAAAACATTTTCTACACAGCAACAAAGAGAAACCACTATGTAAGACTATGCAACAGTCCATGGCACACTGTATGCGACACAATGCACCACCTAGCCACAATAGGTATATATCCAGCTAATGCATAACGAAATATGTAATCCATTGCAATGATTGTAAAGTCCAGTTACAGTATTACCAGTATACCACACTAGTTGTTGATGGAAAGCCCTGCCTACAATATGTGCACATTTCTGAATATAGGAGGCATACTGCTGTACTAGACTATACATGTTGCTAGATACCCACTTATATCCTGTAACACACATATGACTGAAGGCATGTTACAGGCATACCCACACACACATCAGACATTCATACAGGACACAGAGGTATGGCAACCCAGATGAGTTTTACGTGTGTGCCATACAGTACTGTGTATCAGTACTTACAAACCCTTATGCCTGAGGTATGTAATCTGTGAGGACTACTGGGAACACACAAAACAGTGTTTCCAAGCAATGTGGACATACACCATACTGTGCTGTTTAGGCCTACAGCTTCAGGTAGTACTACAGTTCATGCAGGGGTTTGATTCACCAGCAGTACCAATCAATGAGCATACATGTACTGCTTTATCCTCCAATGGCACACCCCAGTTAACACAAAGGGACTAAGTCGGACCGTATGCCATACTGCTTTTTCTGGCTAGCAATAGCATACATATCTTTTGCTGGGATCAGAGCTAGGACACATAATACCATGACAGAAACAATTTCCCACTAAGCTATCCCACATATATACAACTGTGACACATTCACCAACACATTCACCATCACACTCAGTCAACCTCACATAGCAATTATTGCAATAAGGACATGTGGATGTGTATTGGTTTATAGGCTATTGGCCCTAGGGCCTACAGAGGCCTAGCCAGATGGTACCCTGGCCTTTGGCACCCAAGTAATTTAGTTCCATGTGTCCCTGTAAAGCAGAGCCACAGAGGTGATTCCCAGGGTGTAATTCCTATCTCCCATCCAATCATTAAGACTGTTCTTGATGAGTGCTACTGAGGAGCTTTGTTTGCTTTTGCTAGGTAGTTTGTTCCACAGTATGGTATGTCTCTGAGATAGGAATCTATCCCTCCAGCATGTTCTGTCTATTGTGGTGAGAAGGTTTAGGTCCCTAGACCATGTAGCTCACAGGAATAGTGATCTGTTTACATGGATCATGTCCAACACCTCTGGGTTTGACATAGCTTTGTATGTTAGGCAGGGGTCACCTCTGGGTTGCCGGTATGCAACACAGTGTAGCTGTGGTTTGGTGCAAGGGTATGCATAGGGCACCTGTTTGAGGACAGTATTACTCTTTGTGAGATATGTCTGTGGCCTTTCCAGTTGCTGTAGATGTCTTGTGAGGTACATACCAGAAGGGGCATTGTACAATATAATGGGTTTTGTGAGTGATGAGTAGAGGGGAACACTGACCTCTTTTTCCCTGGATGACACAACTTTTGTGATGAGGTGTGCCATGTAGACAGATTACATGACTAGTGTGGCACTGTGATTATCAAGGGTGAGACTACTGTCCACCTGTGTCCCATGGTCTCTTATCACACTGTTGGTGTTAAGTCGACTACCACCTATGTGGTAGTTCATGGGTACCAAGTTTTTAGCAAAAGGAATGCAAATGAATTTCAGACATTGAGCTTGAGGCCATGGCTTTGTCACCAGACATCTGTCACAGTAAATGTGACTCTGTCTCTCCCTGCCTCTCTCTCTCTCTCTCTCTCTATATATATATATATATATATATATATATATATATATATACATATAAACATCCATTGGTGTGTGTGTGTGTGTGTGTGTATATATATATATATATATATATATATATATATAACTAAAATTAACAGCACTCAAAAAAATTGAACGAAGAGAAGAAATTTTAACTAAGAAATGAACTTCGTGACAATAAAAGCATTCAATAAAATAGTAAATAACACCAACAACTCTTGTAGAACTTTAGCGCTTTCGTCTTATTTATTATCAAGACTTCTTCAGAAAGACATGTTTCATAAGTATGAGCAACCATTTTCACTTCCTTTATATACATTAGTTCTAGCAGGCCATTTAAATTAACAACAGTTCCTTTCCAATAGAAAAGTGTGAACAAGCAGGGTACTGTGTGCATTTTCATTAACATTACAATTGCAGTTACATAAGGCAAATTGGTCAGACAAAGAGGGTTTGAAGAATTGTGCAAGTAGATTTAATGTGTTTATGGATTTACAACTGTGTGCAAGTGAATATAATGCGTTTCCTCTCTCTCTCTCTCTCTGTCTGACTTTTGACTCCCCCATACCCCCTGCACACATGCTCCCACTCTCTCACTGACTTTTGACTCCCCCATACCCCCTACACACATGCTCCCAATCACCAGGCTAGCCCCCGCTGACCCCACCAACTATACCCCCCAGTCTCACATTTTCACGCAGCCATTCAAGGGGTGATACCATCCATACCAGCCCACGGGTGGTACCATCTGTACTGACAGTCTTCTGGGGGACACTGTTATTCATAGGCTCCTTGTCATGGGCGGCCCCCTAACAGCCCCCCCTCAAGTCCACTCCGCATTCCTCCCACTCCCCCATCAGGTGGCATACCCACACATTTCTCTACACACACACCGATGCCAAAGCATAGTAGGACTCTCTACCTGACTCCTCCACCTTCCTCGGTTCCCTTCTTTACTTACCTTTGGAGGCAAACACTCATAAGTTACGTGTTTATATTAGAATCATCACAGCATGACTGTCATCTTTCCTGGCCCCCAACCGTTTTGTTTTGTTTTTTTTTTTGCACACAATCCCTTTTTGCACACAGTCCCTTTTGCACACAGTCCCTTTTGCACACAATCCCTTTTTGCACATCCCTTTTGCACACGATCCCTTTTTGCACACGATCCCTTTTTGCACACTATCCCTTTTAGTATGCACACGGCACCACAAGGCTATTACTGTCTGACCAATTTGCCTTATGTAACTGCAATTGTAATGTTAATGAAAATGCACACAGCACCCTGCTTGTTCACACTTTTCTATTGGAAAGGAACCGTTGTTAATTTAAATGGCCTGCTAGAACTAATGTATATAAAGGAAGTGAAAATGGTTGCTCATACTTATGAAACATGTCTTTCTGACGAAGTCTTGATAATAAATAAGACGAAAGCGCTAAAGTTCTACAAGAGTTGTTGGTGTTATTTACTATTATATATATATATATATATATATATATATATATATATATATACATATACACACACATATAGGCACATATACAGTCCACCTTTCATGGTGGGAATATCAATTATGTGAAATATGTGAGGTATACAGTTATGTAATGATATTGCACAGTCTTGTGCAAAATGCATTGAAGGTGTTCTCAGCCCATGTGGCTTTAGGAGGCCTCACTGGCTGCGACACTGCAAACCTAACAAATCACACCCACAGTGTTTAACCACCACTTGTCATATACCAGCAAACAGCCATTGTCCACACTACTGTACAGAACACAGATGACATGGTTCAGATGTTTGACATTTAATGCTGAGCTACATATATCACAGTTATGTCCCACTGCACACAGCTACACACTGATTTGTCCATGGCAGTAGTTATGCAGGGCATCTGTGCATAAATACGCACTGCTGCCACATATTGATGTTTCAAAGTATGTAGAGTAGTCTTCAAATAAATCTGCTACATGCCAGTAAATATATATCTGTTACATACCTTTCCTTTGTATGTGTTTGTAGTTTTCACTTTGCTGTATCTTTGGCTTTATTTTAGATTTTTATTTATTTTTTTTTTTACAGTGGTGTGGGTGGGGGTGTGCAGCTCTCTCTCTCTGTCTTTGTCTCTGTCTCTCTCTCTCTCTCTCTCTCTCTCTCTCTCTCAGCATCTGCAATGGGATGATTGCATGTGTGGCCAGCAAGTACAGCCTGCTTTTATAGGTATCTGCACATGTGCATGTGATGGCCTCTGCACCAATTGGTGGCCACCATTTGGTAATTGCATGCAGCCTGCTGTGTGGTAATTGCAGTACTCACTGTCATAACAACCCAATGCTGTAAATTGCTATGGCAGGTAGGCATAGCCCTTTCAGCTTTCCAAAGTGGGGCCCATTCTTGTTTGCTGT
Organism: Protopterus annectens; assembly: GCF_019279795.1. Lineage (NCBI taxonomy): Eukaryota > Metazoa > Chordata > Ceratodontiformes > Protopteridae > Protopterus > Protopterus annectens. The sequence goes on from NC_056739.1 coordinate 1,881,826,154, forward strand.
GGACACCGTTGTGTAAGTCAGAAGGTTGGTTTACTTCTTATATGTGAAGCTAGGGGTGTAGCCAGTGATTTAAATGTTGTACTCAGACCTGAATTTTGCCACTTCCACTACACAGTTGTTAGTGTAGAATTGTACTCACCCCTACAAATACTAACACAAGATACATGGGTGTATGTAGTTTCTTTTCTACTTATACAATTAACTGCCATACAAAAGTAGTTATTGAGATGTATTCATTTGGCACATGAACTGTTTGTGAACTGCTATACTGTGAATATTAATTTACCCACTTTTGAACAGTTTCTGCTTTTTTGGTGTTAACATTAGCACAGGCTGCTTAAGAAAACTGGACAAATTTCAGTACTGAGTATGCCTACCTACGAGTATGCCTACCTACATCCTTGGTAGACCCTGAACACATAGGTTTATTGTACATTGGGGTAAGGGTGCAGAAGGACTGAGAGCATTATGTATTAATGTGTGAACTTTATCTTGCTGGACTTAAAGGGTTGCTGTGTACCTGTTAGTTTACCAAGCCAAGTAGTCTGTCTGCGTAGCTCCCAACTGTGGACCTATCCAGATGGTAGCCAGAGGTTAGCCTGTTATTCTTTGTCTGTGCACCACACCGGTCTTTTCAGCACTGGAACAATGGCATTGTCACAGTTAGTTGCTACCAGTACATGGCGACATCCCTTGGTATTTCACTGTTGTAATCCTACATAAGGGTATGCTTCTGAAACTCCTTCCAAAGCTATTTGCACAGTGTGTAACAGCAGAATAGCTGATATGCCTGTGTGTTTCTGCCTCTGCCAGGCTTCTCAAACACTCAGGTACATATTTGAACAGACTCAAGGAAAAGTAGGTAGAAGTGAGGTACACCTTTACAATATTAGAGAAATTAAGTTGAGACTTTGAGAGAACCAGAGCATATGGATTAATACACATTTCCTGAAGTACAAGCGGTGTCCAACTATTACTTATTATCATTATTCATTAAGTGTAATTCACGACCTTTCTGCCTAATGTCAGTAGCTTTAAGAGGGATTCAGAGGGACACAGCTAAAACCTGTTTCAAAATCAGGGACATGCCTGAAATTTAGTCACAGTTGCAAAGTATGGCCTCTGCCCTAATCAGATATGCTAGTGTTTGTCCTACTATGATACTCTGTAGGGGTTGTAAAGTGCTGCTGTAACATTATTTCCTGCTAGAATGGCTGGTTCCCTTTTCACAGTCATGTAATGCAATTCCACAAGAACTGCTGGTAAGGATCCACAGAACAGGATTTGTGTTATGGCATTCCTATTTGTCCTTTACATTCACTAATTCTGATGCATGATATATTGATTTCAGCACCAAATTGTTGTATGTCTTTCATGGCTCAGTGGTACTTCATGCAGTCTAGTGTGTACAAGGTACGGGGTTCGAGACTGACAGAAGTATTTTATTTTGCTGCTGAGCAGAACAAGGGCCCTGACATACAGAGTGACTAAGGCACTTTTAAGCAGTTGTAAGCAGGTTTGCGTGGGTGTGCGCGATGCTTATCTAAGTGCACACAGGCACACACTCATGCAAACCTGCTAACTACTGCTTAAAAGTGTTTACTCCCGCTAACCCCCGCGCTCATTTCTTTGAAAGAAAAGAAAATAGGGAGATAGGAAAGTGGTGAAAAAGGGGTACAAAGAGGCAAAGACAGTAGGGAATACAGCTTGGGATGTGCAGGACGGGTGTAGGGAAGGTCCATAGATGCCCATTTCTTTAACAGCAACAGCTATGCATATACTAGTAATCTGGATGGAAATTTGAAACCTTCTACCCCTGAGAGAGGGGTATGGACAACAAAGTATGTTGTACTGCCAATTAAATTTCAGTTTTTGTGTCCAGCGGACATGTGTGCAAAATGGGCAGCTATGTATGGGTCGTAATTTTTGTTGTGGGAGCAGATTGCACATTTTTTTTCAGGTGAGAGTGGAATGTGGGGTAGGGGATGTAGTTATATTTTGGGAGGTAGGTTTGGGAGGTAAACAGACATGACAAACAAGATGCATACAGGGGCAGAATATGACACATGGGGTGGGTGAACACCATTGACTGGGAAGGGTGTTTGGAAATCGCAAGTCCATGAGCCCACATATGGCAACAGTGGAACTGAGATCCCCACCCTTGGGCAGTCACCACTGCACCTTCACAGCCTGGAGGGTGGCTATGCTGGGGGCTGCATAGGAGGGGCAGGCTCACCCATGAGTCGCGCCACTCTTGCTTAGAGGTGGCGTAGAGGATCAGCGACTGAATGCTCGATCTCCCTATCCACCACAGCCTGGACTGTTTGGAGGGTGATAGGTGGCCCTCCTCCAGCCACGCTTACATGGGGGGGGGGCGAGCTCCATCCCCTGCAGTGCTTTCACCCGAAGGTGGCACAGGACCTACGGAGGAGGAGGTCCCAGGCTGGGCACCAGACCTGCTGGTGTCAGGTGCCATCACCAGCTGAGGTGGGACAGGTGGGTCCGCTGGGACCGGCCTTCCCATACGTTCTATGTTTAGGAGGATTTAATGACAATATTGGTTAGTAATAGCAACAGCATTCCAATTTAGTTGTAACAGCATACAGTAGTATTCCCATTAACCCAACACACCAGAGTTCCAAAAGTTGAACGGCAAGCATAACACATGCATATATAGAACAACAGTGGACATTCCAACAGCATGCAGGATTGATTGGTGGCAACAGGCCACCAAGATTTTGGGATGTGAACAGGGCACATGCATCAAAGTAAATGCAGATATTTATAAACCAATAGGACATGTGTCCCAACAAATGTTATAAGATTAGACATACCCATTGAGGTGTGAAATTGTTTATGCACATACAGTAGGGTGTAAAAAGATACCTCCATTACCAACTTATATATACTTATAGTTTACACTACATTCCTATTGACTGCAGTTATATATCCCCTATATGTATTATTACACTAGGCAATGTCCGTTAAATTGTAAAATGGGTTTTACTAATTCTTGATATACCTGACCTGTATCTGACATACAAACTGTCCTAGATGCAGATGTTACTGCTACATATTTATATATTTAATTTATATTTATATATCTACATATCTGGATGTTTTCAGGTGACATTACCAGGTATATGTTAACATCCCCCTACATTTCTAGCAGTACACTAACATTTCTGGAACACAATAACAAGCTACTCATGCGCCAGATTAACCTGTACATACCGGCTATGAACCGACAGTTGAGGACTGCATATATGCTTAACAGCTACTGGCACTCCCTTCATCCACTTTATATGGGCCTACACATGTGTGGGTTGACTGCGCTTAATACAACAGTACTATTTCTATAATGCAAGGGTACAACAACATATTGAAGAAAGTGACACGGACACACTCCAGGAATTATACCTTTATTAATTATATTAGACACTTTTCTAGTTGCTCTCTCATTTATTTGATATATCAGTGCACACCGAGGTCTTTTTTCAAGACATATTATACCTTTATTAATGGGTTACAACACCTTTTCACGCTGTCTCACTTATTTTATATAACAGTACATACAGAGAAGTTATTCAACACTCATTATACCTTTATTAATGGGTTACAACACTCTTTTTCAGGTGCTCTCACTTCTTTTATATGACAACACATGCAGAATAATTACTAACCTGCCTGGTGGTGCAGCCTTAGCAGCCTATTTGCATAGGCTTGCTGATTCGCAGCACGGACACTTGCAGCTGTGAAGTAAATGAAGGGATATTGAGACATACCTATCCATAACATAGACTGCAACAGCAATTCTTACATACTTCATTCCATGGCTACATACTCAGTAGTGGGGCATTTCCATTTCACGGGCCTCCTGTATCCACTGGTTCAGTTGGTCCTCCTTGCATCTCTTCAGGTCTGAGAAGTGGTGTTTGACCTGGTCACCAGTCCAAGGGACGCCTGTGGCACTGGTGAGATCATGTGCTAGATGGTTCCAGGCTTCTGCTTTGTACTCAGTTCCCTGAAACTGGCCCTGCAGGAGTCTTGCATCATGATGATGGACGAGGAGCCAAACCATTACTTTTGACTCCTTAATGCCCCACCGTTGTGCTCAAAAATGAGAGCCCTCTCCAACACCGGCCATACTGTCTGCAGATTCATAGGTTCATAGATTAGTACGAGGCTAACAGCCCTTCTGGGCCATTTTAAGCCTAGCCAATTACCCCATGTGAGAATCAAACCCTGTACATTGTAACTGTAAGGTAAACACCTTAACCATTATGCTAAGCTCCCACCGTACAACCAGCTACAACCAGTTATGGCAATTATTCCACCTTTGGAGCTTAAATATGCCTCATTTCCTGCACTTATTTGTGATTTTGAAAAATCTCAGCTAAAAGCAAACCTGCTTAGCAATGGGTAAACTTCCATTGATATATATGACTGTGTTGGAAATGTATCTATATTTAAAGCTGTCATGGCTTAGTGGTTTAGTACTGTGATTATGTTGCACAGTACCTTGGGTTCGAGGCCTGCCATTGCCTTTTATTTTACTACTGGCCAGACCAGCTAGGAGGTTTGGCTGTGTTTAGCCAACTTTGCTCAACTTTGCCCAGTGTTGCTCGATGTTGCTCTACGTTGCCCAACATTGCGCTAGTTAGCGCGGTGTGCAGCTCCACGTGAACATGTTTTGTTTGTACTAGTTGGCGCGATGCGCAGGTCCGCACAAAGCCATTGTGCTGGTTAAAGCAGTGCTAAGCTATGAGCAATTGTACTTAACTGTGCTTAATATTAGTAAACTTTGCTTAGTAGTGCTTCACATTGCTTAAGATATGTTACTTATGCATTTATCAGTACGCATGACCATTCCACATTCTTATATATAAAAAAATATCGTTCACTACCACATAGGCCATTTCAATGCATTTTACTGAGATTTAAAAGGTAAATGTCAGGAATTCTATTTATGCACACATTTCCGACAGAAAATAGGTAGGGGAGTGGCGGAACTCGAACCGGGAATACCTCCTCTTTGTGCGAGGGCTCTACCACTATGCTATTGCTATTTGGCTTAATTTGCATATAAATAGTTTATTATCCTCTTCGATGTCTACACTGCTACCTGTAGCTAAGCAATGCGCATACATGGGCAAATACGGGCAGCTATATCGGGAATAATAAAAAAAAGAAAACCTTAACATTTTAAACTTATACAGGGATTTAGAATGTGGGGGAGTGTAGTGCAAGGTATGTGGACATTTGAGCGGACTCAGTCATTTCAGTTGAAATTTACAATTTAGGCACTTGCAGGGGCATGGATATTTGGACTGCTTGGCAGTCTGACATGCCCCCTGCACTCGTGCACGCTCCGTGTAAACCTTAGAGTTGAGTCAGCGCGCCCTCACGAATATGCATGATGCGCTGACATCATACTCTTAGACTGCAGTTTCCATGTAAGACTTAGTCTTACATGGTGGATTAGTGAATCCCGGCCAAAGAAAGAAAGAAAGAAAGAAAGAAAGAAAGAAAGAAATGATTTACCTTATAAAAAGTAATATCTAGCACGTGTTTATAAGTATTCAAGCTCTTCTTGAAATTAATAAGAATTCATAAACAAGAAATTCATTGATTTTCATTTGTCCTTTAGTTTTTTTATTGTTTTTTTTGTCTTTTATTAACCAACCATTTCTTATTGTAGTTCTCTTCAAAGAAGTTGATAGATTTCAGTACATTTCCTCTTTTTTTTCTAGGATTTTATTTTTCTGTATAAAGTTCATTGCATCTTCCAATGTGTTAAACATTGTCTTTCCTTCTAAAAGATGAATCATTATTTTTGCTTGTTGGTTTCCATTGAGAGACTATATTGCTTTGTTTAACAAATGTCTTAACGATGTTTGTGCTATAAAATTTGAAATAAAAGCTTTAAATTAAATCTAAATATCTGTAACCATTGTAGAAGTAAAGTCAAAAACAGTATGCGTACTAATGTAACTGTGGAGAAATAGCCAAGTAATGTGACACTTGAATGGTTTTGGGGGGCCCTGATCCATTACCCTGCCTAGGGCCCCATTTGCCCATGATCCAGCTCTGCTTAGTTTTCTACAGCTTGAAGCAACTCCCCTATGCATAAGATTAGCCTCTGCTGATAGCTCATCTACCTTAAGATTCAAGCCTCAGGGCACCACAAAAATTACCCAATACCAAACATGCAACTAAAAAATAACCCTCATGCTGCATATATTATATGATATTTATTAAAACCTGCCTGATGCTTATTATAGTTCTAAATGCAGGGTGATGGCATAAAAGAAAAGTGTTTTTTTTTTCTCTCACATATAGGAATCATAAGGGGGAAGATAATAAATACAAATAAATAAATAAATATTATGTGTAAAGTTGCTAGAGAAAAATTACCTGCTATATCTTTGTATAGTGTCCCTAGAAAGTTTGCATGCTTGTATTTAGATGTTCTAATATCTATCTGTGCAACGTATCTCTGCAAAAAAACATTTTGTTATGAGTATTTTAAATGCATCTACTGGTGCTTATCTCTCAGGGCCTATGCTCAGAATTGGCTTTTGGCCAGTTGGACTTTCCTGGTAAACAAAGGCAAACATAAGTAGCTTAATAAATACACACACAAGGACACTCACACACACACACACACACACACACACACACACACACACACACACACACACACACACACACACACACACACACATGGCATGCACATGCATGTGCAGCATATATTTGTATGTATGTGTGCATGTTGGTCTATGTCAGAAGTTTACGTTTTAAAAATTCAAAATTCATATTGTCGAGAAAATATGATCAAGTTTCCAAAAACTCGAACTTCAGAAAACAACAAAAATCTACCTTTTTTCCTACATTTTTGCAGGGGAACAACTCTCCCTACACCCCATCCCCGCATATTATGTTTACCAACTTTGGGATTGCACTACAGTGGGACAATGGGTAAATTCCCTGATCCATACTCTACTGCAATCTCCATTCAAAAGATTTGAGTTTTCAGACATTCAATCATATCATCTCACCAATAAGAATTTCGAGCTTGTGAAAACTTGAGTGCCTGATAGGGGCTCATATATATATATATATATATATATATATATATATATATATATATATATATATATATATATATATATTTATACACACTCACACACTCACACACACACACACACACACACACACACACACATATATATATATATATATGTATATATATATATATATATATATATATATATATATATATATATATATATATATATATACAGAGAGAGAGAGAGAGATGTATAAATGAATACACACACACACACACACACACACACACACACACACAGGTCTATGTAAATTGGCTGACTACACAATTCATCTAAACATTGTGATCTAAAATACAAATGAGTAAATATTTGTTCTAAACATGTTTAATTGACTGATGGGAACCACAGTGACAAATATAATCAGGAAATATGTGGTATGGACTATAGTATCCACCAGTGGAATGATTTATGCAGTGCAACATTGAAGCACCTCTGTCCAACACATAACATGCATCACTGTTTTTCATTGTAAATCACTGCTTTTGCAATGTCTAAGTGTGTGCTTGCATGGATTCCCTGCTTTTTATAGATTTCTCAAAACTTAGTAATGTTCCATCCATGTAAATGGTATATATAGTTTCAGGAGGTGTGGCGAGGGGCTTGCTGCCCACACTGAGGGTGGAGGGAGGATGCAAAAAACACTTGACATTAACTTTTTCAGAAGGTCATAAATTCTTTTTTTCATGTGTATTGTGTTTAGACCAAATATTTTCCCTCAAATGTTGACAACTTGTGTTTTAGATTATATGTTCAGAAGAATTGTGGGTCATACCCATGTGTAACTGACCTATTCACATAGACCAACATGTTTTTGTGTGTGTGTGTATATATATATATATGTATATATATATATAGAGAGAGAGAGAGAAAGAGAGAGAGAGAGCAAGAAAGACAGATGCAGTTACAATTTGTAAGAATGAATTCTGCTTTCTGTGCAAGATCATGGAACGTGGAGGAGTATGAGAATTTGACCTTACCCCACTGTTTCAGTAGCTTAGAGATTATATGAATAATATCCAGGTGGTGGGGTTGCACAGGGGCTCACCCTTGCATATATTGTTTTTTACTGCTTTCCCTTTCAGTCTTTTCAGGTTTGATTTAAAAAAGATCACTTTTTTATTCAGTCTTATGGTAAACCATGAGACAATCATATCTGTGTGTAAGTATATATATACATATATATATATATATATATATATATATATATATATATATATATATATGGGTCTACTTGATATGTTTGAAATTTCAAAACACCAATATTCATATGGCCGAGACCATATGATCGACATTTTGAAATGTCGAACATGTATAGTGGAGATTCCTATACAGCGTGGAACTGGGAGATTTCCTTTTTGTGCCCTGTAGTGCGATCTCGGAGTAGGAATATTTAATTAGCAGGGCCCCTGCTAAATGCAGTTAGTGAAGTGTTTTTGTGTGTTTTACGTTATGTAGGAGATGTTCGACATTTCAAAATGTTGATCATATGGTCTCGGCCATATGACAGCCAGCATTTTGGAATGTTGAACATCTGAAGTAGATATATATATATATATATATATATATATATATATATATATATATATATATATATATATATATACATATATATATATATATATATATAAACACATATACATAGATAGATACAATTTGTTTTACATTTATTAATTGGGCAGTAATTTAGCAATCAATTCTGTCTTACATTTTTTAACTGAATACACTAGTTTGAAGAATCTTTTAACACATGACCCAGTCTACCCTTTGGCAAGTACAGTTATTATAAAAATTAATTACATAACTGGTGTTCAGAGATGATACAAAATTAAGCATCAAGAAAAACATTTATTATAAGCAAATAAAACATTAAACAAATAAGCTGCAGCTTTTTACATAATAGACTACAGTACAAACTATTATAATGTCTTTGTATGATATTGTACAGTTAACAAAAAAAAGAATGATAAATGGTAGTTGGATTTCTTTACTTTAGTTTCCCATTCTAGATATCAGAGAATCATAAGAAAGCTGAATCAATACTTGATTAGTAATTAAATAGTGACATTTTTTAGTAGAGATGACGTCAATCATGTCTAATTATTCAGTTGTCAATCATGTAAATAGCAAAGCTTGAAAATGATGTGTGATGTACCCACAGAATTGAGTGAAACAGATTTTCACTGCATTGAGTGGATGATTAATTCAACTTCTGTAACACTCTGTTACTTTCAATATCCAACTTATGGTAATATATTAAGCATATACCAAATGATACAATGCAAACATGCATTTTTTTTTCTCCAGTTTATCATAGCTACTAAACAGAAAATATCTTTTAAGGGCAAAGTATAAGAACCAAGGCAAAATTGCCATTTTGGGGGAGGGGTGGGATGGGTTTGATAACATAGTTCTCATACTTTAATATAGTATGAATCTTTACAAGGTGTCCAAGTTCACAATGGCATGAAATAGCTGAGAAATTTGACCAAAACATCTGACTCCAACATTCACACACACAGGCATTAAATAAAACCTAACCCAGACTGTAAACAGTAAAATAGTGTTTATAATTAAAATATACTAATGAGCTAACTAACAAGGAAACTGATTAAAAACAGGCAGAATCAATAGAAAAGAAACAGCATGCATTAAAACTGTACCTATGGCAAGATATTCAGGTAACAGGATAACAGTCAATCTAAAGAATTTTGTGTGATTATAAATGAAGTAAAAAAAGTTGCATATGAGTGGCTCCAGAAGTTTGTTCCACACACCATTTTTAGGTTCATAGGTTCATAGGTTCATACTAGGCTATCTGCCCGAGGGCATTTACAAGCCTAGCCCATCGTTTTGTGGCTTACGCCACCCCTTTAGTATGGGGAACTATACCCATTATTTTGCTGTGCCTCTGTCGAGCAGTGACACTGAGGTAATCCCTGGGGTATATCTGCGATCTCCCATCCATTGGTCAAGATTTCTCTTGAACAAGGCCAGCGAGGTGCTCTGCCTCACATGTACCGGGATTTTGTTCCACAGCATAGGGAGTCTTTGGGTGATGAATCTATCCCTCCAGCACGTCCTATTAATAGCCGTGTCAAGGTTTAAGTCTCCGCCCTTGTGGCTCTGATGGATCTAGATTTTTGAGGTGAAGCATATTCATCAAATCTGGGTTTGACATGGCCTTGTATGTTAGGCAAAGGTCACCTCTGAGCAAGCGTGCGACTGAATAGAGCTGGAGTTCTTTCAGTCGGGCAGCATAGGACAGATTTTGAGACCATTTATCCTTTTGGTGAGGAACTTTTGTGGCCTCTCCAGCTGCTGCAAGTGTCGGGTCAGATACATTCCGAATGGGGCATTGTACTCAATCATTGGTCTGATGAGTGATGAGTAAAGGGAGACTATGACCTCCCTTGATCTAGATGAGAATCCCTTCATGATAAGGTGGGCAATGTAGAAGGTCTTCCTAACTACTTTAGCTACATGGGTGTCGAATGACAGACTACTATCAACCTGGGTCCCCAGGTCCCTGATAACTTCTTCTGTGCTCAGTGGATTGCCACCTATTTGGTAGCTAGGGGTAACCTTGTTTTTCCCGAAGGGTATGACTATGCATTTTTTGGCATTTAACTTTAGGCCGTGGCTTTGGCACCAGTTATCCGTTTCTGTGAGACCCTTCTGAAGGATATCTGTGTCAGATGTGTTTTCTACTATGGCGCCCAGTTTGCAGTCATCTGCAAACTTTGTCAGCCATAACCCTCCTGTGTTTGCTTGTACTTCGGAAAAGTAAATGCCAAATAAGAGTGGGCCCAGGACTGAGCCCTGTGGGACACCACTTGTGACAGGCTTTGAGTCTGACATGGCGCCAGCAACTCTGACCCTGTGGGTTCTGTCACTCAGCCAGTTTGCAACCCATCTTGTGATGTATAGGTTGACATTTAAGCTGATGAGTTTTTCAATGATACCCGAGTGGGGTATTGTATCGAAGGCATTAGCCAGATCGAGGTAGGCTGTATGGACTGCCTTTCCCTCATCAATGGCTTTGGTGACTGTTTCGAAAAAGTCAACCAAGTTTAAAAGGCATGATCTGCCTTTGACAAAGCCAAACTGGGTTGGATCCAAAGTCTGCAAATTCCCTATGTCTTTATTTATGAGGTCCATTATGATCCTCTCCATGGCTTTGCAGATAAGGCTTGTCAAGCTAATGGGCCGGTAATTTCCAGGCTCGGTGGGGGCACCGCCTTTGTGAAGTGGTACCACAGTTGCAGTGCGCCACTCCCTGGGTACGTATCCAGAGGTAAGACTATGATTAAACAGCTGTCCTAGCTGTGGGTTTAATTCCTCATTGAGTTCATGGAGGACACAGCCGGGGACACCATCAGGTCCCATGGATGCTGTGTTTTTTGCTTTGGAGAGAGCAGTTCTCACTTGGGCGCTGGAGATGTTTGGGGGGCTGCAATTGTTTGGTATAGATATCTCTCCTTTTGGGGAGGAGGCGGGGGAGAAGTTTGCACTGAACCTGTCAGCCAGTATGTTGGCAATGTCTGTAGGATCAGTAATCTTCACATCATTTTGAACTAGCTCTGAGCATATCTGGGAGTTTCCTCCCAGGTTTCTAACATAGCTAAAGAAGGCCTTATGATTGTCTTTTGAGTCTTTAGCTATTTTTCTCTCGAAATTTGCTTTGGATGATTTTATGAGAGCTCTTAGTTTTTACTTATAGTGATCAAGGGTGTCTTACCTTTTAAGGATTTTGCTCTATCTTGTAGTAGCTTCCTCCTTTTGTTGTAGAGTTTGTTTATGGCTGGGGTCCACCAGACTGGACGCTTGCCTTTGGTACAAAGAGTCTTTGTTTTGCTTGGGATTGCCTTATCCATGCAGTCCTGCAGGTGCTGGTAGAAGGCATTTGTAAGTGATTCAGCGGCTTGAGTACTGTTTTCCGCGGCTCAGGGGCCTTAAAGGAGACCACACTAGTCTTTAGAAGTGTGAAGTCGGCTTTTGAGAAGTTCTTTACTGTGGTCTTATTTATTTCAGGTGGGGGTGGGATGAGGACCTCCAGCGAGATTAGTTTGTGGTCTGATCTCACCAGTGAGGGGTACACCTCCGGTGTTGAACATTGTGCTCCCATGTTCGTGATGATGAGATCAAGTATGTTATCTCCTCTTGTGGGGATGGTGACTAGTTGTTCCATGGCATTTGAGTTTATGAATTCCAGGAACTTTTGGGCTAGGGTGTTTGGGCTTGAGTAGTGACCCCAGTCTATATTAGGGTAATTGAAGTCACCTAGTATGATGGTGTTTGGTGATACATTTATCCCCTCTAGTGTTTTCAGGAAGGCCATGTGAGGTTCCTGAGTTTGTGAGGGTGGCCTGTAACATGCTACAGTTTGCAGAGCAGTCTTGCCTATGGTTAATTGCACCTGGATGGTCTCCGATGCATCGTGCATTGCCACCAGTCTTGAGGTGTGGGTGTCCTTGATGAATATGGATACCCCCCCTCCTTTCTTGGTATTGTCTGGATTTTGGGGTCGGGCATGATATGAGGTAAAACCTGATAGCGTTGGGGTGCTCTCAGGAGCCTTGAACCAGGTTTCTGTCAGAGCACAGACATCGATGTTCTCCATACTGAGAAGGGCCTCGAGTGCGTGCATTTTGAGATTTAGACTTCTGGCATTGAGCAGCATTACCCTTAGTTTTTTCCTTTTTGTGTTCTAGGGTGGTAGGTTTAGAATTTGAGCCTTGCCTAAAAAAGGCACTATGGGGGTGGCAAGAGCCTTTGCCAATATCCGGAATCCCAGGGGTGACAGGTGCAAGCCGTCCCTTGCGAAGCAGCGTGGCTTGTCCAGCATGTCATCCCAGGCAGACAGACACTGGATCCCCTTTGAATGACACCAGTGTTTAAGCCAATCGTTAAAGCTGATCATCTTATCTCCGTATTGTGGCATCATTCTTGGTGAAGGTAGGATACTGCTCAAGGTCAGGGTCATACCTGCCTGGGCTACATAATCAGAGAGCTCCTCAATGTCTCTTTTCATGTAGTCCAAGGAGGTGCGTCTCAGGTCGTTTACACCAGCGTGGACAATGACTGAGTCATATTTGTACCTGCTGTTGAGAGACCTGAGTGCTTGCGTTATGTGGCGGATTCTAGCGCCCGACAGGCAGCTTACTGTGACCTTCTCCTTACTCAGTCTGGTGAGCGGGACGTCAGTGTGTCTGACTATGGAGTCACCAATGACTAGTGTGTCTGGCATTGTGTTTGGCCTTAAGGGCTGTGACTGTTTGACACTCTGACTGTGAGGTCTATGTGTTGCAGGTGTTGTGTTCTGAGGTGGTGGTTGTTTGGGTGTCTGCTTTGGTGGCCTCTGCTGTTTTGGTAGATTTTTGATCAGAGCCTCCGAGTATGTCTTTGTGTGTTTATGTGTATGATTTGAGGTTGTAATGGTACTATGTGAGACTGGGTCTATAGTGTGTGTGGTAACCTTCTCCTCCTGACTGGTCTTGCCAGTCCTATGTTGAGAGAGCTCAGCCTCCAGTTTGGCCGTATAGTTGCATCTCTCGCATGTATTTGTGTTTTGTGGGAGGAGGAGAGGGTTGTCTGTGTACATGAGGCAATTGTAACATTGCCTCAATATTCCCAGGTTCACCAGCTGAGCAGGAGAGGACACTAGCAACTGATCCCTCGACATGCTAGAAGGAATAGACAAAAAACTTTAAAAAGATTCCGGGGACGTGGGTGACCGAGAAATGGGGGTTGCCTTTTTGGGGTACTATCTATGACAAGAGTGCCGTATCAAGGTAATAAGTACTGTAGGAGCAAGTGCTACGTTTAACAGATAGAGAATAGTCTACTTGGAGTCAAGTAGAGATGATCTTTTTAATTATAGGATACGCTGATTAGATCAGTAGTATAGTTCGAGGAAGGTAGTTTTAAGGGAAAATTTGAAGAGTGGACTTTAGGTAGCCCGAGTAGTTTAAACCTGCTTAACCGGAGCTGCCCTAGTGTGCAACAGTGGCAACTCCGCGCTAATGCGCGCTAAAGCGTGCTTTATAGCAGGGGGCTGGAAAAGACAGGATATGACCCAAAATGGCCAATAAACTACAAGTTACTGCATTAAACCACTCCTCTGAGGACAAATGAAGGAGTTATGGAAATGACCCCTAGTGGCCAATAAAACTACAGTTTCAAGTCAGTAACCACCTCCACGGGGGGCAGGGAAGCTGCTCAATGTTAGTCACTGCCACTGATGAACACAGAGACCCTCCTTCAGCCCAAGCAAAAATGGCCTCACAGAAACTTTCAAACAGTTCATGAACAGCAAGCCTGTAACTGAACTTTTTAACTCTCAGAAAAGTGGGAAAAAGCAAGATTTTTTTTTTGTTTTGTTTTTACAGAGATAGCAGAGGTTCACAAGTAATATCAAGTTATAACAGTGCAGTAAATGACCCCACACAAGAGTGCTAGGTCAAGGACAGAAAATATGCAAGTTTTAAGAAAAAAACGATTTAAAATTAAGTGCAAACAGGAAATTCAGCGAACAGCTTTTGGTTGTGCTCTAAATACAGCTACTAATACAGAAATCAAGTTTAACAAGCCAGAAAATGCTCAAGCTAGGCAGCTATGCAGAAAAACTAAGCAAATAAACAGAGAAAAATACTTAAAATCTCAAAAGTGGCTCCCTTCTTCTCTCAGCGTTTTTTCCTCTTGGAGGGTGCTTCACCAACAGCCAACAAGCCTGAAAAGACGCTCAAACCACGAGGCAACTAGGTTTTAAGAGAGGAAGATGAAGGAGTTATGGAAATGACCCCTAGTGGCCAATAAAACTACAGTTTCAAGTCAGTAACCACCTCCACGGGGGCAGGGAAGCTGCTCAATGTTAGTCACTGCCACTGATGAACACAGAGACCCTCCCTCAGCCCAAGCAATAATGGCCTCACAGAAACTTTCAAACAGTTCAGGAACAGCATGCCTGTAACTGAACTTTTTAACTCTCAGAAAAGTGGGAAAAAGCAAGATTTTTTTGTTTTTGTTTTTACAGAGATAGCAGAGGTTCACAAGTAATATCAAGTTATAACAGTGCAGTAAATGACCCCACACAAGAGTGCTAGGTCAAGGACAGAAAATATGCAAGTTTTAAGAAAAAACGATTTAAAATTAAGTGCAAACAGGAAATTCAGCAAACAGCTTTTGGTTGTGCTCTAAATACAGCTACTAATACAGAAATCAAGTTTAACAAGCCAGAAAATGCTCAAGCTAGGCAGCTATGCAGAAAAACTTAGCAAATAAACAGAGAAAAAATACTTAAAATCTCAAAAGTGGCTCCCTTCTTCTCTCAGCGTTTTTTCCTCTTGGAGGGTGCTTCACCAACAGCCAACAAGCCTGAAAAGACGCTCAAACCACGAGGCAACTAGGTTTTAAGAGAGGAAGATGAAGGAGTTATGGAAATGACCCCTAGTGGCCAATAAAACTACAGTTACAAGTCAGTAACCACCTCCACGGCGGGCAGGGAAGCTGCTCAATGTTAGTCACTGCCACTGATGAACACAGAGACCCTCCCTCAGCCCAAGCAAAAATGGCCTCACAGAAACTTTCAAACAGTTCAGGAACAGCAAGCCTGTAACTGAACTTTTTAACTCTCAGAAAAGTGGGAAAAAAGCAAGATTTTTTTTTTGTTTTTGTTTTTTACAGAGATAGCAGAGGTTCACAAGTAATATCAAGTTATAACAGTGCAGTAAATGACCCCACACAAGAGTGCTAGGTCAAGGACAGAAAATATGCAAGTTTTAAGAAAAAACGATTTAAAATTAAGTGCAAACAGGAAATTCAGCAAACAGCTTTTGGTTGTGCTCTAAATACAGCTACTAATACAGAAATCAAGTTTAACAAGTCAGAAAATGCTCAAGCTAGGCAGCTATGCAGAAAAACTTAGCAAATAAACAGAGAAAAAATACTTAAAATCTCAAAAGTGGCTCCTTCTTCTCTCAGCATTTTTTCCTCTTGGAGGGTGCTTCACCAACAGCCAACAAGCCTGAAAAGATGCTCAAACCACGAGGCAACTAGGTTTTAAGAGAGGAAGATGAAGGAGTTATGGAAATGACCCCTAGTGGCCAATAAAACTACAGTTTCAAGTCAGTAACCACCTCTACGGGGGCCAGGGAAGCTGCTCAATGTTAGTCACTGCCACTGATGAACACAGAGACCCTTCTTCAGCCCAAGCAAAAATGGCCTCACAGAAACTTTCAAACAGTTCAGGAACAGCAAGCCTGTAACTGAACTTTTTTAACTCTCAGTAAAGTGGGAAAAAGCAAGATTTTTTTTTGTTTTTGTTTTTTACAGAGATAGCAGAGGTTCACAAGTAATATCAAGTTATAACAGTGCAGTAAATGACCCCACACAAGAGTGCTAGGTCAAGGACAGAAAATATGCAAGTTTTAAGAAAAAAACGATTTAAAATTAAGTGCAAACAGGAAATTCAGCAAACAGCTTTTGGTTGTGCTCTAAATACAGCTACTAATACAGAAATCAAGTTTAACAAGCCAGAAAATGCTCAAGCTAGGCAGCTATGCAGAAAAAAAAAAAAAAAAAAAAAAAAAAAAAGACATCCATGAAGGAAGTTAAAAGCTACTGTAATCTTCCCCTTAGTAGTTCAAATGTGGGGGAGACATTTTAATGAGATGTCAGTAAGAAATTGTATGAATTAAATCTTGAGATGTAAGTACATCTGCTGCAGTTGATAGCATAACCACTGAAATAATTGTTTGGGCAGTATGGAAACTTTAAATGAGAAAATTTACCTTTTTGTAGTAATAGCCATTCATAACTAAGAAATGATTATAGTTGAATACATTAGAATATGTACCACAGCAGTAAGAAACATGTCCCTCTTAAACAGATTTCTTGAAAAGCATTCCTACTTGAAAAATAGCACCATGTAATAACAAAAGTATAGAAAAAAAATCATCACAGATGAGAAAAACAAGCAACCATTGACAATACAACTATAGCATTTCAGCTGAAATATTCAAGCATTATTTTTTTACAACTATTACAGGTCTAAACATTCCAATTATGCTGTGCTGATGATGTTATAAGAAGACTGAAACATGCATGTCCACAGCTAGTGGTATTTGGCTTTATTGGGTTGAATTTCTCCATTATTCAGCTTAAAAAGAAATGTCATGGGCATACAGAATCACCATATAGCTGACACATCTGGTTCCTTAAAGGGGTCATTTGCATTTATCCCACAATCCACTTGTACAAGAGGTTTTAAGGAATCACGCAGAGACAATTCTAGATTGTCTAGGTTTTTCTTTTTGTTTTTCCCCAATTGGATTGGCTGTGTTACATATTTAGTCTTTTATTTAGTTGTTAGATGGAATATTTTGCAGACACCTTAATATTTAGGGACAACAGTTGGGTAGAACAACTCTGTGTTTCTGGTTTCCTATTATATGATTGAAGATGCATTCTTTCAAAAAGCATCTTGATCAAATTTGAAAGCATGAAACGGCAAAATACCGAAATGGCATATAAGCAAATTCTTTCCCTGGGAAATTAATCAATTGGCTGCTTTCATTATTTTGCCATTTTTGTCACTGTAGTGCAATCTCAGAGTTGGTATATTTAAGTAGGGGGAGGTGTAAGGGGACTTTATGTAATGTTTTAAAGGATTTTTTTTCTTCTTTCGAGCAGTGATTTATTTCCCTGGGAAGAAAATCGCTGTTCTAAATGTTTGGGATTGTAAGGTTTCACTTACATGGGGTCGATAAATCAGCGTTCGCTTTTTCTTAAGCATTCACCGATTTAATATAGAACCGTGTTTCTAAAGGTTATCCAAACATTCCACTTAAACTTTGCTTATGATGTCATAAGAAGACTGAAACATGCATGTCCACAACTAGTGGGGTGTGTATTTATTTTCCTGAATTTGTTCATTAATTGACTTAGAAATAAATAAGGCATGGCCATCTAGAATCACCATAGAGCTGAAACATCTGGTGTCCTTAAAGGAGTCACTCACGTTTATCCCATAATCCTCTTTTACAATAGGTTTTAAGAAATAACACAGTGAAAACTCTACCTGGGCTGGGTTTTTCTTGTTTTTTTTCCAATTGAATTGGTTAAGTGTCCTGTCTGTCTTTTAAATATTACAAGTCTAGAATTTTGTCATTTGTCCTGTATTCTGAATCCTTCCTTCCTCAGTGTAGTGATGCTAGAAAATTAACTTTTTTTCCACTGTAGTGCAATCTTGGAGTTGGTATATTTAATTTACAGGGGGTGGTTGGGGGGCAGAGCACCCCCACATGGAGATGCAGGGGGGCTTGTCCTCCTGCAGAAACATAGTAGAAAGTCTGTTTGTTAGTTAGGTATTGTTATAGGTGGAGAGGATGTTATTTACATTTGCATTGTAGTTCTCAATGTTATGAAACACACTTTCAATACTTTGAGTTTTCGATGTTTTGGGTTTCAATGTTTTGGGATTTAGATGTTTTGGTCCCAATGTTATGAAATTCAACATTATGAAATTTCAATGTTGTGAAGTAGACCCATGTACACCCCACACACACACACATATATATATATATATATATATATATATATATATATATATATATATATATGCATATATGCTTAACCCACCCCTATCCCCACAGACCGCCCAATAATCTCCACACTTACCTGCCTAGACCCTAAATCGCCCAACACACCTGCCACACAGCCACAGCCTTTCCCCCATATCGGCGTTGGTGTTGTGGTGTTGGTCAGTTCATCCTCTTCATTGTCGATGTCTCTGCAACTTGCCCGCACATTCTCTTCTTCGGTCTTCTTCTCTCTGGCTTCTGGAGATCGGATCTTCTCAGCTGAAGTCTTCCTGTCGTAGAACCAATATATATATATATATATATATATATATATATATATATATATATATATATACATACATACAGACACACACACACACACACACACACACACACATACAGAGACAGAGAGAGATCATAAATCAGTTCATCAGCCATATGCTATTTCTGAGAAATTTGGACTACATTTGAACTGAATCTTGAGCTACAGATTAGTGGTGGTTATAGCTTCATAAAACTGAAAGCAAATTTCATATGACTATGACATTGCAGAAAGTCCCAAGGCACTGAAATGCTTATAATCAGATAACATTTTATTTTATTTTAAGGCAATGTTATATCTGAAGTACCTTATTAATTATAAAACATGCCATAATGTGAGACAGATTGATTTTTAAAGACTATTCAGAGTGTTTATTAGTGATAAATAGCACTTATTAGGCTTCATTTCACAAGTTATCTTTCTTAATGTAGTATCTTTCTCTTAATTTCCATGTATTATTTTACTTAAGATAAGTCTTTCTTAATAGATAATGTGCTATTTATAAATGAAGTTCAATCATTATTACAGAACCAGTTTAGTATTTCTATTGGGAATCCTATAGAGAATTTTAATGCATATTTCAGAAGTCTTATAATGTAGAAAGGTACTTTCACTGATAAAGGGTCACATCTTATTCTGTTTAGATTATTAATATTATGCAATTTACAACTGCTGAACTGCAATTATAGATTTATTAATTGTTTTGTTTAACAATTCCATATTTCTTAAATGACGTCAGACTGTCTGTCTTTCAAGTATTACATCTTATGGCAAAATGCACTGAATGGCTTGTTGCTTATAACTTTGAATGTTTATATATAATTGCTGATGCAGTTTAATGTTCTTTCTATGAAACACACAGATTGTGCTTTATTGCACTTTTATAAATCATGTGGCACAAAAAAGGTTTATTGTAGTCAGAAATGTTTATTGCAGTTGTTTGCTGTATGGCACTAATTTGATAATAAGAGGTTCATGATATTCTGCTTAGAGTATTTATAGTTTGTAGCTGCAGAAGGTGATGGTTCTGCAGTTTTAAATGCGCATGGCTTAATGCATATATTTTATAATATATTTTTTCTTATTCTGATTTTTTTTTATTATAGTTTATGAACACTACATAGGCCAATTTGACACCAGGAAATAAAAGGTTTGAGTGGAGACTTTGTGGTCAAAAATATAATTACAGTATTTCATGGATGTGCATCCAGTTCAAATTGTGTAAGGTGAGGAACATGACAGAAGAATATTTCAAGGTCATATTTTAACCCCTATAAAAATTAAAATAATGATTAGTAGTAAACTTAAGAAAGAACAATACTCTTTTACTATGACACAAACTCGAATATATAGAAGCTGATAAGGATATTATCAAGATGTAAAAATAGCTTAGCATTATAAGGTTAAAAGAACTGTAGTTGTTTTACTTTGGAATAATTTAGGTGCACTCAGACTCAAAGTTGTCTGTAGTACTTAAGGTAGATGGCTAATAAGGTCTGATAATATTAAAGATTGCTTTACTGAAAAACTGGTAATATCTATCAATTTGTATCTAAATATATATATTTCAACTCTGAAGATGCCCGAATGTATTTACGGATGAAAGCGCTTAGTAGTGGAACTGTTTTAACGCTTTTCATGTATTTTACTGGATTACTGGATTATTAAAACGTCTTTGCTGTCCAACTACACTGCTGGTTTTCCGACTTGCTGTTTCTTGGGAGCTGCATTTAGTTTACTTTACTAGTTTTTATTATTATCTGCACAGAAGGCACCCCAGCCGAGGATTGAACTGGATAACCTCTTGCTGTGAGGTGGAAATGCTAACCGCTGCACCACCGTGGCAACCCTATTACTCATGGTACCACAATAAAAGATCATTTTAGATCATTCAATTTCCATTTAGTTAGACACCATAACAAATCAAAGAAATTGCCACGTGAGGTGGGTGCACTGCAAATGCAAACGTAAAGAAAAAAATATTTTGAAATTGTTTCTGAAATAAGCAATAGAAGGTAACATTAAGGACTTCAAAAATGCAGGTCTAATTTAGGAGGATGATATAGAAACAGCAATGAGAACAAAGATGATGACTGAGAAAGGTACTACAAGAAAGTCAAAAGATAAAATTAGACTGTATTATTAACGACACAAGTTCACTGACACTATACACTGATGACATATAAGGACACCAAATAATCAAATATTTTATATATCTACATATTGATATATGTCTATATTTATCTATATATATATATATATATATATATATATATATATATATATATATATATATATATATATATATATATATATATATATATATATATATGTATATGTATATGTATATATTACATTTTAAGTCCACTTCAGAGTTTCAAAATTGCAGAACATCGAACCTCTGTCATCAAGGATCAAAGTTCTGCAATGTCAAACTAAAAAAAAAACAAAAAAAAAACTAAAACGTGAAAACTTATTTCATGTTTTTGCAGAGGCAAGCCCCCTGCACTCCCCCACACCTCCTGCTACTAAAATACACCAACTCCAAGATTGCACTACAGTATAGAGAATGGCACAGAATGTGAAATTTACTGTTCTCTTCACTTTAATGTGATCTTGGAGTTGGTATATTTAAGTAGCAGGGGGTGTGGGGGGAAGGGGGGTGCAGGGGGGATTACACCCCTGCAAAAGCTTATAAGCAGATTTTTTATCTTTCTTAATTTAGTCTACTTTTATATTCATTGTTGTAGAACATTGATCATCTTGTCCTCGATGATGTGTGATTCGATGTTCTGCAACTTCGAGCATTTGAAATATATATATATATATATATATATATATATATATATATATTTATACACACATATTTATATATATATATATATATATATATATATATATATATATATATATATATATATATATATATTAATATGGGTCTATATTATGTTATCAAGTCACTAAATGCCGAATGGCTAAATACTCGTAATGGCAGTTCATCGAATCATTTGTTGTGGGGAGCTGTGCCCCCCACACCCCTCGCTAATTATATGTACCAACTCCCAACTCCGAGGTCACACTACAGTGGGGAAAGGGCAATGATTCTGTTCCCCACTATACCGCGACCCCACAAAGCATACTTTGATGAACGGCCATTTTGAGTATTTGGCTGTTCGGCATTTAGTGATTCGATAATGTAATAGGAGCCCATATATATATATATATATATATATATATATATATATATATATATATATATATATATGTATATATATGTATGGGTCTACTGTATATAATCGATAACTCACTTTTTCGAAAATAAACAATAGACCCACAATTACGCAAAAGTGCACTTAGGCGAAACTGCACTTCCACAAACATCGATACAAAACAGAGAAACATTGTTTTTGCAGCGGGGAAAGCTCCCTTGCAACCCCCATACACCCCCCTACTTAAATATACCAACTCAGAGATTGCACTACAGTGGGTTAATAGGTAAATTCCCTTTCCCCACTGTAGTGTGCTTCGGCACCTGTGTTCCTTAATGGTTCGTTGAACCGTACTTTGCAGAAGTGCACTTTCGCTTAAGTGCACTTTTGCGTAACCAAGGATCCACTGTTCGTTTTCGGTCTTTTACAGTAGACCCATATACATATACATATACATATATTTATATATATATATATATATATATATAGATAGAGATATAAAGATATAGAGATATATAGCTATAGTAGTTGAATCAGAATCATTAACATCATCATCATTCCCCTTTTCTCATTTTCTACATGATGTCATGATGTTGTGTCAACTGTCTTCTCCCTCTTTTCATTACCACTCTGCTGCCTTGTTCGACACTCATGCTTGACTGTCACAGGTCATCTCCTGCACAATCCATTCCACTCTTAGCTGTATTACCTTGTTTCATCTTGCCTTCTTCCTGTCTGTCCCAAATCTTCTTCAGCAGATTGTCCTGTGCTTTTCTGCACATGTGCCCAAACTACCTTAATCTATTCTCCTTGACATTTTCTGCAATTGGAGCTACTTTGGCTTCTGCACTTATGTCCTCATTTCTTCATCTGTCCCACAGTGTGCATCCTACCACCCATCTGAGGCACTTCATCTCGATCACCTCTAAATTCTTTCACTGCTCTGCTTTTACTGACCAGGTTTCCGTACCACTGTTTTGTGGACCTTACTTTTCAGCTTATTTGGCATTCTTCTGTCATATACTACACCTCTGTGTCAGTTGACTGCAGCCCCTCTGATTATAGCTTTGGCCTTCTCATTCAGGCTTCCCTCCTCCTCAGCTACCATTCCCATGTACACGATGCTGTTAACATATCCCATTATTTTCCTTCTATCTCAATTCTCAACTTCTTCTGAATGCCACCATTTGCAGCCATTAAAATGGTCTTATCCCTACTCAGTTTTATCCCATGTGCCTTCAGTTTTGCATCCCATTGGCCTATCTTTGCTGAAGTTCTTTCTCAGAGTCTGTCTGTAATGCCACATTGTCTACATACCACAACTTTCTTGATCTGTTCCCTTTGACCTTTTGCTAATGTAGTCTATCACCAGTATGCGCAGCAGTGGGCTCAGATGTGAAACCTTGTGCACACTAGCTCCCACTAGGAACCTCTCTGTATGACTGAACAGTTTGTACATGAGTAATTTGGTCCTTACACATAACTTGCACTAAATCTATCATTATTTCTGGGACTTCAGACCACAGTAGGACTGCCCAAATCAGCTTTCTTTGGAACTTGTCATATGCTTTTTCTAAACCTAGGGATGACAATTTGGACTTTTTTCTCATCTCTAGTGTCTTCCCAACTATCTGTCTCACTGCAAACATCAGGTCAGTTATGCCACATCCTGATTTAAATCCGAACTGTTCATCTGCCATCTTACTTTCAACTGCTCTGCATATTCAATTATCAATCATCTTCTCCAGAACTTTCATGCAATTAACACTGGCACTAGTATGCTTATTTTCCAGTCATCTGGAATATGCCTTTCATTCCACATCTCTATGAGTAACCTCAGGAGCTATTTCTCCCCTGTCTCACCCAACGTCTTTAGAATATCTGATGCAAGCTCATCTGAGCCTGCTACTTTTCCTGTCTTTGTTTTCCTTAGTGCTATTCTTACATCTTCTATGGTGGGCTCCTCCACTTCTCTCATCGTAGAATATATCTGGGGCAATACAACTTCTGTGAGATTTTCTTCATTCAGAAGCTGCTGGTAGTACTCCTTCCATCTGCCTTTGATGTCCTGTGGACTAATGAGCAGATTGTTGCTGGCATCTCTTATGAAGGATGTCTGACATTATTTTATGCTTCTGATTTTGCCTTGTAACTTGAGAGAATTTCTTTATCCCATCTACTGAGGTACTGTCCACAAGCTGGAAGGGTGCCTTGGTTGATATAATTGAATGCTAATAAAAATAGGAGCAATTTTTCAGATAATGACAATTATTGGCAGATAAAGGGAAAAAAATGATAAATTTCATATGGCAATATGACAATAAAAATAAAAGAGAATATATAAGCCAATGTAATCTAATGTATCCTTCATAGCACTATGGGAGAGTGTTTGTATCCTGATTGAAGGTTCCACATTTGATTCTCAGTGGGGAAAGTTTTGGAAGTGTCAGTAACTCAACAGGCAGTTCACTCTCTTGTGATACTTGAATATCAGGAGGCTATGGGTTTTATTTCCAGACTAGGTACTCAAATTCCTTTTTTTTTATTAAGACAAAATAGTTAATTTGGGAGACTACTAGACTGGAGATCTAACTTATACACAAGATGAAAAGTTATTCTGAAGAATAAGAAAGTAAACAAGAATGACATTTTTAGCAACCTTCTTCTACAGTCCAGAAGTTCTGAATGTTCACAAATGGTATGGGAATAGTTGGGAATGGAAAGCTTGTCCCATAAAGACATTAGATGATTAGAGACTGCCACAACTGCAGCAAAAGTAAAAATTGTGGCTAAGAGTAAAAATAATAACATGCGGGCCCAGATGACATTCTTAATGACTATAAATAGGGCAGCCAACACTATATTTCTTCTTAACTAAACTGCTAATATTATAGACAAAATATTGCAATTTCAGTGAGAATGGTTAGAATAATGCATTTTTCAAGAGATAAAAACAGCACTGAAGATCCCGCAATATAAGATATATTTTATTCCCAAATTCAGACTTCAGAAGTATTGCAAAAAGTATGAGCTAATAGACCAGACCTGATTTTATATAAACTGATTCAAATATGATAATATGGATTTATATGCAACAGAAAGAGTGTAGATAACTGGTAGCCTCTAGCTTGTGTTGTTTAACTGAGATGGGAAAAATGATGATACCAAAGCAGACATCATTCTGTTTGACTTCAGAAAAAAAAATCCTTAAAACTGAAACTTTTGGGGACTATTTTCTGGCTTGGATAAAAAGTAATTTATTAAGGACAAGCAAACAAATTTACTAAATAATATTCACATAAATAGTAATATAAATATTAATCAGGGCAATAAAGGTTTCTGTTGTGTACTAGTTATTGTAGAGCTTTTGTTAGATGTCAAGAAAAAATAGAGACAGTTGTTTTAAAAAAAGAAAAGGTTATTTATTTATTTATTTATTTAACATTTGTTAACCGGGAAAATCCGACTTGGAAAGATGCCAATTTTCAGCGGAGGCCCGGAAAGAAAAACTGCAGATGCATGTCTTTGTTATTCCTTGCCTGCATTAATTGGTGGAGATTGTATACTGATTGCAAAAGAGGTAGATGAATCCATGGCAGGATTTCAAAAGTTATTTTAGTATTTTGGAGAGTGTTCCATATTAACTTATAACAAAGAAAACAGTTAAGAACAGAAAAAGATAGTGATAACTTTTGAGGGAGATACAACGGAAATTTGAAATAGTTTAATTAGGCTTAATAATAGTAAATAACCTTAAAGATACAACTGGCACAAACTTTCAGAAAACTGAAGAGAAAGATATGGACATTATTGCAAGGCAAATGTTTAAAATCAATACTCTAGCTGATATAATACACCCAGCTGAAGTTTTTATTCGAGTCGCCAAAACGGCTGGTGTAATAGAGAGTATCTTTCATATGTTAAATCCTATATAGCAAAACAGTGTAAACTAAAAATGTTACAAGCAATGGAACTTTGATTTCAACATAATAAGGTTAAGGAGAAGAATTGCCAAAGCACAGAAGATCTACTGAAAGAAGTACAAGCTTCTACTGGACTTCACAGAAAACTGTAGTATTTAATTCTACATTCATACAAATGTAATATTCCCAGACTACATCAGGTTTAACAATGTACATATTGTGAATAACGTTATTTTAAAATAAATTTAAAAAAATTATTGTTTCAACAGTAACTGCGGTGGTGGTACTGTTCGATTTTCACCTAGAGTGTCTTCTTTGCGGAGACATGCGTGAATGGGCGTACCTTTGTTGAAGGTTGCGCTTCAGAGCTGGCAACTCAGTACGTAAAAATCTACTGTCAATCATTAGTGGTTTGGAGTTCCGCTGTGGCGACCCCTAATCGGGAAAAGCCGAAAGACGGTGCAGTGTTTGAATGGGCATAAACGATTAATGTTAATTATTTGCTATATTTTGAAAATATCATCATCATCATCATCTTCTTTCGGCTGTTCCCATTAGGGGTTGCCACAGCGGATCATCTGTTTCCATTTCTTCCTGTCCTTTGCATCATGCTCTTTCACACCAACCGCCTGCATGTCCTCTCTCACCACATCCATAAACCTCATCTTAGGCCTTTCTCTTTTCCTCTTACCTGGCAGCTCCATCCTTAGCATCCTTTGCCCAATATACCCAGCATCCCTCCTCAGCACATGTCCAAACCAACACAATCTCGCCTCTCTTGCTTTGTCTCTAAACTGTCCAACCTGAGCTGACCCTCTAATATACTGATTCCTAATCCTGTCCATCCGAGTCACACCCAGTGCAAATCTTAACATCTTTAACTCTGCCACATCCAGCTCTGACTCCTGCCTTTTCGACAATGCTACCGTCTCCAACCCATATAACATAGTTGGTCTCACTACCCTCTTGTAGACCTTCCCTTTCACTCTTATTGGTACTCGTCTGTTTCAAATCACTCCTGACACTCTTCTCCACCCATTCCACCCTGCCTGTACTCTCTTCTTCACCTCTCTTCCACACTCACCATTACTCTGAACTGTTGATCCCAAGTACTTAAACTCATCCACCTTTACCAACTCTACTCCCTGCATCCTCACCATTCCTCTACCCTCCCTCTCATTTACACACATATATTCTGTTTTAGCCCTGCTGACCTTCATTCCTCTCCTCTCTAAAGCATATCTCCAGCTCTCCAGGGTCTCCTCAACCTGGTCCCTACTCTCACTACATATCACAATGTCATTTGCAAACATCATAGTCCATGGGGCCTCCTGTCTAATCTCATCGTTCAACCTGTCCATCACCACTGCAAATAAGAAAGGGCTCAGAGCTGATCCTTGATGTAATCCCACCTCCACCTTAAATGTATCTGTCACTCCCACCGCAGTCCTCACCAATGTCACACTACCCTTGTACATATCCTGTACCACTCTTACATACTTCTCTGCCACTCCCGACTTCCTCATACAATACCACAACTCCTCTCTAGGCACCCTGTCATATGCTTTCTCTAAGTCCACAAAGACACAATGCAACTCCTTCTGACCTTCTCTGTATTTCTCCAACAACACTCTCAGAGCAAATATTGCATCTGTAGTGCTCTTTCCTGACATGAAACCATACTGCTGATCACTAATCATCACCTCCCTTCTTAACCTAGCTTCCACTACTCTTTCCCATAACTTCAAGCTGTGACTGATCAATTTTATCCATCTGTAGTTACTGCAGCTCTGCATATCACCCTTATTCTTAAAGATAGGTACCAAAACACTTTTTCTCCACTCCTCAGGCATCCTCTGACTCTCCAAAATTTTATTAAACAATCTGGTTAAAAATTCCACTGCCATTTCTCCTAAGCACCTCCATGCTTCCACTGGTATGTCATCTTGGCCAACAGCCTTTCCATTCTTCATCCTCTTCATAGCTGTCCTTACTTCCTCCTTGCTAATCTGCTTCACTTCCTGATTCACTATCCCCACATCATCCAACCTTCTCTCTCTCTCATTCTCTTCATTCATCAGCCCTTCAAAGTACTCTTTCCATCTACTCAATACACTCTCCTCACTTGTGAGTATGTTTCCCTCACTGTCCTTTATCACCCTTATCTACTGCACATTTTTCCCAGCTCTGTCCCTCTGTCTAGTCAATCGGTACAGGTCCTTTTCTCCCTCTTTAGTGTGCAATATATGCAATTTAAATAACTAAATAAGTGAAGGAGAAATGTGGGTTCTACAAGTACCAATTATGTCTGCCTCCTAGCTTTTTGTTGCTGTGTCTTTCGGCTTTTCCCGGTTAGGGGTCGCCACAGCGGAACTCCGGTCCGCTAATGATTGGCAGTAGATTTTTACATGCCGAATTGCCAGCTCTGACGCACAAGCTTCAACAAAGGTATGCCCATTCACCCATGTCTCCACACAGAAGACGCTCTAGCTGAGAATCGAACAGGACAACGTCTTACTGTGAGGCAACAACCCCACCGCAGCAGCGTCTGCCACCTAGTTTATCTGCATAAAATAAAAGTCATCTCACCAAATCCAGATGTGATTGAGAAAACTAGAAATGCACCATCAATTTAAAAGCTTGTGGACGTGCAAAGCAATTTGAGCAAGGAAAATTGCAGCTAAAAATTTATTTAGAATTTTGCAACAAATGTTTAGTGACTGAGAATCCACAAAAAAAATGTACCGGTTGAGTTTAGAAAGAGAAACATGACAACGAATGACATATGTTAAAGCAATGGCTTTAAATTACAGCTGTGCAATATTTAATATACTTAAAATAAACTACAGCAGTGCAATATTTAATATACTTAAACTACAGCAGTGCAATATTTAATATACCTAAAATAAATTACAGCAGTGCAATATTTAATATACCTAAAATAAATTACAGCAGTGCAATATTTAATATACCTAAAAATGTGTTGACAATTCAAGTGGAGTTAGATTAGTTACTATTCTGAAGCAAAACCACAGACATCTGTAAAACGTTAGACTAAGACAATAGATAACTATCTGATGCAGAAAAATATTACCAACAAACATAAAAACAAATATTTGTAATAGTCTGATTTTATCAGCAGTTTATTCTATACCTGTATGCACAGAAAGTCACTAAAAATATTTGCAATAACCCAAGATTTAAACCAAGACTAGGTATAGAAAGCTGAAGCTTGAGGATGCAGACCTTTAATTATATTTGCTATATAAAAAGAGGAAGGTAAATATATTTCAGCCCATGTTCAATTATCCAAGAACAACTAACCATCAAAAATCCGAATTAGCAGAGGAATGAGATATTGTTGTTGTTGTAAAAGCAATCCCAGTGCAGTATTGAATGAAGCAAAGGTACTGAAGGAAATAAATTCATGGTATAAAATCAAGAATTAAAACAGCATGTTTATGTCCTTAAGTCGTTTTCTAATTGCCAAGATGAACTTACATTTTTAGTGTTCACAATTTAATTTTGAGAGGAAACAGATGACTTATTCCACAGACATTATAACCTATATCCTTACAATTCACTCAGACACTTGCAAAGGAATCATAAAAACAACAATATGCAGAACAAAACTATTTGGTTTACACGTAGGGACTATACTATCTAGACTAACCTTCATGACTGCATGACATGTTAGTAAAGTGTGCAGATTAAAAACATCAATATCTGTAGAAGTGGCAGAATTCACTTCACACCCAGGGATAAAACAATTGCCACTGCAGCCATGGGAACTCCAGATATTTCTATGTCTTTTATCAACAGATGAAAATCTGCTGGTTATTGATGAAGACTACAGTTAATAAATTGTTACAAAATGTATTTTGTCAAAGGAAAAAACTTCAAAGACCAATTCACGTAAGGTTCAAGTATGACACCCTTTATTACTGCAGCAAGGAGACAAAACATGCAAATACAGGATTTGTCTGAATTACTAGTGAGCAGTATGCTACTTTTATACAATTCTATGAAATGTTACTTTTCTATTGTTGACGTAGTTAGTCACAGCCTTCTGTATTACTCTACAGAAAATGTTACTTAGATTTCCTGCTGACATGTTCAGATTTAAAACTCACTATGTGTTACATAGAAAATGTTACTTAGATTTCCTGCTGACATGACTGGATTATTGTTGATTTACAAAAAACATTTGAGAAAAACAACCTGGCCTTGGGGCTTATTTTTAGCCCATTACAAACTTTCTATTCTTCAATTGTGCAGTTCTAATATATATGTGTTACATTTTACCTAGATTCAAGGTACATTTCTAGCTTAGGTACAAGTAATGCTGACTACAGTTTATACTTTCAAGCAGCCTTTGTTTTCATTATCAATAGCTTCAGCAGCTGTGTACTTTCTCATGGCATAAGCAGAAAATCAGTAACTCTTTGTTAAGTCTCATGACACTAGTAGAAAACACTTCTTATTATTTTCATGACATTAGCAGAAATTAAATGCTTCTTGTTAATTTCCATGGCATAAGCAGATCATAGCTGCGCATATTTTCATGACATAAGCAGGATTGAAATGTCTCTAGTAGCTGTGCAGATTCATGCAGTATGAACAGAATAAATATATTAACCCTTTTAAACCTCGAATGCTAGTGCATGCATATTACTAATACATATTTTTCTAACATATTTTTATGCACCTGAAAGTACTGTTATTCCTGTCACTTGTACTATCAAAACCCAAAACTGTAAATCATGTATGGGTACAGGCCCAATGATTTGTAAAAAGGATTATGTGCACTTGATTTGTAGAAAGGATTATGTGCACTTAATTGTGCAAAATAAAGGCATA
Source organism: Protopterus annectens (assembly GCF_019279795.1). NCBI lineage: Eukaryota > Metazoa > Chordata > Ceratodontiformes > Protopteridae > Protopterus > Protopterus annectens. The sequence continues at coordinate 1,881,857,180 of NC_056739.1, forward strand.
TAAAGAAAACAATGTGTACAGATATTTTAGGTTGGTCACACCCAGAGATACTGTGTTCAGCAACATTTATTTTTAAAATGTGTGGCTACATACTTTAAAAACAAGTATGATCTATAAAAAGTACACTTTACATTTATAGAACAAAATGTTATCAAACTGACATTAAAGATTCAATTTTTACTATTATTTTTACAAAGTGAAAAGGCATTGCTTCTTTTTCTCAAAATATTTAATAGTGGTAAGCTAATGAATTATAAGTTGTCAATTCATCACAACCAATGACTAGTGAAATTATGTTTTAACCTAAATAGTGTTACGCCTTTTTCCCAGAGACTATGAGACCTGGGGTATGGCAATATAAGTTAGGAGGTGAATGGGTCATAGCAACCATTACACTTTGGATATATGTTCTTATTTTATTGAAAAAAATACATCAGTTGGAAAGCCTTAATAATGACATTTACAGGTCATTAGATTTATTTCTGGAGACTGTGGTAAAGCTACTACAGTCTCTTTATATGATATATATGGAGAAGAGAAAACAAACTGCATCACTACAGTGATGCAGAAACCTTGCCTTAGAAGGTTTCCACAGTACGGTAAGACGTTCTGATTCATAGACTGCTCTGTCACTATGCTGTGTTCTCAGGGTTTGGAGGGGCATTGAATTTTGACAAACCATCAATTAATAAAAGGTAATTTGCCTCAGAATAGTTCCTAAGTGTTACTGGTTTTACTGGTATTATGGAGTTTATTTTGATTTTCAATGAGACATGGTTGGACTTTACTAGAGAGAATGAAACATTGGGAGTGCAGAATTCTCTCATATTTGTGAGTATGAGGTCCAGTATACTGGAGCCTCTAGTGAGTGTATTCACCATTTGGTTAAGGGTGTTATTATTACAAAGTCCAGGAATCTCTTTGTCTATAGATTTGAGGCTCAGTATGATCCCCAGTCTATAGAAGGATAATTAAAGTCGCCATGAGTAGAGTGTTGGGTTGGATGGCAAGTGTCTCCAGTAGGCTCAGGTATGCAGATGATATGGGATTTATCTATAGTGACCTGCATTTGTAGGAGCACAAACATGTCATTCTGTTTAAACAACCAAAAGGTGTGCTTGTTATTGATAAATATGGACACACCTCCACCTTCAGGCCTTATCTCTGCAGATACTGGTCAAAATTTGTGGAAGTCACTGAAATCTTGCACTGCCAGGATACTCTGTGGTACTTTAAACCATGTCTCTGTAACTGCACAGATGTCTATAATCTTGAATGTGAGGAGGGCTTGGAGGGAATGTATTGTTTAGGCTCCTGACATTGAGCAGTAACACCATGGGGTTCATTTGAGTTGATTTTACTACATTGGCAGGTTAGTTGATTTGACATTGCTTGAAAAGGCACTATGGGGTGGATAAAGGTTTAGCCAGTATTCAAAAGCCAAGGGAAGAGGTGCATACCATCCTTTTTAAAGCAGTGTGGTCGGTTAACCATGTCTTATCAAGCTGTCAAATATTGGATCCCCTTAGAATGACAGCAGAAAGAAAGAAAGAAAGCCAATTGTTAAAAACAATTAGCTTTTGCTCATATTGTGGCATCATCTACGGGGATTGTAAGATGTTACTCAATGCTAAATTCAGGGCAGTCTGAAACACATAGTGTTAGAGCTCCATAACATCTCTCCTCATATAGTTAGGGAGGAATATCTGAGGTCATTTAACCTACATAGACTATGATGGAATCAACTGGTACCTGTGGTGTAATGACTTGAGTGCATGCATGATTTGGTGGATGCTGGCTCCAGTAAAGCAACTAACAATTATCCTCTCCTTGTTCAGCTTGGTTAAAAGGGCATCAGTATGTTTTACAATGTAGTCCTCTATGACAAGAGTCATAGAAAGTGTGTTAACTTCCTCTCCATTGAGAGTGACTGTATGTGTGGTCTTAGGTGTTATTTATTTCTCAGTCCCTTTTGGGCTTGCTGAGGCATAACTTTGGCAGTGGGTGGTCTAGGTGATCTTTGTTGTTTAGGAAGATTGCTTTTAAGTGCCTCGTGTGTGTTAGTCTATGTGTATATTGTGTACTATGTGACGTGGTTGTTGTGTGCGTGGTTTCAATAATCTAATACCCATTTGGAGATACAAGTTGGTCTTGAATATGAGCAAGGATGAGAAGTCTGTTCCAGAGCAGTGGTATCTCTTATGAGCTATACCTGTCCCTCCAACCATTCTGTTGATGTTGTGGAGGAGGGTTAGATCCCTAGGCTGACTATTTCTAAAGCCATTTCATTTGCTGATGTGCGGTAGGTCCATCAGTATTAGAATGGAAGATGCTTTGTATGCTAGACATAGGCCCGTTTTTAGCAGTCTGTAGAACACAGAGTATAGTCACAGGGTTCTGAGTCAGTCCATGTAGGATATATATTTTAGACCTTTTATTCTTTTGGTAATGATTGTCCTAATGAGGGCTGAGTAAAGCGGGATAATAACATCTCTAGATATAGACACAATCCCTTTGTTTATAAGATACACAATACAGAAGAACTTCCATATGACTGCGGGCACATAGTAGTTTATTAGTTAGGTCCCGCTCCACATGAGTTCCCAAATCCTGAACAAGTGGGTCAACTTTTATGTGCTTACAGTCAATGTGATTGTTTCCCAGAGAAGATGACTTCTGAAAGGATACAAAAATGTATTTTTGGAGATTTAGTTTCAGCCCCTTATTTTGGCACCATTTATTTGTTTGGGGAAAGCTTTCTTGCAGGCTGGCCACATCATTTGTGGATTCAGTGATTGCTCTGAGCTTGCAGTCTTCTACTAACTTAGTTAGAAAGAACCCTTTAATAATGGATTTTACTTCAGATATGAAAATGTCAAACAAGATTGGTCCCAGAACTGAACCCTGGGTGACTCCACTGACAACTGTTCCCTTGGAGGAGGTAGTTTCTCCTACTTGTATCTCCTGTGTCTTGCCTGTGATTCATTTGGCAATCCAATGGGTGATGTAAGGATTTGTTTCCAGTTTATTTTCCTTTTCTATTATGCATGAGAGGGAGGAATTTTATCAAGAGCTTTTGCCAGGTCGAGGTCTGACTTGTCTTCCAAGTTAACTTTCTAATTAAATTTGTTTGAATTGTTGTCATATACTGTGTTATCCCATATCCTCCTCACACTGCTCTAGCTTCCTTTTATTTTTTTTGTTACCAAAATTGATGTCATTCACCCTGCTTGGCTCTGCAATACCCCATGTCTATGCTGAGTGTACCAGCTAAGCTCTTATCTCCTGGCTTACTCCTGTATTACTAGGGCCACTGGTGGATCCTAAGTGTGCCCATAGGGCTTGGCAGTCTTCGCATCCATTTTTTTCTATGATATGCTAATCTACTCACTTCCCTGCCTTCCACACTCGTTGACTAATTCTGACAGCACCACCACCCAATTTTTGGATGCCTCCTACCTTATGAAGCATCATTGATGAGCAGCCTCCTACCCAGGATGTACACAGTCATCCCTCCCTGCTGCTCCATCAGTTGCGTAAGCAGCTAATCAAACCAAAATCACCTGGACCATGGTTAGAGCTTTATATCTCTATGCATCTTTCATTACTCTAGCAGTCTAATTTCTGTTGCTGTTTTATTCTGTTTCTGTCTGTGAATAGTTTGACTGTAGTGGCTCTGGTCATATACATTTTAAATATGAGTATCACATTAGTATCTGTTTGGTACTGCAAGAGTAAACTGATTGCTGGTATGGTGTTTAGATAGCCATTTTAAGTACTTAAATGAGCGGTTTATTCCTTTTTAGAATGTAATATCAAGTAATGTAACCATCCCAGCTACAAACGAAGTTGTTGCTTACAAGGCTGTACCTACACCTACTGCTCTTTCGCTTACCAGCTGGTTTAGTGGGAAACAAGCATTCTACTCCTTTTTGAACGCAATTGTACTGTAACCTTTCTAACTTCAAAATGAAGTTGTTTAATTCAAAACTGCATATACAATTGTTGTCTTTCACTCACCAGCTGCATTAGTGGGAAACGCCAACTCCAGAATTAAGTTGTTAAATTCATAATTTTTGTCTACAATTGTTGTCTTTTTCTCACCAGCAGCATTAGCATGAAACGAGCATATCTACCCTTGTTATACTGCACTCTATATGGGAATGTATCCATTCCCACTCCAAATGGGTTAATTAATCCATGAATGTACCCACAAACTAGCGGTACTGCTGTTCTCACCCAAACACATTTGCCCCAATTGTCCGTGATTATCGGACAAAACCTTTCATAGTACAACTGTACTAAGTATTGCAACGGACATACTAGCTAGGTGCTCATTTCTACAGACTGAGCTGAGCCCCCATATTTAGTTCTTAATGGTGGATTTAAATGTTTCCCTGCCTTTTGAACTTTAAGACAGTGTATCCTGCTATTAACACATTGCCTAGAAGTACTACCTCTACTTCTTAGAAACGGTCCTTAGCCAACTATTGGGATCGTATTTCTGCCTTATAACCTGTCCAATTTTTGAAGGGTTTTGCTGTATAACCTGCCTAAATTTTAAGGTGTAACTATTTGACAATGCAAGTCTTCTGTGAAACACTCGGTCCAACTTAGACAGTTACAGAATTGTGTAATTTAAACAGCAACAGTGACATTTATTATTAAGCCTATTTTTGAAGTGATTTGATGACTATTTGTGTAAGGTTTGGTACCTGAAGCATATGTGTTTGTTTTACTTATGTTTTCTGCTGCTTAACCTGTTAATTGTGCATTACCCTCAACAACTGCGTAACCTACAAACCTCTGTTTATTATACCTTTATTTAGATTTACAAATATCTTCCTCTCTTTATTTTCTCCAACTCTTCAACCTTCTCTACCTACTTTGTTTTGCCTACCAGCCCCGCCCTCCTGGACATCCAAGACCAGTCACAGATTACTATTATACACTGTTTGACTGATTTTCCCCAACAGGAAAGTACTACCTTCTCCCATAAGTGAACGGAAAGGAATTCAAGAAAAGTATGTTACATGGCGTTATACCTACTTTAATCTGTATGTATTATTGCTCTACCACTTGCTAGGTGGTGGTATAGGATAGCGGCCAGAGTAGCCTGCAGCCATAACCCCCCCCCCACCCCCCCATACCTGCCTCATCCTGGCCTCCTATTTCCTATATTTCACCCGTTTTACTCCCTATACCTCTCTACCTCCTTTAGTGGTTCCTCTCTCCACATTTATTAGATTTGGCCACTAGATGGCAATCTTAACCCACCTATAACCTCTCTTCCTCACTCCATCTCTCTCACCATAATATACATATCTAGTCTTTGCACTTTCTTCTTCTTTAACTGCTTGGTAACAGTCCTACCTACCTCTGAAGTCACTCAACTCCTTTCCCTCATTACAGTCCCCTAAGCATCCCAATGACCAGCCTGCTTACCTCCCTCTGTACTTACCTACTTACCTTCACTATACTAATTGTTTTTCACACTGCCCTGCTGCCTTCTTTCCTTGGGTCTTTACCTCAAAACACACTGGTTGTGCCCCTGTACTGAACCTGACTGATCAACTAGCTCTTCTTACTAGGTTCAGCCTACCCTCCTCTTCTCAGTAATCAAGATCCTTTTCTTAAGAACAAGAAACCTTCTCCTTCTAGACACTATTACTTATATCTTCTTGAATTCCATTAGTGTAAATACTTTAGTACTAAAAAACTGTATGTAATCAGCTGCCTTCTCTTTTGTTTTTTATGTATTGAAACTGCATTTGTATTATATTACTTATACCTGCTTATTTTGCACCATGTTATGAACTTTTGACCTCTTATTATTCTCACTAATGTACCAGCATTGTGCATTGTTTACATTAATTTTGTATATATGATTTTGTTATTGTTTTCATCAGAGCTTATCTCTCCGGGCCTCTACTGAAAATGGACATATATCCAG
>NC_056739.1:1881865632-1881870632 GCF_019279795.1 Protopterus annectens
TTAGTAAACCAGCGTGTACACAGCCCACTATCTTGGGCTGCCAATATTAACCTTTCATTTCTTGATATAAATTCACCTCTCCTTAACCATTCCTGCATTTGTTCTTGATCAATATGAGGCTCTTCCAGAAGTTTTTTATACTTGCAACTATATTTATGTTTTTTCCACATTTCTTGCCTTCTCACCTGATCCTTCACCTTGTATCCTTTCATTTCTTTTTTAGCACATTCAGTTGCTGCCTGTTTTTATCCATTTCTAGTTTAGGTTCATAGATTCATAGGTTCATAGATTAGTACTAGGCTAAGTGTCCTTGTGGGCCATTTTAAGCTTAGACAATTACCCCATGTGAGAATCAATCCCTGCACCTTGTGTCTGTAAGGTAAACACCTTAACCATTATGCCAACCTCCCACCCTAAACTGATTTCCATTCCTGCTTGACGTCAATATGCTTCTGTTAAATTAAGCAGCAATGTCATCTTAGGTTTATTCTCCTCATGTTAAAAAACTTTCACCACATTTGGATCTTGTGAGGTCAATAGATATGTGTGGAGTCCCACGATTGCAGATCTATACATGTAATCAAGTTCAAGGAGGCTCATCCCTCCTTCAGAACGGTGGATATATAATCTTGGTATACACTGATTTTTATAAATCATTTGGTGAGCATGAAGCATCCTTCTTGTTTTGATATCCAATCTAGCCAACACTTTTTGGGGCCAGTCAATCACCCCAAAACTATAAGTTAGGACAGGAAGAGCAAATTGATTTATAGCTTGGATCTTGTTCCTATTTGTCATTGCTGTTTTCAGGATTAATTTAAGCCTTCTAAAGTACTCCTTACTAAGCCTTATTCACATTTGTTCATGTTTTATTGCTGATCCTTCATCAATTCCCAAGTATTTATACACCCCCTCTTGCTCAGGTTCTTTTATATCACATTCTTGTCCCAAACTGGTGTTTTCCTGGTGCTGCAGTTTCCTTTTTTAAAGGTTGCTTTTGCACATTTATCAAGACCAAATGACATTCCAATATGATCTGAAAAAGTTTTGACAACCTGCAGCGGTGTTTTCAGTTCCTTATCTGATGAGCTATACAATTTTAAATCATCAACAAAGAGAAGATGAGAAGTCATTAGGCCTTGTTGTTTTCTAGAATCCAAATTGTAGCCATGGCCTAGGCTGTTAAGTAAGCAGCTTAATGGGTTAATGACAAGGCAGAATAACAAGGGTGACAGAGAGTCACCCTGGAATATCCCCCTTTGAATTTTTATCCCTGGGATAATAATCTGTCCTTTATCATGGCTTAATTGCAAAGTGGTCTGCCACTGTTTCATGGTTACTGTAATGTAATCAATCAGTGTAGGGTGTATCTTATACATTTTTAAGCACACTTTTATCCATGAATGTGGGATACCATCAAATGCTTTTTTGTAGTCAATCCATGCCATACTTAGGTTCTTCCCCTTCTTACAATTCTCCACTATAACTTTGTTTAACAACAAATGGTCCTTTGTTCCATATGACGTTCTGCCCTTCTGGTCTACTGCCATAATTGAGTTTTCTTCTAAATGACTATAAACTCTGTCAGATTCAATTCCCATGTATAGTTTGTATGTTGTCAGAAGACAAGTTATTTGTCTATAATTTTTAGGGTAGCTTGCAGGTTCACTCTTAAGTAAGAGCATTGTTTTTCCTATTGTTAACCAGTGCGGTGTGTGTTCGGGGTGCATATATAAATAGTTCTTACTCATGGATAAATCATCATGCAAAGAAGTTAATACTTTAAGCCAAAAGTTAGGTACTGCATCTGGGCCTGGGGTTTTCCAGTTAGAGGCTTTTCTCAACTATATTTCAATCTCTCTAGTTGTTATTTCATCCCATTTCATATCCTGTACCTTTAAACTTCTTGTTCTCTCTTTTACTTCTTCTATCCATTTAGCATCTTTGTTATGTCCCACAGGATCTTCATAGATACTTCTCCAAAATATATCTACTTCCTCTTTTTTGGCGGTCTATCTATTCCTTTTACCTTATTTCCCAGTTCTCTATAAAACTTTTTTGGGTCATCAATAATTTGTTTATTTTGTGTTTTCCCTTATATTTATCTTTGCATCTTCTAAGTCTTTCCACCTGTTTTGTAATTTTTAGTTTGTTATCTCCAATAATGCATAATAGATCCTGGTCTATTCTGATACCACACATTGCTTTTATCACATTTATCTTTCTTAATATTTTCATTGATCTGTCCCCTCTTCTATAATCTTCTAACAATGATACTTCTTGTCTTAGCTGCTTTATAGTTTTCTCTGTTTGATATTTCTATGATGGTATTCACTGTCGCCCCCTCTTTTCCCTCACTACCCTATGTTCCTGTGGTAGAACTTAATCAGTTATTAATTTACCAGCACACTAATATATTCTGTTTGCTTCTATTATATCGCATGAGTCTCTATGGACAGTGGTAATTACTGTGTTCATTTGTTTTATCAAGTTCTGACTTTTGGGTTTTATTAACCTTCTGCAGTCTATTTCTCTCATTGATCTTGATATATCTATCTTTGTCTATTAAATTAAGCAACTCTTCTCTTAACTCCTTTTCTTCCATATTGAGGGTACATCACTTGTTTTCCATTTCCTGTGGGCATTCTATAGAAAGTTCTATAGCATCTTCCTGTGACACAGTCTCATCAATGTCATCCTGTGCCATCCATTGCTCTGTCATATTAGAACTCACTGGCCTATCACTCCTCAACATTGACTGCATCAGAGTTTCCACAGTTTCCTGTTTCTTTCCTTGCTTTCTAGCTTCAAATGAATGTTTATACTGGTTTCTTGTGGAAGGCTCCAAAATATCTTGATATGGCACCTGACCAGTTACTTCCTGTTCCACTGGTTTCCCTTTAAGTTGGATATCCATTGCTCTGTCCTGTTGTGGTGCTTTCTGCATTTGATTTTCTACACTGAATCCTTCTCATTGCAGCTGTTCCATTACCTCAATTTCTATTTCTTTGACTTCTCCATTACTAATCTCTTTTCTACTTTTCCTCTTAGTCTTCTTATTTTTTGTATTGTAAAGTTTTCCATATCCAGATTCCTTTGCCTATACTTTTCTTCAAATATCTTTGTGGTTGCTTCTTTTTGTATTAGTTAGTTTTTTCTTTCTCCTTTGCATAAATATTACACCATATTAAATCTATTTTCCTTTCCCCTGTCCATATTTCTTCTTCACATGTCTCCTGATCTTCTTTCTTTTCCTTATCCTGGGGACATACTCCAACATACTGTGATGTAGTCTGTCGTAGACCTTCTAGATTAATTCCTTCACTTTGCAGGCACTCCATAACTTCATCTTCTATTTATTTAACCTTTACTTTACTAATCATCTTTTCTACATTATGTTTTTGTGTTATTAATCTTTTTATTGTGAAATTTCCCATATCTGGATGCCTTTAACCTGTACTTCTCTTCGAATACTTTTGAGACTGCCTTCTCTATATTAGTTAACTTAGCTTTCTCCTTTGCATAATATTGCACCATATCAAATCTCTCTTTCTTTCCCATGTCCATATCTCTTTTTTAGCTTTTTCAAATATCTCTAGGTTTTGTTGTTTATATTTTTCTACTTTCTCAAAGGCTTCTTTTTCCATAGAGATCAAAGTTTCTTGATGTATATACTGTTTTTCAAAAATCTGTTGTATTAGTGAATGCAAATTTTTATCTGAAGCTTCTGACAGTTTTTCCTGCAAAAGTATTTTTCTTATTTCTGATTTCTCTCTTAATCATTTTGTATATCTTGTATCTGGAAATTCTGGGCATCTTGCATAATAATAACAATTCATAATTTCTTTCTTATCCTCAATATTCCACTGTATCATATTTATGGCTCTTTTTTGGCCAATCAGTTTTTGTCCTTTTTGTGGACTGCTGCTTCCTTCTACAACAGGGGGGGCATCCTCCTCCTGAGCCTGGCCCTTGTAGGAATATTTCCGCATTTTGATTATTCTACACTGTCATTTTTTCCAGTCCTGGCACCAGTGCGCCTATCAGGATTGGACACTTTTTTATCCTGGGTCTTGTGTCCCCAGTTATCTTTTTTCATTTTTGATTTACTTCTGTCCATGATATATGCTATATAAATTTAGTCTATATATCAGTATCGCCTTGGTGAAATTTTGTGAAAAACAGGGTCCACCTTGCAAAGGTACTAATCAAGACTTGAGGATGAATTTAATTTCAGCACTGCTACATTCCCTTTGATCCCTTTGATGCTTTGTAAGATCTCTGTGAACCATGGCTTTTGCTGTAGCAGACAACTGAGCAAATGTCAGGAAAATCCTATTAGGACAGCTGACCTTTATTTGGGGTGAATCAGAGTCTCTTTAATTGATGGCAGGTGTGTACCCAAGAAGACTAAATGCTGTAATTAAATCAAAAGGTGCTTCAACAAAGTATTAGTTTAAGAGTGTGCACACTTATGCAACCAGCTTATTGTACTTTTTTTTATTTTTTACATTTTTTTTCCTGTAACAGACTTGTTTGTATAAGTTATAGGTCATATTAAAGGTGGGAAAAGTTTTGAAATTATATATTGTGGTCTCATTTTTTTATATCACAAAAACCTGGCATTTTAACAGGGGTCTGTACACTTTTTATATCCACTGTATGTATATATATATATATATATATATATATATATATATATATATATAGATATATATATATATATATATACACACACACACACACACACACACACACACACACACACACACACACATATATATATATATGCACACACACACACACACACACACACACACACACACATACACACACACACACACACACATATATATATATATATATATATATATATATATATATGCACACACACACACACACACACACACACACACACACACACACACACACACACACACACACACACACACATATATACAGATGCATATATATATTTATTACCTGAGAAGCAAGCAGAA
>NC_056739.1:1881875632-1881930632 GCF_019279795.1 Protopterus annectens
ATTGAAATGTTTATTTTTCTTTTTCTCTTTCTTGTTAATAATTTCGTATGATAATACTACATAAATTAGTCTTTGGTTTAAATAAGGTTTAAATATTAGCCCTAAGTTGTCATCCAAGCATTTACTATGCAGTGCTTAGCCAATAGCATTGTGCGAAAAAGCACATTAAGAAATAGAAGTTGTGTGAGGATCTAATTGATGAATGATCTTTCAGCAGTTTGGGCTTCTCTTTCAATAACAGCATTGTACTATGGATAATAAGGACTTGACTTAGCATGTATTAAACCATGATCTTCAAGAAAGTGATGGAATTCTGCAGATGCAAACTGTGTGCTGTATCTGTAAGAAGTTTGATAGTTATGCCATATTTGATAAACATCATTTTGGAGGCACAAATAGCTGTAACTAAGGAGATGTTTCATTTGAGCTGGGATATAGGATCTGAATTGCCCATACATAGTAAGATCTTATTTATTTTAATGCTACCAAATGCAAAAAGAAAAAAAGCTGTTACTAGAAAATAGAAATCAGAATTTAAACCCATTGCTAAGGAAGAACTGAATATTGCAAATTAGTTAAAATAACTGGTAGTGGGATCTTTAGAAAAAAAATAGTAGCCAGCAACATAGAATTAAATGGAATTTGTGTAAACAATACATACAGAAATTGCTCAGGAGTACTGAAATTGAGGAGAAAGTAAGAATTGACCAACTTATGTAATGCTGGTATGATGAAAATCATTAAGATGTTAGCTGAAATAAAATAACAATGGAGATGTTATGGTTTGCTTTGTTTACTATTATTGCACACGTATCTATGTCACATTAAAAAAAATGCCATATTTAGTTGAGATGTTTAAAAAATTGTCTGAAATCTGGCAATAATTTTTGACTGCTCATGACTGGCACATGTAATATTTCTGTATCACAAGAATAATTGTCCATCATTACAAACTCTGAAAATCTTTCAAACTCAGTTAAGTCAGCAGAAACATTCTGTTAAGGACCTTGTTGTAAAGGAGCAGGTAGTAATGCATTCCTCCCTTGGGATGGTGATACAAAACTGATATGTTAACATAAGCTTTGCAAAGTCCAGGTTAATAATAGGTCACCATACAAAAATCATCCATTCAAGACAGTTAAGCCTTGGTGTCCTTCATGTATTTGTTTTAGAATTTGGCAAGCTGTACAAAAAATGTAACAATTTTGTTTTGGTATAGATCAAACCTTGGTGCACAGATAATTGCGCTCTGACAAAGTTAAAGTTAAGCCATCCATCCAACGTATCGAATATCATTTTTTAACTCATTATCATATTTGCTAGCTTGTTTTAGTTCTTCTGTACTTTGTGCTACTGGTTACTTTCATGTGGGATCTACACACAGGCAATGATATCTTCTTCAGCATCAGACTGTGTCTGATCTAGAAATGATTTTTTGGACAAGATGGACAAAAGTAATTGCTTTCCAGGTGCATGAACTACCCTGACATTGAAATGTTAATCTGATATGCAACCTTTACATCTTGGTTGCACTTTGCCAGAATTGTTGGAATCAGTTAGTAGAACCAGTTGTCTGTGCCCATTTTGAAGTTGAAAATTCTCTCGCCCAATAGATATCTTTAGAACATTGAACGTGCCACTGACTCTTGCAAGACACTTTTTTTCTTTTTGTGAATACCTCATTTCTACATCAGTTAGGATTCTGAAGAATTAGTTTTTATGTTTTAAAACTGGTCCACACATCTGGAGTAAGACTGCACCTAGGCCATAAATACTTGCATCAGCACTCACAGCTGTTGGTCTGGTAAAGTCATAGTAGGTGAGTACTACAGCAGACAGTAACATTTTGTTTACTGTCTGAAGTTTGTTCGTCATTATTTCACTATGACCAAGATACATTTTTCTTTATTAAATCAATCACTGGATGTAGCACTGTGAACAGATCTGGGAAAAACATGTGTAAATGATACGTCTTGTCTAGAGTCTGACATAGTTCAGTCATACAGATTGGACCCTTTAGCTCAACTGTGGTTTGACCTTGCTTGAGTAAGGATTGAGTTCATCAGCACTTACGCTGTGGCAAAAAATATTAGATTCCGGACTTAAAAGAAACTGCATTTGTTTTTATTCAGCTTCAGAATCCAAGTTTTTTAATGTATTAGGACACCACTGTCATTCACTTATCATGTGCTTCTTTATCAGGACTAAGCAGTAGCACATCATCCATAACAACAATGCTTTTATGTCTTTTCAAAATATTGTGCATCTCAAGCTGACATATTTCTGATGTTGAAGTTGCATCAAATGGCAATGTTTGCAAACAAAACTTTCCAAATGGGGTAATAAAGGCTGTTTGCATTTGACTATCTCTCTGTAGAGTTATCTGCCCAAACCTACTTGAAGCATGTAATGAGAACATGCAGGCAACAACTAGCTTAGATGCAATATATTCTAAATTAATCAAAACGAGCCTCTCTCTCATAACTGCATATTTTAACTTTTTCTAAATCAGCACATATGCTCACATCGGCATGTATTTAGATGAATGAAGTCACTGGTGTACAATATTCAGTCAGTACAGTTACACTTTTAGTCATTTGAATTGCTTGCCTACATTTGAATATTGCCTCCATTTTGGAAGGTATTGGAAAAAGATCTTTCCTGAGTGTGATCATGGCATATTGAAGAACACCAGGCTTCAGCTTTATCTTTACTGTCTCTCAGTTAAGCAGATCTAGTTTTACAAAGCCCCCAACTCACATGCCGGACTTCTAGTGAGCAGGTTATTTACAAACTGACCTTCCAGCAAATAAACCCAGAAGTCATACGTGAGTTTCTTTCACTCAGACATTGTAGGGAAACTTCCTATTCATTTAATTTGCCTGCTGGGCAACATACTACAGATTCTGTTTTGTGCAACTGTAGGTTCTTTGAGATATTTCTCTAAGTGCCACATGATTGTGCAGTAACATCAGCCCCAGTATCTGTTTTAAAAGTAATGTGGACAATGCTCTCATATGGTTTGTCTTCATCTGTATTCACTGTTATTATTATTTTAACACCAAAATTTAAATAAAATGAAAACTAGTAGAGTAAAGTACTTCAGTTCTCATTTGTACTTACAGATCCTAAGAACCTTGTGGTCTGGTTAAGCCCGCTCTGCTCATCCTCCCTGCGCTTGGGCTCACTCCGCATCCCACCCTGACCTCAAATCCCACCCATCCCAGTGGTGCAAAATTTATAGTATTAAAACCACACCCCCACTCATTATAACCAATCAGCAATAATTGAGTTATTAAAAAAGGCACTCCCTTACTCACCCTATTTCACTTATCTTCTTATAATAACCTGAGCATTAGTCAATATCTATACAATGGCACTGCTGCTCGTACCACCCAAATTAATGTTGTTATACACCCTAATACCTCTGATGCTTATCCCATATATACTTACCACCTATGAACATCAGAACTATTGTGGTTTCCATTACCCAAGAGGCCAAACAAATACATTGATAGTACCAAATAAGTTAGATCACTTGAAAAATCCCCTTATACCTAACTTCTTCAACATTAAACACCACCTACCCATTAGAACAAGATGCATCAATCCCAAAAACAAAAGTCACCAAAACCTAATTATCAAATTCTTGAAGCTGACCATTAAATCACAATGGAACCTCACAATGGATGGTGACATCCACCCAGATCCTGGCCCATTCTCGACCAATCACTTGAGCTCCAGTACTACCTCTTCCTTTAATTTGATAAGGCTGAAATTATTATTACTAAGCTGCATATTAATAAAAACAAATGCATAAATATTGTCTGTGTCTATATTCCCCCAGGTAATAACATAAATATTTTAGAAGATATACTATGCTGGTTGTCAAGTAACTACCCCCAAGAAACCATTGTTCTTGGAAACTTTAACATAGACTGAAACACTTGTTCCTCAGAACCCCCTACTCACCGTGTAAACCAACATGGATTCATACAGGTAATATCCTCCCCCACTAGGATAAGTAAACCCAACAATAAAGTACCCTAGATCGGATACTTATTAACAGTCATCTCCACATGTACAAAGCTGGGACTCTGCTTGACGATATAAGTAATCACTTTCTTACCTATATAATCAGGCAAAAGGCTGACATCCCTAAGCAATCCACTTATAAAACAATTAGGAACAAGAAAAAAACTTTAACCCCACTAATTTCCAAAATGAACTCAAACTGTGTAATTGGTCAGCCCTAAAACATCTGCCACTTGAAGAAGCTGTAAAATACTTTAATAGCAAATTCCTAGCCATCCTTGATACCCATGCACCAGCATGCTCTATTAAATCTAAAATAAAATCTGCCCCGTGGCTTTCAGTAGAAACTAGACAAAAAATCGCACTTAGAAACAAGGCTTGGGCCACTTGGCGAGCCACAAAAGCCCCCACAGATCAACTTAAATATAGACAGCTAAGGAATGATAGAAAAAAATCTGTTATAACTGACAAAAATATATATATATTATTGCCACCTACAACAGAAACACCAAAACAAACCTTAAAAGTTTTGGGCAGGCATAAATAAACTTCTCCACCCAGGACAATCCACCACGCCTACCCCCTCAACTACTAACAAAAATCCTCCAGTAGAGGTTGCCAATACCTTCAACAGCTTCTTTACAGAAACTATCCAGCAACTAGCTAGTCAATTATCCCCCGATTGACCAAACCCAGTTACTATGATACTCATTTTCCAACTAACTTTCAACCAGTCTCCACATCATTTATCCGAACACTAATTAAAAAATTAAAACCAACTACGCTATCTGCAGATTTCCTGCCAGCAGAGTATTTACAAAAAGCAGCCAATGCTGTAGCTTACTCAATCTCCATCCTAATCAATAGAACTATATCTGAAGCTTCTATCCCCTCCATCTGGAAGATATACCATGTAGCCCCACTCCATAAAGGGGGCAGCTCCAATGAACTCTCAAATTACAGACCCATAGCTATTCTATCACCACTAGCCAAAATTATGGAGAAAAGCATCCATAAACAACTTCTGAACTATTTTATCAAGAACAATGGCCTGGCAAACTCTCAACATGGTTTTAGACTACACCACAGTACCACCACTGCCCTCCTCTCCTTCTCTAAAATCATAAATCAAAACTGAAACAATAATAAACTTTCTCAGCCCTCTTTCTAGATCTTTCCAAGGCCTTCGACATGGTAAACCACCAACTACTTATACAAACACTGGAAACCATTTCCCTAGACACCCAGGCTATCCAAGGTTTCAATCTTACCTGAGTGGTAGACAACAGACAGTCCTATGGAAGGGCAACCTATCTACCCTTCTACCTATTACCCTTGGAGTCCACCAGGGCTCCATTTTAGGACCCCTCTTATTTTCTATCTTTATTAATGACCTGCACAAGGTCATCCCAAATGCAACCTGTATTCAATACTTGGACTATTCCACTCTAATATACTCAGCCACCTCCCCAACAGAGATGCAGTCTTTATTCCAAAATGCTTTTAATACAGTTGAAAATTGCCTCCTTAATCGCTGTCTCATATTAAATCCCAACAAAACTAAGCTGCTGCTATTCTCCCCAACTCGTAGGTTCACCACAGAAACCTTCTCCATAAAATCTAACAATGACACCATTATTTCTCCAGATCCCTCTACCAAGCTCCTAGGTGTAATAGTTGACAATAAACTTAAGTTTGACTTACATATTAACCACACAATTAAAGCAGTTAATAAAAAACGTGTCCCTCTATACAAGATTAAACCCTTCCTAACTCCCCTAGCTAGGACTGTTATTGCCCATACACACCTACTCTCCACCCTCCTATATGCCTCCCCCTTATTCACAAACGTGAGTAAAAACTGACCTGAACAAACTCTCAAGCTGCTATAATCACATTGCTAGATTTGCCACTGGGACAGCCTATAGAACACACCATTGTCTTAACCTTAATCTTCTAGGGTGGCTTGAATTACCTAATCTACTTCAGGTCAACCAATTAGTAGTTGCTTATGAGATTCTGTACCAGACCAAAAACATGCCTGTAATTAAAAACCTTATCACCCCCTATCATAACCTCAAGACACTTCGATCATCCAACAAAATGTTAGTTTACACGTTCAAAACTAACAACTCAGCTGGGGAATTTCTGTTTGCTAACTCTGCTGGCAAAACATGGAATTCACTTCCTGCTGACCTAACCTCAGATCTCTGTCTATCTCAATTCAAGAAAAGTCTTATACAATATTTTAATACATGATGTCCCGACTAACTTCTACACCCTCAACTGCGTGCCTAATAGGTTCATAGGTAGGTATTAGGCTATCTGCCAAAGGGCATTTATAAGCCTAGCCAGAGTGAGTCGGCTTTCGCCACCCCATTGATTAATTAAGTGATCCTCTGTCAAGTAGAGCCAATGAAGTAATCCCAGGGGTGTATTTTCTGTTATCCATCCACTCGTCAAGGTTTCTCTTGAAGAGTGTTAGTGAGAGGTTCTGCCTGATGTAATTTGGAATTTTGTTCCAAAGCATCGGTAGTCTCTGTGACAGGAATCTATCTGTCCAGCATGTTCTATTTATTGTTGTAGCAAGGTTTAGCTCACTAGAGTGCATGCCTCGCAGTGACTTGGATTTCTTTAGTTGGAGCATGTCCATCAATTCTGAGTTGGACATGGCTTTGTAAGTCAGGCAGAGATCACCTCTGTGTAAGCGATATGCCACAGAGTACAGCCTGAGTTTTTTCAGTCGGGCTGTATAGGACATATTTTTGAGACCAGTTATCCTCTTGGTGAGGTACTTTTGTGGTCTTTCCAGCTGTTGGAAGTGTCTTGTGAGGTACATCACAAATGGGGCATTGTACTCTATGATGGGTCTAATGAGTGACGAGTAGAGGGGCACTATAACCTCTTTATTTCTAGATGCGAACCCTTTAGTAATTAGATGGGCCACATAGAAGGATGTCCTAACTACTTTGGCAATATGATTGTCAAAGGAGAAATTACTATCTACCTGGGTCCCCAGATCTCTTATTACCTCTTCTGTATTAAGGGGGCTGCCACCTATGTGGTAATTTGTGGGTGTTTTGTTTTTCCCAAATGGGATGACTATGTATTTTTTGGCATTTAGCTTGAGGCCATGACTTTGACACCAGGTGTCCATCTCAGTAAGGCTTTTTTGGAGGATGTCTGTGTCAGCCGGGGAGTCAATTATGGCTCCCAGTTTGCAGTCATCAGCAAACTTGGTTAGCCATAGTCAACCTGTGTTTGCCTGTACTTTTGAGAAGTATATGCCAAACAGTAGGGGTCCCAGGACCGAGCCTTGTGGGACACCACTTGTGACTGGTTTAGAGTCAGACCTGGAGCCCGCTATTCTTACCATGTGAGTTCTGTCTGTATGACAGTTGGCAACCCATCTCATGACATAGGGGTTTATGTTCAGGCTGGTGAGTTTTTCTGTAATACCCGAGTGGGGAATGGTGTCGAAAGCCTTGGCGATGTCAAGATAGGCTGTGTGAACCACCTTTCCCTCGTCTATGGCCTTGGTGACTATCTTGAAGAAATCAACCAGATTTAGTAGGCATGATCTGCCTTTAACAAAGCTGAACTGGGTCAGGTCAAGTGTTTGGAGGTTTCCAATGTCTTTGTTAATGAGTTCCATGATGATGCACTCCATAGCCTTCCAGACCAGGCTAGTCAGGCTTATGGGGCGATAGTTACCAGAGTCAGTTGTGGTCCCTCCTTTGTGGAGAGGAATAACCATTGCTGTGTGCCATTCTATGGGCATGTAGCCTGTGGAGAGGCTGAGGTTGAACAGCGTGTTTAGGTGGGGTGGCTAGTTCATTCTGTAGTTCATGCAGGACGCAGCCTGGGACACCATCTAGTCCCATAGATGCTGTGTCTTTGGCTTTTAAAAGGGCTGTTTTCACCTGTGCATCTGTGATTTTTGGGACACTACACTTTTCCGGTATTGTTGTGAGCCCTTTTGAAGGTGAGAGGAGGGTGAAGTTTGCACTGAATCTATCTGCCAGGATGTTGGCAATATCAGTAGGTTCAGTATATTTTGTGCTATTTTGCACTAGTTCAGTGCATATCTGTGAGTTACCACTTAGATTCTTAACATAGCTAAAGAAGAATTTGTGGTTATCTTTTGAATCCTTGGCTATTTTTCTTTCGAAGTTAACCTTGGATGATTTCATGAGGGACCTCAGTTTCTTACTGATACTAGTCAGGGATGTCTTTCCTTCTTGGGATTTGCTTTTTTTCTGAACTAGTTTCCTCCTTCTATTGTATAGCCTGTTTACTGCAGGGGTCCACCAAACTGGTTTCCTTCTCTTAGAGGCTTGAGTCTTGGTTTTGCTAGGGATGACACGATCCATGCATCTTTGTAGGTGCTCATAGAGTGCATGTGTAAAGGTTTCTACATCTTGGGCAGCGTTATCCTTTAGTGTGGGGGCTGTGAAACTTACCACCTCTATCTTAAGTAAGGTAAAGTTTGCTTTAGAAAAGTTTTTTACTGTGGTTTCCTTAGTTGGAGGTGGTGGTGCGGTGTGGACATCCAGAGTGATTAGTTTATGGTGTGATCTAACCAGTGACAGGTTGACCTCCGATGTGGAACACTTGTCGCCCATGTTGGTGATGACCAGGTCCAATATGTTTTCACCTCTGGTAGGGGAGTTTACCAGGGCATTTGTGTTGATGATTTCCAAGAAGCTCTGGGCTTGGGAATTTGTACTTGAGTAGTTTTCCCAGTGAATGGTAGGCTAATTGAAATTGCCCAATATCAGGGTGTTTGGTAGGACTTCATGTTTTCCAGTGTCTCCAGAAAGTTGGAGTGGTGGTCCTGGGTCATGGAGGGTGATCTGTAGCAGGCCACAATTTGCATTGCAGATTTGACCAATGTTAGTTGAACATGGATGATCTCAGAGGTATCATGCTGCGCGACTAACCTGTAGGCGGAGGTATCCTTGATGAATATGGATACACCCCCTCCTTTTGTGTTTCAGTCTGTGTTCTGTGGCCGAAACGTGTGGTATGAGTTGTAGCCCAGTAGTGCTGGGGTGCTCTCTGGAGCCTTGAACCAGGTTTCAGTTACTGCACAGATATCAACGTTCTCCATACTGAGGAGTGCTTCAAGCGCCTGCATTTTGAGATTTAAACTCCTGGCATTGAGTAGCATAACCCTCAGATTTTTGTTAATTGTGCTGTTTACGTAGGTGGGTTTGACTTTTGAGACTTGCCTAAAAAGCTTGAGGACTTCTTGTCACAATGAGAATGTATCTTAATTCTAAATTAATAATCTACTTGTTTTGTATTAACATATGTGACTGAGTGATGTTTATATCCTTTTATTGAATGTAATACTCTTTGGAAATTGTAAAACGTGATATACATGTATATATGAAATAGTTTTTGTATGTATATCTGGAGGTTTTCTCCCCGGGCCTCCACTGAAAAACGACATGTATCCAGTCGGACTGCCCCGGTCAACAAATGTAAAATAAATAAATAAAAATAAATTAATAATGTTGCTCATTTCCATGTCATTATACCATCACTTGCATATTATTCAGGTTACTCTGTTTTGATACCTGTCAAAGTCATGAATAATGTGTCTGTGAATCATGCGTCCTGAGCACATAGCCATTCTTCCTGCAAACGTAGCCACCATGATGTGTTTAATGTTACTGAATTCCTGGAAAGGAATTTCTGAATATGAAACATTTAAGTGTTTTTTTTTTACTTTTTACTTTATTTTAATAGAATAAACAGAGTAAAATAAAACAAACAAATAATTACATACATCCACAGCTGCGTAATATTTCAATGCACGACAAATTAACAACACGTAATATTTTTCAAACAAATCCTTAAGTTTTAGCCATAACTTAAATGCATGAGTAATATTAGAAGTTTTCATCCTAATCTATAATTTTAGCCATACAAAGAAATTCAGTACAACAGGGAGTAGTTTTACTTTTCAGTTCATAGGTTATTATTTTCTTAGCAAATGCTAGTATAGACCAAAGAAGAGGCACTTGAGTCCTTGGAATCATTTCAGGGGTCTGAGCATTAAATAAAATCAATGACTTAGAAATATTACATCTATACAACCACAATGCTTAAATAAAATTATTAATTTGTTTTTATAAAGGGGAAATGACCTCACATTCATATACAATATGTATCCAATCAGCTGTTCCCTCAGAATCTCATCCATGAAAAACACCTGCTACTTAACTGACTCTGTGATAGCAGGTGTTAATGCTCTGATACTTTCCTTTTTGGGGCAAGATGGTACTGGGTTGGAATCCTTTTCTCTCACTCTTTTTTTTTTTCTTCCAGGGTTTGCATGCTACACCCCTTAGCTCAAACAGGGGAAATGGATTAAAACGAAAGTCAGGTTTGGCTGTGTTTATCTGACGTACACAAAAATGACCCACCCAGGAAACAGACAGGATCCAGACAGCTAAAAATAGAAACTGCATGCATTCAATTAATACTATTTGGCATTGAGAAAGCCCGCTAAGTGATGTTGCACTGCTGTTAACAGTGAGACTTTAAGAATGAATAGTAAGATAGGGAATGCAATGTAACTAATCCTGTGGCAGCAGGTGTAAGTACAGGGCTGCAGTACAGATGGTTCTAGGTTGTAGTACAGGGTGCACAACCTTTGTTTTACTGTTGTAACATTACAACTTATAACAATGAACTGAAACATGAACAGCTGTTATTTCAACTCTTGTGGCAGCAGGTGTAAGTGTAGGACTGCTATACACATGGTCCAGGGGTCAAATACAGCATGTTCCACACACTTTTACTATTGTTCCACTTCCCATTATAGTCAGTCTCACTTATAACACTTGACATAGTGTACATAATATTAATTATATGTATGAGAGCTGAGACACTAATATTGTGTCAGTTATTTATTTATTGATTGATTTATCTAGGTACTATCACAGTTACTATCAAATGTATGACTGTGGGTATAGTGTGATACGGGTCTATATTATATCATCGAACACTTAAAAAAGTGAACGCTGATTGATCGACCTAATTTAAGCAAAAGCTTACAATCTTTTTTTCCCAGGGAAAAAAATTGCTGATCCAAAACACATACACACAACACAAGCACACCAAACAAACAGAAATCCACACACATACACCTAAAATCTGATACCTAACCCTACACTAAACTATGCACACACCACTAACTACCAACTTACCTTAACCCAAACCCTAACCCTAAGGTCCGTCACTATCGCACACTCACCTCACCCGCTCCCTAACCCTAACTCACTTAAATCCGCCCTAACCGTCATGTCCACTCAATCGCACACACACCTAACCCGAGCCCTAACCCTAACTCACCTAAATCACCCTAACACTCACATCCACACAATCGCACACTTACCTGAATCCGACCGGTAACTTTCCACCATAACACTGAAAATACTGAAGCAACAGAAACGGACAACCGAATTCTTTCCCTAGGAAAATATACGAGTTTCTGCTGCTTTGATATTTTGCAGTTTCGTGAAAATAAGTTCGATCAATCAGCGTTCGCTTTTTTAAGTGTTCGAGGATATAATATAGACCAGTGTGATACTATATTCTTGCAAGTATATTTCTACTCTCTGGATGTCCATGACCTTCACATTTGTCAAGCACATATACACAACTGCCTGTACATCAAATAACCTTAAAATTGCATTGCTTACCACTGCTGCACACTGCTTACCATCACACACCCCCGGTCAATGTGCTTGCTTGATAGTAAGCACTGAGCAACATTTTGAAACAATGTGCACACTCCCAGTAAATGTGTGAACTGGAATTGGCAGAGAACCATCATTCTCATTTGCTTTTGATCTGTGATAGGCATGGCAGATGTTCGTGGAGAGGGTGTGAGATTTAGGGCTCAGAGATGGGGTGTCCAGGAGTCCAAGATTTTTGTTGGACTCCTAGTGAAACACCACAGTGCTAGGTTGTTGCAGGGGGACTATTCTGGGTCCCAGTATAATCAGAGGCTTGGGATAGTCTGGTCAGGGCAGTAACCAGTGCCACCAGTATCTCCTGCATTGGTGACCAATGTAAGCATCATTACAATGACCTTCAGAGGAGAAAGAGGTGTACCCTCAATACTTGGCTCGAGGAATTTAGGATGGAGGTCAGCCCGCAGATGTGTAAGTATCAACTACAGAAAGTATTTTAAGGGTTAAAAGCCGAATATAGGCAAGACAGGCATTCATAATGGCATTCTGTTCTGAGGACCCATTGCTCAAGATTGGCGAGAATAAGGGAGGCATGCAGTATGTATGCAGCAGAAGAGTAGTTTTATTGTAGCATTAAAAGTTAAAGATAGTCTGTTTGGTATTTTATACAGTTGTATCAAACTGAGAATACATATCTCAACTATAAAAGCAAGTATATATGCATTAGTTTGTAGCACAAACTAAAAGTACAATATTAGACTTTAGTCAGAGGTGGTAGGTTCAAATACCACATTCCCAGCTATACAATTCTTCAATTATGTGTAACTTAAATGTTTAATGTAAAAGCTCTACATCAGTGGCACACATGCACTGTTGCAAACTGTAATCTGTATAATTGGAACACCCATATGTGCAATATATGCAAATGTAAAGGAATACTTGTCAATTTATTGCATTAATGCATTGTACATTACATATGAGGTACTAATATTATCTGAAAACCACAAACGACAAACAAAACCAAACTAAAGTATAAAAAGGCAAGGATGTAGTAAAAGATATATATTTCTTTAATCACAAACCAGTAATGCGAGCTGGTTCGTGACTAAAGAAAGATATATCTTTTACTACATCCTTGTCTTTTTATACTAATCTTATCTCTTTTTTCCTCTCACCCCAACCTTTATCTCTCTTTTTTTTTGTTTGTTTTATATCATTATGTGTTGTCAAAATGTGTCCATGTCATCCATGTGCACAACATCACAAAATGCTCCACAGCACAGTTGGGTAGGCGTGCCCCACAGGATCAGCCTGCCTGCACTCCACCAGTCCTGGCATCATTTCCCAGCATGTGTGTGAGCTAAACTGGTAACACCACCTCTGCTGCCCCTGCACTACCTGCCTCCTCTGGTAGTTCTGCCCTGGAGGATAGTCCCATACTGAACTTCCAGGGATGGTGCATAGGGTTGTGTGCTGCATTGCTGGTGCACACCTACACCGGATGGAGGGGCTGCTCTTCCTCATTTCACATATAACCTGGAGGAGGAGATGGAGATGTTGAGCAATCCAGCCAGTGGTGGAATGAGGTAACTGTGATGACAGTCCAGTGGGTGAGGACTCGATTCTCACTGTCACCTAACTTGATGAGCATGGGTTCTGTTTGTCCCCACCCTCACCTCATCCATGGGGTCCTCCAACCTCTTGAGTCCATCACTGTCCCTGTGTCTTGTCTTGTCTGTCTTCAATTGTTTCCTCACATACCCAACTTACCAGATCCAGACATAGCTACATCCCTTCCAAAACATTCCTTTCTCTGTCTCTCTTCAAAAAATAGGCACTTATCCCACAAAAAAAAATGTCTCATACATAGCTCTCCATTTTGCACACATGTCTTCTTGACGCATTTGATTTGGTCCATTTGGCTATATAACATGATTGTGTTGTGGTCACCCCACTCTCTGGAGGTAACAGTCCAAATTCAGCTAATATTCTGTATATATTATCAGTTTTTAGTGTTGAAGAAATGGATAGCTATGGTTCTTTCATATTTCCCTCCTGCACATTCCTGTATTGCTTTCCATTTTTTTGTTGCTGCTTGCTCCCCGTTTCACCACTGTCCTATCATCCTCATTTCTTTTCTTTAGTGCATTATTGTGCAGTGTCATGTATCACACACCAAAGCACAGCAACAGTGGTACAAAAGTACTTAAAAGTGTTAGATTCAGTTGTATTCAAATCCAGTATAATCTCACCCCGACAAGGAATGCATCACTGTATTAACTACATTAACACTAGATTAACACGTGTCTGCCACAGAGTCAGTTAAGGAGGAGGTGTATTCCATAAACTCAGTACTGTCAGACTTTGGCATCCCCATTTCACTACTGTCCTCTCATCCCCATTTATTTTCTTTAGTGCATTATGCATGATGGTGTGCATCGAGCACCAACGCACACCAAAAGTAATACAAAAGTAGCTAAAAGGATTACACTTAGTTGTATTTAAACCCAGTGCCATCTGGCCCCTAAAACAGCATTAACTACATTAGCACATGCCACCACAGAGACAGTTAAGTAGCAGGTGTATTCCAGAGACTCAGTACTAGCTCTCAGACTTTAGCAATGTGGCTCATGTACTTAGCAGTGTGCAAACATGTGTATCTCATGTGTTTACACTTTGCTAACCATCATACAAACCCACTCCTCCTCACACTATGAAAATGTATATATTATGTTGTATTACTACTGTTTATTGTCTATTTCATTTGTATGACATGAAATTACATGTAGAAACATTACAAACTGAGGGCCCTATCTAACTATATGTCATATATTTCAAATACATTCATGTGTTGGCATCCACTCCAAGCACAACAGCCCTGGGGAGTCATTACTTTTTCCACACATATATCAACCAAACTACAACATGTAATATCAAATGGTGTGTGCTGTGCAAAGTACATCAATTTGGTAACATGCAGAAATACAACTATTGATCCATACAGCTAAAAAGTCTTATCTGCAATTCTACTGCAGGAATCAGCATGGGCCATATCCACAGGGACATAGTTGACCTTCAACACACTTAACCCTACCCATGTGGGTTTCTGTCAAGGGTAGATCTTACTTACTGACCCTTGTGAACTTCTTGGATACTCACCCCAAAGACCTAGATGAGGTATAACAGGACATATTGCCTATGTTGAATTATTCAAGGCCTTTGACACTATCCCCCATTCATCTCTCATAGTGAAGATCTCCTATCTGAGAATTAGGCTATACATAGTAGATGGATAGCCAACTGGCTCAATGACAGAACACACACTCAAAGGTGGGGTCTGCACCTCCACCACCTGCCAGCCAACTAATGGAATACAACAAGGACATCTGCAGGGCCTTCAACTGTTTGGGAAATACTTCCCTGAAGCACAGACAACAGTAGATGACCTGTGGTTTACCAAGTTTGTAGGTTACTGTTAACTGGGCACACTCATATAGTGTCCCCCTATGATGGTAACATATTACAGTATGGCCGAGACAGACTGATGATTTTTGACAAACTCACAGACTGAACTATAAGTATATTCTGACACTTTGTCACCTTTGTCAATGATGTACCCTAGCAAATTATGATATACATAGTACCCCCCTAAGCTGAAACACAGTGTTGTAAGACTTGGGAACACATACTGATAGCAATCTATACTTTCATCACTATGTGCTCATAGTGATGACACACACAATATGCATTGTGCACATCATACATATGGACATCACATCCAAGAACAGGTTAGTCATACTCTGCTGTACTGTACTCTTATCACACGAGTAATGGAGTACAATGCTCCCATCTCTCTGTCTTTCACCAGAGACCTGCAACAGTTGAAGAGAACACAAGGTTGTGGCTGGGAAACTCTAAGGCCTCCAAACATGACATACATGGAAAGACTGACATACTGTCACAATATCCAGTATCATGCAAGCTGCTGAAAGTTAACCTATGGCTGTCCTGCAGAGCAGTCTCAGACCCTGCCCTTCTGGAAATGATGGGCATCTGCAATTCAAATGGAACAACTATAATTTTCCCTGGGTTCTCAACCTAGCCTGTGATATAAACAGAACATACTAGAGAAACAGATATCTCCCACAACGATTCACTCTCTTCTGTAATAGGCTCCCACTGCATGTGAAGCAATGCTCCTCAAAGACTATGCTCAAGCACAACCTTGACTACTGTTTGGTTGATTGTAAAGTCATCTCTGGGTTGGCACTTATGTCCCTCATATACAGTGTCAGTTGGTTTTGCTCACAAACATGCTGTGCTAAAACTGACCATCCATCAATGCTCAATAAGTGTACTTGTGTTTTTGCACAGCTAGTCTTCTAAACACCTTAGTGCTATTAGGCTAGTAGCTTCATATTAAACTATGAAGCTATGTGCCTATGCAGGCCTCACAACCTGTTGACCCCCACATGGCCTGCTGATGTCACCTTCAATAAGTTCACCTGGACTTTTGTATAAACCAGACTTGTACCTTGACACCTGCATAATATACTGTGGTCTGTAGTCTGTGTGTGTGTGTGTGTGTGTGTGTGTGTGTGTGTGTGTGTGTGTGTGTGTGTGTGTGTGTGTGTGTGTGTGTGTATGTGTGTGTGTGCTCGCGCGTAAGTGTGTCTAGACAGCAGAGCAGATGTGTGTATCCCACAGTTACTTCTCTAATTACATGGCTTGCCAGTATTTTGATATTTACCCATGCCTACGCATCCATTTCATACCGGCTTCCCAACCTCTTGTCTCCCACATGGCCTGCCAATGTCATCTACCAAAAGTTCACCTGCACACTTGTATAAATCAGACTTGTGCCATGGCACTTGCATTAAATGCTGTGTTATGTAGTCTGTGTACTTAGGTACGGATTCTGTTCTCATTGCAATCAACTGTGTGTGAGTATGTGAGCTGTTGCTTGACATTACAGAGACCATTTTACACCAGCATGTTGGACACAGTTATCTTCTTGTCAACAGTCGCTTCTGATGTCATCAGCTATATCACATTTTTGGATATGCAGTATTCCCAACAAGTCACCTCATCCAATACAATAAAGTTTAAAGTGACATGGCTTTTAATCTATACATCGTGGCATGGTGTATAGGCCCTTTGTTGTCTTACTGAGAAAGCCCTTTGGTGTTTCCAGCTGCTACATGTATCTGGTGAGGTGCATGTAAGAATGCACATTATACTCTATTAGTGCTGCAATGAGGTTTGCATACAGTGCTGTCATATAGTCCTAAGACCTCAATATGATGACATGACTTACAACATAAGCTTTCAATAGCAGTGTAGACACTTGGTGGTCAAAGTTCAGAATGGCTATCTAAATGTGCTCCCAATACTTGCTTCACTGGGTTTCTACATAGAAGGACTGTTGTCAATGCTATGATTAACATGAAACTTCACTTTTCAGACAGATAACATTACATCAATGATGTGATTAACATGGAACTCCACTTTTCTGACAGATAACGTTACAAACATGTATTTCTGCATTTATTTGTACATTGTGTACCTTTGTCACCATTTAGTTGTGAATGTTAGCTCCTCCTGTACTATGTTATCACCATTTGTGGACTCAATGATTGTACGCAATATGCAAGAAACAGCAAACTTGGTAAGCCAAAGGCCATATACTTAGCCTGAACTGTCGAGAAATACATTTCAAACAATGAAGGGCCAAGCACAGATCCCTGGGTTTTGACATTGGTGGCAACTCTACTGGTATAGATTGATTCACCAACTTTCACATGATGTTTTCTGTCAGTGAGCCAATTGTTTACCCAACAACTGAAGGAAAGTATAACAACCAGCTTGCAGGGTTCCACAATGATACCTGCATGTGTGATTGTTACAAAACCCCAGGCCAGATCACAATAGACAGTATGCACTGTTTTACCTTCATCCAGGCCTATCACATGGAATCCGTGTGCTTTGACAACATCACCGCTCACTTATTGTGTAACCTAGAGCAAACACCTTCCTGATACAGTTGAATACTCTCCTTAGCATGGAGAACATCAATATCTGTGCAGTAACAGAAACCTGGTTCAAGGCTCCCGAGAGCACCCCAGCACTACCAGGTTATACCTCATACCATGCTTTTCAGCCCCAAAACTTGGACCAAACCACAAAAGGAGGGGGAGTATCAATATTTGTCAAAGATACCCACACCTCTAGGTTGCTGGCACAGCACGAAGCATCAGAGACTATCCATGTGCAACTAACAGTGGGTAAAACTGCCTTCCAGTTTATAGCCTGCTACAGACCACCCTCCCAAACCCAGGAACCCCACTCGGCCTTCCTGAGAACACTGGAAAATATGAAGATCTCTCCAAACACCATTATATTGGACGACTTCAACTACCCAAACATAGACTGGGAGCATTACTCTAGCTCCAACACCCTAGCCCAAAGGTTCCTAGAATTTATAAACTCAAATGCTATGGAACAACTTGTTACCACTCCCACAAGAGGGGAAAACATACTGGACCTGATCATCACCAACATGGGGACTCTATGCTCCAGACCAGAAGTGTATCCCACACTGGTAAGATCAGACCATAAACTAATCTCACTGGATATTCACATCCCGACCCCACCCCCTGCCCAGAAAACCACAGTGAAAAACTTCTCTAAAGCAAATTTCACACTCCTCAAAACCAAGGTGGAATCCTTCAAAGCCCCCGGGCCTGTGGAAAATATGGCCCAGACTGCAGAATCCTTTATAAACGCATTCTATGAACACCTTCAGGAATGCATGGATCTTGCAATCCCAAATAAAACCAAGACCCAATCCTCCAAAGGCAGACATCCTGTCTGGTGGACCCCAGCCATAAACAACCTATACAATAGAAGAAGGAAGCTACCACATGATAGAGCAAAATCCCAAAAAGGGAAGGCATCTCTGATCAGTATTAGCAAAAAACTATGGGCACTCATAAAATCGTCTAAGGCCAGCTTCGACTGAAAAATTGCACAGGACACTAAGGATAATCACAAGGCTTTCTTTAGTTATGTTAGGAACCTGGGTGGGAATTCCCAGATATGCTCAGAATTAGTCCAAAATGACAAAAAATACACCGAACCCACAGACATTGCCAACATCCTAGCTGACAGGTTCAGCACAACCCCCTCCCCACCAAAAGGGCAAATATCTATCCCAGCAGAGTGCTGCCCCCCTGACATCTCAGATGCTCAGGTAAGAGCCGCCTTCTCCAAAGCAAAACACAGCATCAATGGGACCAGACGGTGTCCCGGGCTGCGTCCTACATGAACTCCAAGAAGAGCTAAACCCAAACATAAAACTACTGTTCAATCTCAGCCTTACTACAGGATATGTACCCAAAGAGTGGCATACAGCAACAGTGGTCCCTCTCCACAAAGGTGGTGCCTCAATGGATTCTGGAAACTATCGCCCCATAAGCCTGACTAGCTTGGTCTGCAAAGCTATGGAAAGGATCATCATGGACCTCATAAATAAAGATATTGGGGACCTACAGACACTGGATCCTACCCAGTTTGGCTTTGTTAAGGGCAGATCTTGCCTCTTAAACCTGGTCGATTTCTTTGAAACCGTCACCAAGGCCATTGACAAGGGGAAGGTGGCCCACACAGCCTACCTGGACCTCGCAAAAGCCTTTGATACAATACCCCACTCGGGCATTATAGATAAGCTCACCAGCTTAAATATAAACCACTATGTCACTAGATGGGTTGGAAACTGGCTCAAGGACAGAACCCACATGGTTAGAATTGCTGGAGCCATGTCAGACTCCAAACCAGTTACAAGTGGTGTCCCACAAGGCTCAGTCCTGGGACCTCTCTTGTTCGGTATATATTTCTCGGAGGTACAGGCCAACACGGAAGGACTGTGGCTGACCAAGTTCGCAGATGACTGCAAACTGGGCGCCATAATCAACTCTCCAGCCGACACAAGCATCCTCCAAAAGAACCTCATAGAAACAGACAACTGGTGCCAGAGCCATGGCCTCAAGCTAAATGCCAAAAAGTGTATAGTCATCCCTTTGGCAAAAACAAAGTGCCCACAAATTACCACATAGGTGGTAATCCATTAAGTACAGAAGAAGTAATTAGGGACCTGGAGACCCAAGTTGATAGCAATCTCTCATTTGACAACCACGTGGCCAAAGTGGTTAGAAGAACATTTTATATAGCCCACCTAATCATGAAGGGATTCACATCTAGATCAGGGGAGGTCATCATGCCTCTTTACTCATCCCTCATCAGGCCCATAATTGAGTACAATGCCCCTTTTGGGATGTACCTTTCCAGACACCTGCAGCAACTGGAAAGACCCCAAAAGTACCTCACCAAGAGGATCAAAGGGCTCAAACAGATGCCATATGCTGCCTGGTTAAAGAAACTCCAGCTCTACTCAGTGGCATACCACCTGCTCAGAGGCGATCTGTGCCTGACATATAAAGCCATGTCCAACCCGGAATTAATGGACATGCTGCACTTCAGAAAATCCAAATCCCATCGAGCTATGAGCTTGAGAGACTTGAACCTCAGCACTGAAATAAATAGGACATGCTGGAGGGACACATTCATAACCCAGAGCCTCCCTTCACTCTGGAATAAAATCCCAGACCAGGTTAGGCAGAGTCCCTCATTGACTCTCTTCAAGAGGAATCTTGATGAGTGGATGGGAGATCGTAGGTTTACCCCGGATATCACTTCTGTGTCACTGTTAGACAGATGCACAGTATACTAACCTCGAAAAAGGGCATAGCAAAATTAATTTAAAATGGGTGTGGAAAGCCAAACACACTCTGGCTAGGCTTATAAATGCCCTAGGGCAGATAGCCTAGTATGAACCTATGAACCCATGAGTTCAACACACCTAACACATGGCCTATGTTTCCATTCAAGGAAGTACATCAACATGCATCCACCTGAGTTAGGGGGACAGCACCTGATGCATGCATGTATAGGGACATCTTGACTTTCCTTTACTGTGAGGTTAGACCAATATGCCTTCATGGACCTCTTCCAGGTGTGTACAAAAGACCTGTGTGAGTTGCTACTGCTCCATCAGGTCTATTGCATCTGATAAATGTCCTCAAATAAGTCATAAAGGGCATGCATGATGACAGCAGTATCATCTTGTGGAACATGAACAGACCAAGGCATTTGACAAAAACTGAGACTAAGGGATTCAGTTAACACTGTCATATGTGGCCATGAATAGCTATATCACCAATGGGTAGACCAGTGTATGACATACAAGGCATCTCACTATGTTGAAATGTGTGATGTGACATATATCTCAGGTCCAGTGATCAGGTTGGTATATCAGAGGTGCTTGCTAGGCCCTTTCTTGCCCATTAGCTAAGTGATGGACTTCACAGATGACATATACATGCTGTGTCCAAACAACTGCCTGAAGGGCTACAGCTTGTAGGCAATCATTGGCTCCAACTTTGACATTAGTATAATACAGATAGTATCAACACATAACACAGACTGCTACAACAGCCATGATAATACCTGCATTGACGAGACACATGGAGGGATTTGTTGAATCAGGAAACAAACACATCACCCAAGTATAATGTGGATATCACACCCTATAAGCAGACCAATGGGTACGTGACCTGTGTCCTGGGGTAGAGGGTGAATGGTACATCCACCAGCATGTGGTCAAAGTGTTGATTACTCCTTTGAATGTAACAAAACTACTGGGTATATAAAGGACATGCACATCTGAGAATATAACTTAATGGTTTCCAGCCTTCATCATGTCAGTAACTGTGTACAATGCATCTTTCTTCATGTACCTCCCTATACATCTTCCAGTGATGTGTAACTGAAGAGTGCCACCTTTGTCACAGTGGACTGTCACACAGCGTATTGGTCATACTTAGGTATTCTTTCTGGGGAATATACATGACTCGCTGATGGTGCAGAACACCAAAAGATTCATAAGTGTTTACTAGGCTAATGACCACAAGGGCCTTTTTAAGCCTAGCCATGCATCCCAAATCTCTGACAAGTTTTTATCCCCCTGATAAGTGTAAGCAGGTGCTTGGGAGATGAAACATTTACAAGCAGGGGCTTGGGAGATGAACCATTTACAAGTTGCCTGTGTCCATTAGAGACAGGTGTCAAGCTAGGGATGAATTTCCTGTTCAACATCCAATTGTCCAGCTTGCACTTGAATTAGGTTAGGGAGGAACTCTGGTTCACATGGATGGGGAGCCTATTCCAGAGATGGGGTAGTTGCTGGGATACATGCCTATCTCTCCAGCAGGTACTATTTATATCACAGGCAAGGTTTAAGTCTTTTGAATGGGTAATTCTGGTGCTGTTTGTTTCGTGGATATGCAGGAAGTCCATCAGAGTGGTGTCTGACAATGTCCTGTATGCCAGGCATAGATGTCTCCTCAAAAGCCTGTAGGGGACAGAATACAGGGATAGGGCCTTGAGGGAGTCTGCATAGGACATTTTACATCCACCCTGTATTCTTTTAGTGAGGAACCTGTGGACATTCCATTTGTTGGGTATGCCTAGTTAGTTACCTACCAAAGGGGGCATTGTACTCAATGTTAGGTCTGATGAGTGCCAAATGCAGTGGAGCAATGACTTCCTTGGACTTAGCTGCCATACCTTTGTTTTTAGGTTGCACCACATGCAATGATTTCTTAAATACTGTGGACATGTGATGGTCAAAAGCTAGATTACTCTCTCTTTGTGTTCCTAAGTTCCTGACTGCTGGGTTAACTCAAAGGGGTGTGTTGTCAATATGACAGTTAACAGGACTGGATAACTTCCCAAAGGATACTATTATGCATTTCTTGAAATTTAGTTTTAGTCCATGGCTCTGACACCACTTGGTTGTCTGTGTTAGCCCTTCCTGGATAACATTTATGTCAGTGTGGGATTCAATGACAGCTCCTAATTTTCAATCACCTGCAAATTTAGTCAGCCAGAGACCACTGACATTGACATTGGCCTTGAATTCAGAGAAGTAAATGCTAAAAAGAAGCCATCCAATGACTGATCCCTGAGGAACTCCAGTTGTGACTGGCCTTTTTGTAGAGGTGGATTCCCCAATTCTAACTTTCTGGGTCCTGTCTGTGAGCCAGTTGGCTATCCAACAGGTGACATACAGGTTTCTCTCTAACCTCTTGAGTTTTTCACTAATGCCTGAGTGGTACATTGTGTCAAATGCCTTGGCCATGTCATTGTATGCAGTGTGAACCATTTTGCCTTCATGCACTGCTTTGGCGACCTTTTCAAAGAACTTCATCAGGTTAAAGTAGACATTACCTGCCTTTGACAAAACCAAATTGAGTTGCACCCAGTGTCTGGAGGTTGAATATATCACTATTGATTATTCCCATGATCATTCCTTCCATGCTTTACATGTAAGACTAGTGAGACTTGTGGTTGTGTAGTTTCCAGGGTCTGTAGATGGCCCACTTTTGTGCAGAGGGATGACTGTGCTGTTCTCCATTCATGAGGTATGAAGCATGTTTGGAGTCTACAGATAAATAGCAATTCCAGATGATCTGATAGGCCATGTTTCATGCTATTTAGAAGGCATCCTGGGATATTGTCTAGGCCCATTGATGCAGCATTATTGGCCATTGAGAGCCATTACACCAGATGTATGCTACCTGTTCCACTTATGAGCACAAAGCATGCAAAGGTATTTGACAACATTAGTGGCATGTATATCATTCGTGATAGTGTGGCTTCTACTATAGCTATATGCCATGAACACAAGGCAGCTAGCCTGTATTGCCCATACTGTCACATACAGGGATAGCAGTGCCCCTCCTAAGATCTCCTGCTGATATTACAGTACCGGGACAGTGTGTGTGTGTGTGTGTGTGTGTGTGTGTGTGTGTGTGTGTGTGTGTGTGTGTGTGTGTGTGTGTGTGTGTGTGTGTGTGTGCAGGCTCATCTATTATTACTTCACATTCCATACGTTATGTCACAGGATGGCATTAGTGGTGGTATTATTCTGATATTGTCCATGATTGTGGTTGGTTCTTAAAATGTTTGCCATGATCTTTTACCTGTGGCCACCTTGCTGGAGACCTCTTTTGAGAGTACACTCATATTCAGGTATAACAGTTTGCACAGTTTCCCAATTTGCACCCTACCCCAATTGTATATCAGAACCCTGATAAATGTCCTCCGCATTATTCATGTAAGGATGCTTATCTCACAAACACACCCTCCCCATTGTTATGTCACCTTGAGTGACAGACAATACATTTTCACTGTATAGTCCATACTCTACCATATAGATATGTGCTTGTCATTGCTGCTACAACCATCTTCCATTGACATGCCCTCCTCTGCTGTACATGAGGGAGTTTTACCTGTACTGTTTTCCTGTGTTCATTCCTACAGTTCATCTGCATGTCCCTATTAAATACACACACACTTCCCCTGAGTGATCATTTTACATGGCAGCCCCATGTCCTGTTACAGATCATTAACACAACTTCAGTACAGTATGCCAGGAATGGGCTATCACAATACTATGCTCTGTTTGTACACTGTCCTGTACTGTGTTTGGACCATATACTTCACATTCATACCTCTCAACTGTCCAGATATTCCCAGGATGTCTAGATGTTTTCCTTAATAAATATGTATCTTTGTGCTATATCAGTGGGGTGATCTCTGGACTGATGTGCCTCAATAATACATACATTTGAATGCAAATTTCTCAACTTTTCTTTTTTTTCCATAATAAATCTTTATTGTTATATTATTTTCAAACACAAGTAAGATCAAAAATAACATATATTCACAAATCAAACATTAACTAATATCACTAATAACCACACTCTATATACAATATTTACAAGAATGCTTCCATGTAATACATTTAAATATAAAAAAGCATAAGAGTAAATGCAAGTAACAGACAGTTGATTACTAAATTCTCTCCACACACATAAATAATTATTAATATTTCCAAGTTGAAAATACTATGCTAGTATAATATTAAAAATTTGTTCCCAAATTTTTGGATTATTAACATTTTTATTTTGTGGGTTTAATAGAAATGTATGAGCCAATATATGTTTTGTTGCTAGAACTCTAAAGTTCTGCCATGAAGTTTTAGATGGGTCTAACCAATTTGAAGCAATATAAAGCTTCATTAATAGAAAAATATTAATATATATAATAATTTGTGATTTAGGGATCTCTTTCGGGCGAATATGCAGAATCATAAATTTCCATGATAACGTTGTACTTTGGTAACCCACCTTCTGAAGATGACTCTTAAGGGAATTCCAAAGTTTGAAAATACAATTAAACTCCAGAACATATGAAGAAGATCAGCTGGTTGATTCTTACAATATGGACAAGTTGGTGAATTTTTGGGATTAAATTTATGCAGGGTAAGGCGTGTATAATATGCATTGTTCCAAATCATCAACTGGGTGTATATTAATTTTTGAAGAGAAGTAGATTTGATGGTCAAGTCAATTGCTTTTAATATATTACTTCTATCTGTCAGTAAAATTTTCTCTTCCCAGTAGTTTGATAACAAAATTTTATCATGAAATTGAAATTCTTTAATTAATTGATTTGCTGTCATGATATATTTAATATCCTGTTGGAGAGCTTGCCACAACAAAGAGCATCTATTAATAGCCTCTTCTTCCAGTTTAAAACTTTTAAAATAGCTTATAGTGAGTTCTCTAATTTGTCTCAGAATAACCAGATACTTTTTAGGTAAGTTAAGTTCTTGTCTTATTTGGTTGGCCGAACTGTCAAGATGTTTATATATATCAATCAAAGTTAGATTAACTATCAATGGAAACTTGTTGAGATCAATTAGTTGATTATTCAATTTTAAATTAGGATTCTTATGAAAGGGTTGAAAAACCATCATATGTTGAACCAAATCTAATGAATGAAATAAGTTATGTAAAGAAAATATGTTCTTTTTGATGTGGTCAATAATCCCATAGAATTTCAATGTATCCTTACCTAAAAAAAGTATTGCTTTAGGATTGATATTTAACTTTAGAATATATTTATAATTCAGAACTACCCAAAGTGGTGTCCACTTAGTATTATTTATATCATAATTGGCAATTCTTAAAATTCTATTAGAATTTACAATTAAATAATACATTTCAAAATTAGGTAATTCCAGTCCTCCTCTATTTTTTGGGTCATTAATTTATCATAAGATATCCTGGTTTTCTTTGGTTCCCAAATGAATTTAGACAATTCTTTATGAATCTTTTTAAAAAACGTCTTCGAAAGTAATAAATTGGTTGACCTAAAATATACAATAATCATGATAATATGTTCATTTTGATAATTGAAACTTTTGCTAACATTGGCAGTCGTAAATTTTTCCATCTCCCAAAATCCGAAATTATTTGTTCCCAGATTGCTTTAATATTATTATTGTAAAAGTCTTTATTATCTGTAGAGAACTCAATACCTAGATATTTAATATTTTCTTTAAATGATACCTGTCCCACTAAGGGCAATAACAAAAAGGGTTTAGGTGTCTTTAAAGGGAAGATATTGTTTTTTTTCAAGTTAATTTTATAATTAGAGACTTTTGAGAACTCATTAACAGCCTTCAATAATTTTTCAGTATCTGATAATGGAGATGCACAATAAATGCTAAGATCGTCAGCAAAAGCTGCCATTAATATTTTAGTTCTATAAATTATTGGGACATTATGATAAACATTTTGTTTAATATATAAAAACAATGGTTAAAGATAGATATTAAATAATAAAGGGGACAAAGGGCAACCCTGGCGTGTTCCATTCTTAATCTGTATTCTTTTAGAGAAGTTTTTATTAATATACAATGCAGTATAGGGATTACTATATAATATTTGTAACATTTGGACAAACTCATGTGATATATTAAAATACAGTAAAAGATCAAACAAGAAATTTGTATCAACCCTATCAAAGGCTTTCTAGGCATCAATTATAAGGGCATAAATATTTAAATAATTTTGTTGAGCATGCTCTAACATAGTATGTAATGTGAGTGTATTATCACTGGTTTGTCTACCTGCCATAAAACCAGTCTGTTCTTTGGAAATGATATGAGTCATGATTCTCTTTAGTCTTGATGCTATAATAGAGGTTAGAATTTTCATGTCATCATTTATTAATGATATCGGTCTATAATTATCTGGATTTTGAGGATCTGAATTGGCTTTATGTATAAAAATAGTTTTTGAGGCGTTAAGATGTGGATCATTAATTTTATTCCTAATTATGTAGTTAAACACAACTGAAAGTATCTTATTGAAAATATCTGCAAACTTTTTATAAAATTCCACTGTCAAGCCATCAGGACCTGGTGATTTATGTGATTTCATATGCTGAATTACATATACTATTTCTTCTTAAGATATCGGTTTAACCAAGTCATTTTGAATGTCCTTTCCTATTGTTGGAAACTTAATTGAATGTAGAAATTGTTCATAATTCCTGTTAGGGGTCATATCCTTTTGTCCAGCATTAATATTAGTGTATATTTTCTCAAAGATATTAAGAACATCTTCAGTTTTAGAATATATTTTATTATTAAATTGTATTTCCGAAATCTGCATGGTTGGTTTCGTTTGATTAATGATCCTAGCTAATGCTCTTGATGGTGTTTGAACATGATTGGCATATCTCACTAATGTCTTGTATTCTTGAAATGTTAATCTACTATTCTGAAGTAAAAAGAGATCCTTTTGACATTTAATCAGTTCTTTCTCTGTTTGCTCATGAAAATCCCTAATCAGTTCTTGATCAAGTAATTTAATTTTTATTTCTAAAGTTTGAATATCTTTGTTTAATATCTTTTTATAATAAGATGCTTTTTGCAAAAGTGTCCCTCTTATTTGAGCTTTAACTGTTGCCCATTCAATATCTGGGGCAAATTGTTGTTTCCCTAAACCAATCAATAAGTCTTTCATGTACTTTGTAATTTCCAGTATTATATCCTCCTTATTCAATAAATTTGGATTAAGAGACCAATTATAACCTCTTTGTCTCAAAGTATCCTTTACCCCCTTAGTAAAACTCAACAAAATTTTAGAATGGTCTGATATATAACGGGCATGTACAATAACTGTAGGTTCTAGATTGATCAATACTCTTGATATGAGGAAGAAATCAATTCTGGACCACATTTTGTGACATGGAGAATAAAAGGTAAAATTGTTGTACTATTATCGCTATTCAGATAGTGAAATGGATCATATAAATGAAAGTCTTATTTAAGATCATTCAGTGCTAATACAGCATGCTTGTTAAATGCTCTTTGTGGACAAGATCTATCCAACTTTGGATTCTGGTAGGTATTCAAATCACCTCCAACAATTACATAATATCTATCAAATTGTGTTAAAATTGAATATAGTGATGCTTTGAATAATTGTTGATCATTACAGGGAGCATATATATTTAAAAGTAAAATAGGTTTATCAAATAAGGTAGATGAAAGAATAACATAGCACCACCGTCCATTTTTATCTGTATTAGAATCTAATATATTTTCCTTGTATTGATCTTTAATAATTATGGTTACCCCGGCACTATTTGACTTACCTTCAGATACTACTACTTCTCTAATCAATTTCTTTTTTTTTAACATCACCCCATTGATCATTCATTAAATGCGTTTCTTGGAGTAGGATAAACCACACCTTAGCCTTCAACAATACATGTAACACCAGTTTCCTCTTCTTCAAGCTCTGGAGCCCTTTAACGTTCCATGAATCTACTTCCCACATTTCAAAGATTCACTGTAAAATGAAAGTTTTGGAGAGAGAGCATAGAAAAAACAAAAAACAGTAAATTCAAAACCATACATAATCTGGAAGCAATCCTTATATCCCGTCCTCAACCAGTGCATATCCACTCTAACCCCAGACCAAGAGATGTATAGGTCCTGTATAATATAGAATGACAAAGGGTTTAAAAGAAAAAGCAGATATAAAAACACCACCATGTAAAATTTCACACATATATCACAATTAAGACCTATAAAACCTAACTTCACTACGACAAAGCCTAAACTAAACATTCAATAACAAACACTGTATTGTTTTTCCACATAATATAGCCTCCACCTTGTTTTGCAGTAATAAGTATTCTATTTACATCTTGATAATTAAGCAGTTTAACATACACAGTTCTAGGAAAATTAGAAGCTTGTACCTCTCTCAAAGCTCTGTGTGCTCTTTCCATGATGATTTGTTTCACACTATCAGAATCATTTAAAAGTACTGCAAATATTTGTAGTATGGATGGAATTAGTTCATTATACTGAATGGATTCAGGAATCCTCTGACAATGATATTGTTTCTCCTGGATCTTGCTTCTAGGTCTGTAAGCTTACTTTGTATAGCCTGTATAGCCACATCATGCAGATTAGTTTTTTCCAGTAAAACTAATTTGCCCTCAGTATCAGAAATTGAGCCTCCGTCTTATCCATTCTTTCCAGCAGCTAGTGCATGAAATTCAAATTATTGTATTTGACAAGTCAGTTCTTTTAAAGCTTCTTGTATAGGCAGAAGTGCAGTTTTGATATCCTCCATATTTAAAGCTTGATCAGCTTTAGTTTTAGTCCCTAGTTTCTGTTGTTCCTGTGCTTTAGTAATTTTTGTCGCTTAGTAGTCACATCTTTTCTGGTGATTGCAATTCCAATAATTTTGTTTTAGTCGTAGTTATATCCTTGTCAAAAACAGATCTTAGAAGCCATAAAATGTCAGGAAACAAGTGCAGGAGATCAAGATAAGGAAAAGCAAACAGTTTTATTACTCAGGAAAAGGCCTAAAGCTTCACAAATGCAAACAAAGGATTACCCAGTCCTCGAAGCACAGTAAACAATGAATCTAGCCTCATCAAAATTCCAGTCCCAGCAAAAGTTCAATTCAAGTCTCTGATGCAGGTAAAGCCTTGAAAATTTTAAGAAACAGATTTCTTGCCTCATTTTGGTAGAAACAGAATGTTTAACCCCATCCACTGTAAATATAAGCATATTAGGATATTTCATTTGAAACTTAATTTGTTTGTCAATAAGAAATTTGCAGTAAGGAGACATAGACTGTCTAGCCTGTCTGACCTGTATAGGTAAATCCTGTGTCAGAGATATTTTATTGTTTTTCCACATAATATAGCCTCCTCCTTGTTTTGCAGTAATAAGTATTCTATTTACATCTTGATAATTAAGCAGTTTAACATACACAGTTCTAGGAAAATTAGAAGCTTGTACCTCTCTCAAAGCTCTGTGTGCTCTTTCCATGATGATTTGTTTCACACTATCAGAATCATTTAAAAGTACTGCAAATATTTGTAGTATGGATGGAATTAGTTCATTATACTGAATGGATTCAGGAATCCCTCTGACAATGATATTGTTTCTCCTGGATCTTGCTTCTAGGTCTGTAAGCTTACTTTGTATAGCCTGTATAGCCACATCATGCAGATTAGTTTTTTTTCCAGTAAAACTAATTTGCCCTCAGTATCAGAAATTTGAGCCTCCGTCTTATCCATTCTTTCCAGCAGCTGAGTACATGAAATTCCAAATTATTGTATTTGACAAGTCAGTTCTTTTAAAGCTTCTTGTATAGGCAGAAGTGCAGTTTTGATATCCTCCATATTTAAAGCTTGATCAGCTTTAGTTTTAGTCCCTAGTTTCTGTTGTTCCTGTGCTTTAGTAATTTTTTGTCGTTTAGTAGTCACATCTTTTTCTGGTGATTGCAATTCCAATAATTTTGTTTTAGTCATAGTTATATCCATGCTTTTGTCTTCTTTTGACATCTTATTGGAACACAAAAAGTTGCAATATAAAAAGCACACGGTTCCTTTGTGTATTCCTCTCTGCAGAGCTAGCTAATCTGTTGTAATCCAGTGAAATATATTCCTTTTTTCCGGTTTTTCTTCTCAATCCAGGATAAATAAGTGTAGTTAGAATAAGTTTATTGAAGTTTTGATGTTAAAAACTTTATAGTATCCACTCAGGGTTTTTATTTTCTTGGGTTAAATGTAGAGCTGCAGTTCAGCAGTGTTCACAGAACAGCAGCCATCTTTGAATGCAAATTTCTCAACTTTTCTGATCTGTGTAGAATTTGCAGTTTTTGTCACATATTTGTAATCTTTTCCTGATAACTTTTTTTTCCTGGCAAATCATTGGCATGTCATTGCAGAGTGTAGTCAGAAAATGATAACTGATGTATGAGTTTCAAACTTCATGCTCTTCAGAAAGATCATGCTAATGTACAACCTATATATTCTATTAAATTCCTAATTTTGAAAGTTCAGTATAAAACATCTGTTCCTATTTCTGTCCCTCTGTCACTCCATTGTTATGGCTATGTCCACATTTCTCACTCTAAGAAGTTGAGAGTGTAAACAAGTTCCTATGTGACATCTATGTCAAATATGTCCCTATTACTGGTTATTTCTCTTCTCATTAGGTTGGCCTCTGTGCAGATGTGTTGTACTAACAGAATGACAGCTATTAGTAAAGCCCTGGTGATCACTGTGGCATTCCACTCACATCTACCCACTGTAGGTGCTCTCCTTTACAAGGATTTGCTATCCTCATTTGCTTACAAGGCTTAGAAGCCAGCAGCACTGTTGCAAGCTGTGAAACTTAGCTGAAGCATGCTGATCCGCATTAATATGCATTGTGAATTGACACGCACTGCACACTGTCATGCTAACATGTAAACTCTGTGCAGGCTCTGCGCAAAGCCTACACAGAGTTTATTGAATCCCCAGAATATCTTTTCAGAAACTCTGCATGTACAGATAAACTCATGATAATCTTGAGTGTTCATTTCTAACCTTCATTTTAAAATAAAAGCTTAGCATGTTACCTTAATCAGTAAGTACTAAAGAAGATAATAAAAAAACATAATTAGAGATAAAACAATGACTCCAACATTTCAAATGCAGATGTTTTCTTAGGTATTCATGTATTATTTTATATGAATCTATCAATCTTTAAAGGAGACCTAACAATAAAACTTGCTTTGAAAGACTGCCGGTAATGTGTGATAAGAATTCAGCTTCGATAGGTCTTAATGGTGTGCTAATTGTTTAGTGACATTCCAATAGTTCCCTTTGCATATGTAAAACACTCCTTATGTGAATTAGAATGCAGCTTAACATACTTTTTTCCTGTCATTGTTTTACTCCAAGTACTGTGTTTAGTAGCACAGTACAAAACCATATTAAGAACTTAAATTGTTTCTTTACATAAGCTTCATCATATTGATATTTTATATTTAGTGATATGTATAGTATGACTGATTAAGCTCTGTTTGGAATTAATTAGCATCATTACTTAAAAGAAGATAACTCAAAATAAGGAATAAAAATTATTTACCTTGAAGAAAGTTGTATTATTATCTGATTCTTACTATTCATACACTTGTTTATGTTACAGAACAAATATTACAAGGAGAATGAATTTTTTTTATTTCTCTTTCAGTTTTTACTGATTTTGTCTTTAACTGATCTTATTCCTTGTATTTCTTGTTGGGAGATGTAGACAAACACCAGTCCATGTTTTCTAGAATTTTATTCCTCTATATAAACTCCCAAGCACCTTCCAAAGTGTTAATAGTCCTCTGTCTTTCTATAAGATGAAGCGTTATTTTTGCTGGAAGCAAAATGTGTGCTTTAATATTGTTTTTCTTTAACTTGCTTACAAGAGGTACACATGCTTTCATTAATTTGCTTACAAGAGGTACACATGCTTTCCTTTTTGACATAACTGAAGTTGAATAATCATTGTCACATCTTTTAAGGTTTTCTTTTATTTTAACTGGATAGTTAGTCCGTGGTGTTTTTAAAACTCAATCTTTTTCTTGGCTGGAAAAGAATCTAATGATCACTCACCTTGGTGTAGCTGAATTTTTCTTTATTGATGTGTTGGAAAATCCGTGTGCCCGCTCAGTACTGAAGGAAAGAGTTTCAGGCAGGTTCAATGTCTTAGGAAGCCCTGTATTTAGAAATTGAATCATATGGTCTCCTTCCTCTTTCTCAGGGATGTCATAAATCCTAATATGATTCCTTCAGGATATGTTTTC
Source organism: Protopterus annectens (assembly GCF_019279795.1). NCBI lineage: Eukaryota > Metazoa > Chordata > Ceratodontiformes > Protopteridae > Protopterus > Protopterus annectens. The sequence goes on from NC_056739.1 coordinate 1,881,908,511, forward strand.
TAGATCTTATTTTTCTTGAAATAAGTTATTTTGTTTTAGGAGAGATTTAGTATTAGTCTCACTCTCAATTATTCTTTCATCAAAATCAGTCATTGCCTCTTCTATATTTGACATTTCTAAAGATCGTTGTTTAAGAACTTCACTCAGCACTTCTACATGTTTCTTACATTCCTCCTTAATGTTGTTGGTTTTGCTTTCCAATTTATCCATCTTTATAGAAAGTTCATTGATGTTGCTGAGTATAGACTGACCATCTCTGTTCATTGTATTGTCCTGTACACTGGGTTTAGAGTGACAGGAAAAAGTTATAAAAACATTTTCAAATGTATTTTTTTTTGTAGAAGTTTTTTTCAGAAGTTGTTTAATTATACATTTATTTAATCCTGAAACATTTTCTTTGAATTTTTCTGTAAAAATCCTGTCGGAGATGTTAAAATGAAGCAGAGCAAAAATACAGTGCTGTTAACTACCCACCACCTTGTCCATACCCCGTAAGTGATTTTGGTAGTAACCACTTGAATTGCAAAGACTCAGAATGTCAAGTCCTGGAATGTGAAGAAAACCCCTGGGATTTATGAAGCTTGCGCCAGGTGCAGGCAGAGTGTTGGAGTTCCAACACCAAATATGGCCGGCGAGCAATCCAGGTATGAGCTGTTTCCAAGTGCACTACCTGCGTACGCTATGCCAGCACAGCTCCTAGCACCTGTATGCTAATTATCCCATTTGCAGCAGTGTAGCATGCAAATGAAGGTATTTAGTGATCCAGGAAGTGGTGCAGGCATAGTGTAAGCATGCATAAATGTAAACTGTAAAAAACGGTTTACATTTTTGCAAACATAAAATCGGAGCTATGACAGCTGGCCAAACACATTTATTATATTGTTAATATATGCCATTGGCTAAATATATATAGCCATTGGCATTAAAAAACATGTACAACATATAAAAATAACATTAAATTTTTTTTTCGCACTATCGTGAAGATTAAGCATAGGGCAGCAGCGTGCAAACGGGATCGCAAAGAAAATAGAAAAATATAGAATAAAACTGCAATGTAACACATATCATGATTTCCCCATAATAGTCAATGGCAGGCATGTTACACCACACCATGGTGCAAGGGTTGCTAAGAGGCTGTGTCAGTGTTATGCGCGGTATCTAGGAATTAGTAGGCAATCTCATGCAAATGAGAGGAGTTATAGTGAATCACAGATTCCCCGCCGGTGTAAGGATGCACCTCACAGCGTAGCGTTATAACACTGAGGTGTGCCCATGAGATAAAGAGGACATCGAGAGAGGGGTGTGTTACCTTTGCTGTAAGCACATTGGAGCAGTGTTAACCCAGTTTGCCGGTTAGCTAAACAAAGCTGCAGGAAAGGGGTGTGTTGAACTGGCTTTAGCTTTGCTTAGCTGAGAGCACACACGGTAACCAAGTATGCATGTGATCGGAGATTAAAACACACTTAAACTCAGTCAACGTGTTTGCGCTGCGTGCACTGAAGTTGAAACAGGAAGGATATAGGAAAAAAATAAGGAAATGTGGCAGCAGGGAAATTGGAGTACAAACGACTAATTAACAGCTAGGAACCTACAGTGGGCCACTGACAACAGCTAACAAGGCTGCAAGCAGCTACCTGCAGAACAGCAAAGGGGAGGGGCTGTGCTGCAAAGAAAACTGTAAAGTGTCACAGCAGAACAAAGCAGAATTGCATTATATCAGCTACATTATTATATCAGCTGCAAAACACATTTTGTATCACATGACTGGGTAGGGAAAGTACAAAACAAGAAAGCTGGCAGGTGGATGCATGTCTGACAATGGGAGGGGATCCAGGTTTAAAAGTGAACTAAATGGGCAACAGCTTAATCAAGACAGGCAAGCATAACTCCACATTAAAGGCCCCACACTTGCAGTACTCACTGTAAAACCCATAATTAGGATACCCTGCAGCTGGAATTGCTCATACACAGCCAATGACATCAGCAGCATACATAGCACAATAGTATAAAGTGTGAAAGCACCTCACACACACTTGTGTATCCTCATACACGCTGCACCATTGGTGTATACATACAGGAAGCTTTTAATATGTACATGTGAGGGGCTGCCATAGCTTTGATCCAAAAGCATGTGTTGGAGACTGAATGTTGTGTGGAGGATAATGCTGACAACCACCTCAGCCACCAGAGAAGGAGAAGAGTGTTCAGACCCAGGGTAACCTACCAGGGGCTACATGATCTGGAGATAGTAGAGCATTACAGGGTGGACAGGGACACCCTACAGCAACTTGTGGAGCTGTGCTGGCCACACCACAGAGCCAGAATAAACACAGGGGAACCCATCCCAGTGGATACAAAGGTATGTGTAAGCCTGAGAATACTAGCCACAGGTACCTTTCAAAGGCCAACTGGGGATATTATGGGGATCCCACATGCATCAGCATCCAGGGTACTTCACCAGTTCCTGGATGCCATGTTACCACATGCCAGTGAGCACATATACTTCCCCCCAAACGCAGGAGGCATTAGCCAGCAATATGCTTCTCTTCCACCATGTGGCAGAATACCCAGAGGTACTGGGTGCAATAGACTGCACGCACATACACATCAAGTCACCACCCGGTGAGCAGGATAGGCACTACATAAACCACAAGGGATACCCCTCCATCAACTGCCAGGTCATGTGCAACGCCCAGGGCATTATCATGGATATGTGTGCTGGCAGCCCTGGAAGCTATCATGACTCCCACATCTGGCATGCCTCACAGCTGTATCAGGTATTTGCCAGGGGGGACATCCCATATGGCCACCTGGTGAGGGGTGCTGGCTATGCACTGGAACTGTGGATGAGGACTCCCATCAGAAATGTACACACACCCATGCAAGAATGCCATAATGAGGCACACACACAAACCAAAATCATTATAGAGTGTGTGTTTGGGATCCTTAAATCACGGTTCCCTTGCTTGGACATATCTGTGTTGGCACCTAGGGACTGACACCTTTCTCCACCTGCACACACAGTAAAAATGGATAGCACACACACAAGACTACCCGTAAATTGTCATGTATAGTCAGTCTACTGTGTGCATTCAACAGAGGCAGTCCTCAACTATTGCCCACATAACTGCTATTGGCACAAGGTAAGTCAACACCTGAACAGTAAATTAAGCTATCAGCATGTGCTGATACTGTATGTATAGGTTCACAGGTTCATAGGTGGGTACTTGGCTAACTGCCTCTGGGCATTCATAGGCCTAGCCACAATGTGTCAGCTTTTGCCATCTCGTTGATTAATTAAGTATCCCTCTGTGGAGCAGAGAGAATGGCGGGATCCCTGGGGTGTATCTACTGTTCCCCATCCACTCTTCAAGGTTTCTCTTGAAAAGTGTAAGTGAGGGCTCTGTATAATGTAATTAGGGGTGTTGTTCCAAAGCATGGGGAGTTTCTATGACAGGAATCTGTCCATCCAGCATGTGTTCTAGTTATTGTCGTGGCAAGGTTTAGCTCACTACAGCATGTGGCTCACTGTCACATGGATTCCCATAGGTGGAGCATATCCATTAAGCCTGAGTTGGACATGGCTTTGTAGGCCAGCAGAGATCATCCCTGAGTAAACAAGATGCCACTGAGTAAAGCAGGAGTTTATTCAGTCTGGCTGCATAGGACATATGTTTGAGGCCAGTAATCCTCTTGGTGAGGTACGTTCGTGGTCCTTCCAGCTGTTGGAAGTGTCTTCTGAGGTACATCCCAAATGGGTTATTATACTCTATGATGGTACTGATGAGTGATGAGTAAAGGGGCACTATAACTTCAGTATGTCTAGATGGGAACCCTTTAGTAATCAGATGGCCTACATAGAAGGATGTCCTAACTACTTTGGAGATATGATTGTCAAAGGAGAGATCACTATCTACCTTAGTCCCCAGATCCCCAATTACCTCATCTGTATTAAGGTGGCTGCCACTTATGTGTTAATATGTGAGTGTTTAACTTTTCCCAAATGGAATGACCATGCAGTTTGTGGCACTTAGCTTGAGGCCATGACTTTGACACCCTGTGTTGGTCTCTGTGAGGCCCTTTGAAGGATGTCTGTGTCGGCTGGACTGTCAACTATGGCTCTCAGTTTGCAGTCATTGCCAAACATGGTCTACCGTAGTCCACCTGTGCTTGCCTGTACCTCTGAGAAGTATATGCCAAACAGTAGGGGTCCCAGGACTGAGTCCTGTGGGACACCAGTTGTGACTGGTTAAGAGTTGGACCTGGAGGCTGCTAGGCTTACCATGTGGGTTCTGTGTGTAAGCCTGCTGGAAACCCGTCCTGTGATGTATGGGTTTATGTACAGGCTAGTGAGTTTATCAATAATTCCAGAGTGGGGAATGGTGTCAAAAGCCTTGGTGAGGTCCAGGTAGGATGTGTGAACCACCTCTCCCCTCATCTAATGCCTTGGTGACTGTCTGTAAGATGTCAAACAGGTTCAGTAGGCATGATCTGCACTCAACCAAGCTGACCTGGGTTGGGTCAAATGCTTGGAGGTTACCAATGTCTTTGTTAATGAGTGCCATGATGATGCGCTCCTTAGTTTTGCAGACCAGGCTAATCAGGCTTATGGGGTGGTAGTTACCATGGTCATTTGCATTTCCACCTTGGTTGAGTGGAATAACTATTGCTATGCACCATTGAATGGGCATGTAGCCTGTGTAGAGGCTGAGGTTATTCCACAGATGTTGACATTGTCCATACTGAGGAGTGCTGTGAGTGCGTGCATTTTGTGATTACAACTTCTGGCAATGAGTAGCATAAACCTCATTGATTTTTCTATTGTGCTGTTTATGGAGGTGGGATTCACCTTTGAGCTTTGCCTAAAAAAGGCACCATGGGGGCGTCAAAAGCCTTGGCCAGTATTCAAAAGCCTAAGGCTGACACATGCGAGCCAGTATGGTATTGTTGCATGCATGTTTCCCATCTGTGCTTGTTTCTCATTTTTCCTGTAGGTAACCTCCAGGTAAGCAATAGAAAGCCTTAAACTGATACAAGTTTTCTAGCTTCCAAGATAGACTATTGGAGTCATTAAGTATCAGTGTTCTGTATTTTCTCACTGTACTTAACTGTTTTCTGACTACATGGTGATTTCCCACTGTATAGTGTGATCTGAAAGCTCTGTTTATTCACATATTATTTCTGTGATGGCCTGCAATTCAGCAATTCACAGATAGGTAGTAGGCTATCTGCCCAAGGGCATTTAGGAGCATAGCTACAGTGTGTTGGCTTTCTCTGCACCATTGATGAAGTAACTGAGCCTCTGTCAAGCATAGCCAATGAAGTGATTCCAGGCAGAGTTGCCGGAAGCTGTTGAAGACTGGGGTGGTGGAGGGTGATAGGGGCACTTAGTGATCTAAAAAGGGCATGTTAATGTGAAAATCCAACACCATTCAATTTCCACAACAGGTCTTGCAGCTATAAAACTGGAGGGGCTCCACCTCCCCCTGGCTGTATGGTTCTGGGACACATGATCCCAGGGGTGTATATTCTGTTACCCATTCACACATCAAGGTTTCGCTTGACGTTTGTCAGTGAGGTGCTATCCCTAATGTAGTTAGGAATTTAATTTATAGTCTCTCATTTCATTTGTTATGTTTTCATTTCAAGAGTAAGGGAAGCTCAGTGGTTTTGGGCGCCTCCGCCCTTTGCTTAGCCTAGCTTACACATAGAAATCATCTAAATAGAAAATAGGCAAAAGCAACATTAATGTCAATAGTGTAATGGTTACAGCATTTGCATAGTATCTGTGCATTTGTGGTTCAAATCCCAATAAAGTCAGAGATGTTTTTCATGTTAAAAAGTATACCTTAACCGCAACTTGCATATTTAGATAGTAATCTTCAGTATAATAAACATTTGAAACACCCATATAAACCCATGTGTGCCAGATGGAGAGTAAAGTCAACAGAGATTGTAATGTTATGTAAGCACATAGTGAGATGTTACTACACAGAAATATATATATATATATATATATATATATATATATATATATATATATATATATATATATATCCTGAGTAGTTAACAGATGTGACTGTGTTTGCGCGCGCAGGTTATACGTTTTTAAATGTCGTTTAACTGCTGCATTAATGTCGCACAAACACTTTTAAACATGCTTGCAACAGCTTAAACGAGCCTTATTCTGGAGTAAAAAAACATTTTTAAAGCATTGTAAGTCTTGAACCTCAGACCATACACACCAAAGTCATGGGACTTACCACTAAGCTGTATACATATTTCACAGTTTTTAGACTACGACTTTTATTATAGGCATTCCACAGTACTGACCACAAATGGGACAGTCACTTTGTGTACATATGTACAGTACATTGTAATGGACTGTAGTTTGTGAATCAACATATACAAGTCTACATATGTATAACTGTTAAAAATTAATACTAAAATATGTATATATATATATATATATATATATATATATATATATATATATATATATATATATATATATATATATATATATATATATATATATGTATAAACATCTATGAACACACTTCCTGACACAGAAGCAATCCAAAGGAATTGAAGTGTACACAAAATACATGCAGCTCTCGTATTATAACTATTAATATTAACTTAATTCACTATAGAAGGGATGGTTGTTGTGTATGTGGAGTTTGGGTGGGGGAGAAATGATGGATAATGAAATTATGCATCAAGGAGAGCCTGGGTTGGTTGCTCAGTAAGTGAACTGGAGGTGTATACATGGAGTATGGAGACAATAAAAAAAGGACACAAAGCAAGAACTATTCTCATCCCTAATACACGCTGTCAGGTCACATTGAAACACTTAATTCCACAAACATATGAACATTAACATGTATCATACATATGTACACCAACTGACTGTCACATTTGTTTTCAGTGGTGAGGAATGCCCAAACTAAAATGTATATTCTAAAAACCATAACATTTGTACATGTCTCAGATACCTTAGTGGTAAAGTCACTGACAGCAGTGTTCATGGCCCTGGGTGCAAGGGCTGTTAATTTATTTTGAGGACCAGAATAAGGATTGTTGGATGCAGGTTGATTAATGCACTTTTAAGCAGTTGTAAGCAGTTTTTCATGGGTTTGTGCAATGGTAAGTGGCACTTAAACACGGTTAAACAGATAAGTGCTTCACAGGTGTAACCTTTGCTTACCGTTGGGCAGTCCATGGGCAAACTTGCTTACAACTACTTAAATGTGCATTAATCACACTTTCTTACCAGTGCCTGCTCTGAGATGTAAAACAATAATCACTTGCAGGATTAGAACCTGCAACCATGTACACCATCCTCAGAGGAGCCTAACACTAAACTACCTGAGATGTACCTATGCCAGTTGTGTATTCTGACAGGTTAAAACACAAAAGGGAGGATTGTGTGAAAATAGGACAAACCGCCATGTACCCAATGAAAGGAGTATGCTATATATACATATATATATATATATATATATATATATATATATATATATATATATATATATGTTATATACAGCTGTACACACACACACACACACACACACACACACACACACACACACACACATATATATATATATATATATATATATATATATATATATATATATATATATATATATATATATATATACACACACACAGAGTGAGAGAGAGAGAGAGAGGGAGATACATGTCGATATATAGAGATATACATACTTGTAGATATGCAGATAGGTTAAAAACATCTACACATCTATTGAGGTACATATAAATGTATGCAATAATATATATTATATATCTATATCTATATCTATATCTATACACACACACACACACACACATATATATATATATATATATATATATATATATATATATATATATATATATATACACACATACATACATACATGTGTGTATACAGCATCTGAAGTGTTCAAATCTGAGTATAACATGGACCATAGCAATCACACATTCTGCCACACCCAATCAATATGAACATAACATAAAAAGAGTATATGCCAATACCCTATTACAAATATGTTATATGGACATGAGCCAAATAGGGTTAGTCACCAACACAACTACAATGACTGCAAATATCTATGACAGGAATACAAAGACATCTTTCATTTAATAAAACTTTACTACATTCCGATGTACTGCCAAAAGGATTCAAGGACTAACATTACATCCATGCTATGCAGGAAGCATTTAACAGTGCCTTAGTGAATCAGCCTGCAATCACCATAGTATTAGTCCACTAAGGAATAGGTGTTCACATAGGGAAAGAACCCTCACACACATATAGAATACATATAAAAGCAATTCCTACACACCTGCATCTGCTATGAACACCCACCAACATCTCCCCACACCCAAACTAATTACAACAATACATTCTGTCATACCATAATCAATTATTCACCCACTGTACAACATCTGCTGAAACCTTGACATACCTGGACAGAGCTACACTAACATGGCCCTATGTGAAATAGTTGCTGTTATACAATGGAACAGCTGCTGATGTGATAGGGTTTGTCTGAACAAATCCTGTTTCAGAGGGATGAAAAGTAATCATATCAGGAAGTGTTACCAATTACTGATTATCAGCACAGTATGATACACATTTACACCAAACTAAAGATGTCTGGTGAGCACACTGTAAACCCCTAACATTATATGCATAGCCATACAGTCTTGATCTGGTTAAACATCCTGGCCAGACTGAAACATATGCAGAAGTATTAGGTACAGACAAACCCTGCACAAGTAGCAATGTTCAGAAATATAACAGCAGTACTCACATTTAGACCAAATCTTCTAGACATTACACATAATATAATTGTGTTTGTCTCCATACAGCTGTTGCTATAGATTTCAGACAACACTTCCAGGCTGTCTTACTCACAAGTAAGGCAAATGGACAATGCCCAAGTGGAGTACTCAATTATACTCCACTTTTGCCATGGTATTGGCTAAGGCAGTAGCTGCACAGTTGATGTGCATGAAATTAACTACTTTGGAACACCAACTGGTGATCAGGATAGCACATTACTGATCTCTAACTATAAAAGGATGGCTTGTCACACATTCAAACCATCTGTATATACCTGCAGAACAGAACAAAATACCCAACAGAAGATTGAAACACAAACCGAAAAAGATTAAAATACCAGTCAATAACACATCCAATTACCAAGAAGGTATGTATAACTTTTAGTATGTCTATGCATGTAGTACCTGTTCTGTAATAATTGCAGTGTAATCAATGCATATAGTTGAAATTGCTAGCTTGTAGTAATGTATTGTTGAGCAGTAGTAATGCCTGTAGTATTCTATATGTGCACTGCTGTAGGTCACAAGGCAAACACCTCATACACCACAAGGGATGATATATATGGGCTTAGAATTCATCAATTCTTTTCCAGCCACTGTCAGTGTCAGGGTTGGACCAACAAGTATGTGCTATAACAGGGGATAGTATATATTGATATATTGTAACAGTAGACATATGTATGGATGTATTAGTAAGATGAACATGTCAAAGGTGGGCTTACATTGCAAATATGATTTGCATTGTGGGGTATTGTGCCAATAACTGTGTAGTGTACAGTATTTTAGACAGATCTGTATTCCATTTTACATAGCATCTGTGTTATGTTATGCAAACATTAGTCATGTCTATTGGCAATTACAATACTCAGTAACAGGATACATATGAATTGTATTCATCAGACAGTTTATCAGCATGATAGCAAAGAAAATTGGAAGAGCTAGGTAACTATCCATGCACATAAGACATGTAATATCCACCTCTCTAGCATCGTTTGCAAGCAATAACAGCTGTGCATGCGTACATGTTATGCAAATGTGTAGTGACCCTTTTTACAGGGCTGGGCCAAATGGCTATTTGCACACCTACATAGAGTGGATATTGAGAGTAGAGACACACTGGTTGAACTTTCAGGTTTGTGCAGCCTAACTTCTTATTGCCAACCTAATAGCCGCTTGCAAATACTCTATGTAAGGTTGTGCACAGTACTGGTAATGAAACACGTTGCATATCATCTTTAACTCAAGTGTAACATCTGCAGTAGGAGTGTAAGATGTAGGAGACTGCTGCCCATGTGTAATAGCTGCTTCATAGGTGATGGCTTACACTATCTGATTATATCCTGATCATGTTGATAGTGGCAGCAGAGTCTATTGATACTTGACTCTGTTTGGGGAGTGGGTGTCCGTGCCCAACAGAGCTCATGGTTCTGGTGGATATGTGAGTATATACCCAGAAAAGGATACAGACCTGTTGACATTTGCATCCTCTGTAATCAACTATCAGGATGTGATGTTCTCTTCAGATGAGGATTGCTGCTAAAGTTAGCTACTATGTTTCTGTAATAGCCAGTGTTGTCACATCCATTACACAAATATTTACTTGTGAGCATCACCGTCTAAAACATCTTAATAAGCAATAAGTAAACTAAATACAGTACTTGGTACTTGTAGTTCTGAATGCTCATACAGGCATGTCCACTAGTCAGCTACTGGCATTTACTAATGTCAGCTTTGTGTATGTGGCCATCCTTGGGGAATGTAATCTCTATGCCATGTACACTGCCAAACCCACCTAACACCACACCCTACACATTGTCTGGGATGAAGCTACAGAGGTAAGCTGGAAGGCAGTCCAGTCTACAGCCATGACTGGACTAGACAGTCATGAGGTGTAGGTTAACACATGCATCTCATCACCACATTCAACACATACTCTTACCAGAAAGCAGTAAGGACACCCACACATACCACCAGAAATCACACACATTCACAGAGGCTTTGAAGTATCTGGCCAATCAAGAGACCTCCCAGACTGGAATAGACAGACAGCAAAGTACACAAACTGTAAGACATAGTTTGCCAAATTGTGCCACTCCACAGAACACGTGGTCAGAAACATGCCCAACAGTACTCATTTGTGAATGCAAACTCTAGCACTATGTTACACACCAAGCTATACAAGGGCAAACATACTGTCAGCTGCTTGTCTGCTAAGATTAGCCACATACTCATACACTCAGACAATCTTTTGAACTATACACATGGCTCTGGCATATTCCATGCTGTTGTGCAGGACCTGTGATGCAGTAGCCTGGACTGCATGGAAACACACATGTATGAACTGTCAGTTCTTGAAACCCATGCAGGTATGTCCCAAGGCCTGGGTAGCATTCTGCAATTGGCCAGAATGATACTGCAGTACAAGGACAAAAGGATTGTATTCCACAGTTGTCCAATGTACTGGTGTAATTCAAAGGGTATCCAGTGTCTCTCTGCCTGGGATAACATGGTTGACAGACCATGATGCTTTGCCAGACAGGGCCTGCACCTGTCACCCCTGGGAATCTGGATACTGGCTACGGCTCATGCTTCCCCTATAGTGCCTTCATCATGCAAGGTTCAAGTGAAAGTCCACTGCTGTAACAGGGACAGCCAAGCAATAAAGTGCGGGTCTCGCTACTCAATGATGCAGTTCAGAAACTCAATATGAACTCACTTACATCAATCCTTAACATGGAGAACATATCTGTGCAGTGACTGAGATATGGTTCAATGCTCCAGAGAGCACACTTGCATGACCATGTTATAACAAATACTTCACCTCTTGGCCATTATCCGTTATTGTAACACACAGGCCACAGGTGTGTCTATATTCCTGAAGGATATGTACACCCCCACGCTAGTTGCACTTGCATAACTTCAGATGCATTATGCTGAGCAACTACCTTTGTGCCAAAGTGGAATCCAAATTGCACCTTGTGACAGATCACCCATGATGCCTCAGAATTCCCAAATGTCATATTGTGCTATAATGAGAAATATTAGGTTTGAGACAGAAAACCATAATAATGGCTACACTCAACTATCCCATTATGAACTGGGAAGACTCCTCATATACCAACACCTGTGCTCAATGCATGTTGGATTTCATTAACCCCAATGACCTGGATCACCATAGTCACACAAACAGGGTTAACAGTATGCTACACATAGTCATTCTCCAAAGCCAATGTTATGCTTCTTAAGACCAAAGTAGTGACTGTCATGGCACCCATGCAGATGGACAATGCATGTGCAAATGCTGAACCTACACAAATGCACTTTAAGCACTTACATAAGTGCAGTGATTGTGCTTTTGAAACAGAACCAAGATCCAACCAAATACAAACAGGAAGGCAAACTGGTGGTACCCTGCCTTAAGCTGTACCACAGAAGGTAGAAACTGTTGCAAGAGTGAACACACATGAGTGGAGGTGATCCCTGGTCAGCATCAGTAAGATGCAGATACACCATATACAACCACACAAAGCTACTGTGGAACTAGTCAGCCACATATTATGAGGCCAGCCACAGAGCATTCTATAGCTGTGTCATGAATCGTAATGGCAACAACAAGACCTGCCATGCTTCACAGCACTATTGCATGAGAAATACTGCACCTACAGAAATAGCACTTGTTCATCCAGATAGGGTCTTGGATAACCTAAAGCCACTCTCACCTCCCCCCAACAGGTACACATATTTATATATTCATGTACACTACAGATTCCCTGTAATAACAACTATGCAGGTACAAGCTGCACTCTCGAAAGCCATACATACAGCTTGCATGGGACCTGTCAACATTGCAGGGTGTATTTTACACAAATGTCAGAACAATTTTCTCTCCACATGCACATCATGTTCAATCATAGCTTCATGTCAGGCTATATATACACTGAATGGTGCACAGCAACAGTTACCACACCCCACAAATGGGGAGACACCACTGATAATAGGAAATAGTGCACTACTACCCTGCTGAGTCTGGTCTGTAAGGCCATGAACCTTGATCAACTTATTTGATGTAATTAGTACAGATGTAGATGACAGTAAGGTTGATTCACACAGCATATCATGCCCTTGCCAGGTCTTAGGACACCATCACCCATACTGTGTTCCAGTTATACTCAGTAAACTATGTGTATATTCCTATGTCACAGGATTGGTTGTCAACTGGACCGCTGGCAGACCCAACACTACAGAAGGTGTCTGACTAATACACGCACATCAAACCAGTGCCAGCTACAGTAATACAGGGTTCATTCCTGGTACTCCCCCTCTTTGTTATCTATACCACACAGACTAACACAGAAGGCATCTGCCTATTGATGTTTGCAAATGACTATGAACTAGGAGCAATAGTTGACTCAATGAGTGCTGCGGGCAACATACAGAAGGGCCTTTGTTGGTCATATGTATGGTGTGTGACATATGGCCACAGTCTCACAGCTAAGTATTGCATTGTCATCCCCTATGTTAAAATCCCTGTACCCATGAACAACCACCTAGGCAGTGGTCAACATAATGGAAACTGTATGTGTATGGGATGCAGCTAGACAGTAGTCTTTCCTTTGATAGTCACTTCACCACACCAGTCAGGTAGTCGTAAGTGGCACCCCTAATCATGACAGGGTGCCATCCATGAATATAGAGATCATTGTTCAGTCATACTCAACACTCAAGTGACCCATAATAGCTTGTATATTTCCTTTAAGGGTTATTGGTCATGTTCAGATGGCCTACACCAGCCTTCCCAAACCCTAGCTCCACCATGTAGCATGATGCTTACCCTGAGTAAAGCCATGTGCAGCCCAGAGATGTTGGACATGCTACACTTACACATCCTGATTTCAAATAAACACATACTTCATGGACATCCACCTTTCTAGTACAAGGATCATAACATGCCTGACAGATCCCTGCCCCATACACTTTACATACCCCACAATACTATGCATCCCTGTCCAGCAAAGCAGCACATTTCCCCTCTTTGAGACATGGTGTGATGACCGCATGGGAAATATATCAGTAACCCTGTGGATCAGTTCTGTCGCACTGCTTGAACTGGCTACTGAAAGTTACCTGTCTGTTGGCTACAGCTAGGAAAACTTTCAGCCTAGGCTCATAAATGGCCCAGGGCATATAGCCTACTAGTTCACTATGACTATACATACTATAGTTGATAGCTAACCCTGCAAATGTCATCAAGCTAGCCATTGTCCCATGTAGATGTATATGACAAAACACATACATGTAAACCTTTCTGTGAACAAGTCTGCAGGGTCACATGTCATGTCCCTTAAGGATGTGTATGACTATATATGTGACATATACACAGCATTAAGGTCTCTTGCATTAATGTGAACACATCCAGCCATGTGCTGACAGGTAAAGACACCAGTACAGGCAAACAGACATGCCCACATCAAGAAAACATCCACATGGAGTATGAGCAATGTCAGCACTTGACACACACATATATGGTGATAACATCAAATCACCAGTAAGTGTCAAATGTGTGTGAGTTAAACATGTCAGTGGTGTCAGTGTCATGCAGATTTGCAAAGACATATTTGTAATCATAATAAATATGATACACATATATGTGCAGCTGTACTTTTGTACTTCTCTATGAGTTACTGTGACCTGTCTCCATCGTTATGTCTTTCAGGTATGCCGCGTGCCAGGCTGCCACCATAAACCTGCATTGAGGATGAGGTCCTCATTCCATACTTCCGTGATAGTCATGAAACACTCTTCAGCCATGTGCCACAGGATGCACAGCACCGGGATGCCCAGTGGGAGGAACTTCACAGCAGGGTAAATGATGTTGGTGACCACAATCGTACCTATCAGCAGGTGTGCCGATACTGCACTGACCTCATTAGATGAGTGAAACAGCATGCAAATGCAATCGCCAAGAAACAATCTGCAACAGGTGGAGGGCACTCACCCAGCCCCCACTCACACATACTGAGGAGGACTGGCCAACCTGCGGACACCTGCAGAACTCCATCCACAAGCTTTAGCTGGTATTGTGTGGAAGTGGGTGTCTCAAAACCACTGAGCCAGGAGTTGCCTGGTACGTCACTACTGCACATATAACACAACTATATTTAATATAGTTACATGTTACTGTACAATATTTAACGTAACATCATATGCAAGGTATGTATGCACACATGCCGCATACTATAGTTTGCTACTCTATGTATGCACAGATGTGCATACTCCATAGTATACTCTATTGTACTGGCTTATGTGCTAACATGCACATCGCACCTTGTAGCTATCACACAGGTGTGGATAATGATCTTACTGCTGTGACACTCCTATTTAGATACCTCTGGTGTTTTGCAGTGGCAGCAGCATGTTGCCGGTGAGACTGCTATTATTTCTCAGGCTTGATAACGCACAGATCATATTAATTGCATGCTATCTGCCATGTGGCCATTTACCACACGTACACATAATGTATGGTGGTCCTGTTAATATATGCAGGTCAGTCCTGCAATGCATTACAGTGGTTACCCATGTGGAATAATTGAAGACTATATGAAACACCTACACTAAACCTTACAAACTGTCATTGCCAGATGTGTGGACAGCTGTAAATACAATGGTGGAGGTGTGGTTCACTGTAGGGACATGTATTACAGATCAGCATTACACATGTGGGGAATACAAACAGTCATATACAGGGAGCATATGTGTGCACACACTCTAAATGTTTTGGAGCAGGAGTATGAACAGCCCACAGGATTCACACTTGTGGATTATATCCTTGCTATGAATGTCACACAATGGCATGTGCTATCTGACATGTCCATGGCATTTTGTGGGCTCACTGCAACACTGGTTAACTATCCTGCAAAACATGATATCTCACATTGCAAACATAACACTCTTTGTCTGCATAACCCTGTCCTTAGTGGAGCATATGACATCTACAGGTGTATGTCATATGGGACAACACTGACATATGAAATAGATGCCCATCACAACCCTTGGACAAAACATGTTTACACATGGCCATGGAGGATGGCCAGAGACATGAAGCAACACGCAGTAGAAGGGATGTACATGTGTGTACACCCTGTTGTTCATTGGCTTGACACATTATAACTATGGCCTTTGTGTGATGGTGATATTGCAGATGTGACACACTAAACATCATACAGGCCTATGCACAGCTTGTGTAGGCATGACATCAAACCACCACATAACATGTCTTGAACATCTTGAGTGTGTCATGACATGAAAGCTTTCACCTATACTGTATCCAAATACATACATATGTTGCACAACATACACATACAACCACATCAGGCCACAGATACAGTACATTCACCTTGCTGGTGTCAGACATCACTGTCACGGTTGCTCCTCATGTGTGTGAGGTACACAGATGGCTTTTGGGACATGGAGTACTGCTAAGTTAGCCATGTCTGGGCATATTTGCCAGGCATCAGCAATATGGTTGCAAATGTGCAGGGGTGTCATCTGTATACCCTTCTGAGACCTGTGTCACACATTCCACATTAAGGTTTAATAAGTATACACCTCAGTGACGTGGGTCACATTCCACATTAGATATGTATTGTATCTGAACACAGTCACGGCTATGAATTTTGTCTGTAACTCACACTGTATAGCAAGAGTGAAGCCACATGATGCCCTGCAATGGCTATGCACATCAGCTCAATGTGCAGTATGTCATTGTATATTTGTAGAGCGATCAGACAACATTGTGTCAGCTGAAGGTCCATGTTAATATAACATGTCCCTGAACTGGGACACCATTACCTCACTGTATATTTGAGATGACACCATTGTGTTAAACATGTATGCATGCCATTCAACACTTCAGCAGAAGACATGTCATACTAGATGTGATTGGCAAGGTCATATGCCACACATCAGGCTGGTATACTGTTAACATGTGCTGGTCTGTAGCACCATTGCAAAGTAGGGACAGCTATGTCAAACATGTGTGTACAGCCTCATGCACATTGTCTGTAGACTCAGCTCAGGGGTAAGCAG
Source organism: Protopterus annectens (assembly GCF_019279795.1). Taxonomy (NCBI): domain Eukaryota; kingdom Metazoa; phylum Chordata; order Ceratodontiformes; family Protopteridae; genus Protopterus; species Protopterus annectens. The sequence continues at coordinate 1,881,925,452 of NC_056739.1, forward strand.
AATAATGTTGAACAGCCATGCACTGCTTTGGGGGAGATAAAAAAGCTAGAGCTCAAGCAAACATAATTTTCACTCAACATACCCTTCTGCTCATGTCCTCCTTACACATAGGGGCAGTGGCCAACAAAAAGCATCAGTGGCAGATGTACACAGGTCAGCGGTGGTCTGTTAAAATGTGGGGTATGTTGCACAAAACATGGCAGTGTGGTGCAACAGTGCATAGTGCATGCATTGTGTTGCAGGTTTGGGGCATAACCTACTAACACAAATGGTGCAACACAGGGATGTACGCTAACTACTATTATCATTGTGTAAGGTGCATGCCTTCTGCTATAACACATGCATGCTGTTGTGTGCAACTCTGGGATGTATGATAACCACCACTATAAGTGTCTAAGCTAAATGCCTCTGCCATATCACATGCATGTTGCATGCCGTTGGGTGCCATAACATGTCTGTCTGTCTGTGTCTGTCTGTCTGTGTCTGTCTGTGCCTGTCTGTCTGTGTCGGTCTGTCTCTGTGTGTCTGTCTCTGTGTATCTGTACTGTGATGTATAACTTGCAATGTACAGTTCTTGTCTGCCCCTCACAGGTGTTGATGTAGGTGTGTTGACCTCCTGCAGTCCACCTGATGTTAGTGTCCCCACAGACTCTAGCAGTGATGATGAAAGTATGATTGAGGCACAGACAGGGTTGTCAGGGGCTGAATCTGTGCAATTGGTTGCCATTCCACCTGTACCCCCCTCATCCATGCACACAGTTCTCTTGTCTACACATACCCCATCACCACTGACCATAGTGGAAGGACAGTTGGCAGGTGGTAGCATGGAACAGGAATGTGTAGAGACAATGGAAGGTGTGCCTGCACACCATGATCTCGGCCAACTGACTGGTGATGTCCCACACAGGCATGTGCCCAGGGCTGCTCATAGGAGGTCTTCTGGCCAACATGCCCCTGCAAGACATAGCACATCAGCTGGTGTCATCAGACGCATGTTTCAGGCTGTAATGGAGGCACAGGCACATGTTGAACAGCACACCAGAGAAGGTCTGAGGCTTCAGAGGGCTGCTGTCCATTCTTTAACTGACAACATCCAGGCAATTGCAAATGCTCACCATCATCTTGCAGATGTTTTGGATAGACAATTGGGTGACATGGTGGGAGTCCTTGACCATGGCATGTCAATCCTCGAGCATGGAATGTCTGTGCTAGAACATCTGGTGGGACTGAGGCATCGGGCATGTAGACGTAGGTTAGCTACATCACCTGTTGAAGGTCTACATGTACATATTACTTCACATGCCCACTCCCATAGTGGCGGTAGCAGCAGCAGTGCAGCTGGTGCTGTGCTGTCCACACCAGGACACAGCAGGCCACATGCATGTGTTCCTGGATGGTCCCAACAGGGACATGGTTCCAGTGGATGTGTCATCAGATAGTACCAAATCTGGACCTCTGCCTGGTAGTGGCTGCGCAACCCCTGGCAGGTGCAAGTCAAATGGCCATGGCCGGATATCGTGAACTGTAAAACCTGCCCTGTACAGACTGCAGCTGTCAATAATACCCCTGTGTAGGCCAGCCATGTGCCAGACCTGTGTTCATACATACACACACACACCAGAAACAAATTGAGGGCATCTCAACACACACACATAACATCCACACATGCCCAGTGAGATAAAAGGCCCTAACCCACACACATGATGTCATCCAATGTTGCAGCCTAGGCCTCTGTCAAACATTATCACCCTGTGCATATGATGATGCCTGTGCCACATCCCTGTCATCCACACCATCGGTTCAGGGACATGCTCATATGGTCTGATGCACAGGGTGAACTTACTAGGAAGACAATTGTAGACTACCATTCTTGAGTAGTGTTGACAGGCAGCAGACATACCATCTACTACAGTTTTAGAATTCATTTTGTACTTTTGACAGTATGTATCATGTGTAACAACAGTAACTGCATGTCGATCTTGATGATCTGCCTTCCTCTTTCAAGTGTAATTGCATGTGCCGGAGGATGTCAGTGTTTTCAGTTAGTGTCCCATATGCAAATGTAGACTAATCACAGGTTTGTATGAGAATACTTGCATGCACTTTGTAGCTTTCACATCACAGTTATAATCTCCCAAGTTTCAAACATGTTTACTGATCTAATGATCCAAGAGCATGATAGCTGTGTAGTAAGCTACTGTGGCCAGAGCCGTCACATCCATAGTGGGTGACATCACAGGTATAGTTACCTGGAGTGGGGAGGAGGTAAAAGAGTGGTTTAGCAGATGACAAGGGTAAAGGCCAGTGGAAAATGTGGTTTCTCATTGGGAAGCAGTAATACCCACTCTCATGACAGGATGCAAACACACATAGACACTCAGGGATTCACAGACACAGTAACACACCCACACACTCAGGGATTCACAAACACAGTAACACGTGCACACACACACACACACACACACACACACACACACACACACACACACACACACACACACACACACACAGGTGCCAGTGTTGGGATGAGAACCCCTGCCTATGTACAAATCATCATTATAGTACTATGCAATTACAAGACGTGCCACAGAGATTACACATGCACAGGTAGTCCGAATGGCCTAAGATTGAGGACATCAACAGGGATACTAGATTACAGTGAGTGTATGTGGGCAGGGGGGTTCATCAGTAGGCTATGGAACAAGCCTCACCCTAGGGCTTACACATTTACAGGCAGTTAGAATGCCCTTCTAAGATTGATGACATCAAGAGGGATACTAGATTGCATTGAGTTGATGGGGGGAGGGGACTTATCATTTCACTATGATAAAATACAGCCTCGCTCCAGGGACCAGACAGACATAAATGCACACACATACACACACACACACACACACACACACACACACACACACACACACACACACACACACACACACACACACACACACACACACACACACACACACACACACACACACACACACACACACTGTGGCATTCACAAAGATATACACCTATGTCACATACATACAGACACTTGACATGTGTGAGATTCAAACCCCAGCCTATGTCTTGCTTTATACACTTCACTCTGTACAGATGTCTACAACAGTCTACAGGAGAGTTTAAAACATTTGGGATGTATTCCCCACCATACATGATATATATGGACACTAACACACCCACACGTGCCAGTATTGTGACTCAAACACCTGCCTATCTAATGACAGGTATTACAGAGTTACAGCACTATCACACATGCTACGAAGTGTACTGACTCTTTCCTTTGCCAGCTGTGCTGATATATGCACAATATATGCACAGGGGAGGTGTTACTGTTACAGGTGTCAAGAGGTTTGCCTTCAGTGTCACCCTTAATGCATTGTACTTTGTGTGTCTTCCCCTTCAATTAACAAAACCATAGCTTAGCAGCTACACAGATTATTGTAGGAATGGTTGTAACACACCTCTGAGCTGTCCTTAGAAATCATTCATCTCCAAAGTAGCCCCACCACTTAGTAGTTATGTACAAACATCTGTCCATAACTAAAGTATAGTTTACTGTACTTTGAGCATATCACCATATACAGTTGACAATGTTGAGGCTGCATTACAACTGCATGATGTACTAAGACAACAGTCACCTTCAAACATCAGACACTGCACACGCATGGAATCTGAACACACATCAATACATGTACACATATCCAGTCTCCATCTGTAAGTGGATTAGCAGGTCAAGATGATATATTCCACACCTTCCCCATACCATGTGTGAAACCTGGCTGAGCATTACACCATAATGGATGTTGTATTTATGTACTGGTAGGACACACAACCACCTTCACTGAGTAGCTACGTGTACATTTATGCCAACAGCACATATCAGCAAGACACACACAGCAATATTCCATGTCATGATCCCACAAACTGTTAGTTGTCAGTTCCACTGTGAAGCCAGGGCACTGTAATGGTCAACAGTGAGCACATCATATTTGCCACACGCACATCATATTTGCCACACACACCTCATGATTACTGGAAGAGTGCCAGCAATGTGCTCTGTTTGAGCTAGGCATTACACTTGTTCAAGCATGTGTGAGGTCTGTGGCTTATAAACATCTCACCCCAGCATGTTCTGGCTATTGTGGTAATAAGGTTAATGTCCAGACAGCACACAGCATGCATGGCTTGCAATTGTTGACATGGGGTATATATAGGAGCTGTGGGTCACACATGGCTGTACATGTCATGGACATATCACCTGTAACTACTCAGGAACATACAGAGTATAGCTGTATTTCCCTGAGTCTGTCAATACAGGCCATGAGTGTAGGTCCTAGGATCCTGTTATTTGGTTATGTTTGTAGGCATTGCATTTGGCGGACATGTCTAATGACATACATGCCACATGAATTGTTGTATGATATGATAGGTGTCATAGATGACCAGTAGAGAGGGAATATTACCTCTGTCAACATAGATATCAAACCTTATGTACTGTTAGCATTCCGCAGCCATGGACCTATCTTCCATGTGTATGTGTGTAATGAATGTATCCACCTGTATGTACAAAGGACAACAACAGCTATGGTATTTTCATGTTTGTTGTATGACTGTGGGGTGTACATATCCAGGGCAGGTACATCTAGGTCATATCCAACCATGAGGGTGTTGTTTACTGGTGTACAGCAACAGTTAACTGTGTTACTGCTGACAACATCCGAGGGACCCTGGTATGTGTACAACTGACCTGGTTGCAAACAGTAGTATTATTGCATTGCATAACACATTATGAAACTGTGTCAGTACATGGATACTTTGCACACGTGATGTAGGGCTAGGTACAGTCCATTAGTCAAAGGTTATTTGGTGTTGTACCATAATATTTCATAGCACATTTATGGATGTGTTTTGGTAGTCTGAGGACATGGTGGTGGATGTACATGAGGATACAACCTAGAATGCAGCTTTTGCCACTGTCACCTGCACCTGCCTCATCTGTGATGAATCATGTTGGAGTAGTGATCTTTACATGTGAGTAGCCTTTATGAATATGTGGACAGCACCACCTGGAGTAGTCCATGCCAGTGTTATGGCCCACATGTCTGGATCTGAGTTATATGTTGGTAGTGCTATTGTGTACTACAGAGCCTTCAGCCAGGTGTTCCTCACTGC
>NC_056739.1:1881935632-1882170632 GCF_019279795.1 Protopterus annectens
TGACACTAAACCAATCCGCCAGGATATTGGCACAATCCGTGGGAGCAATTTATGTAATGCCATTCTGAGATAGCTCAGAGTACATCTCAGCATTGCCTGTTAGATTCAGGACATAACTATAGAATGGTGTGTGGTTGTCTGTGGAATCTGTGGTGATTTTAGATACTTAACCAGCTTTGGAGGATTCCATGGGGGATCTCAACATCTTACTGTGCCTGGTAAGGGAGTTGTTTGCATCCTTGGAGTATCCTTTTTGCTTCAACAGTGTCTACCTTCTGTTGTATACTCTGTTAATGGCAGGAGACCACTAGACTGGCTTGCTTATTTGGGAGGCGAGCATTGTGGTTCCATGTGGGATGTCAGGAATCATGCACAAGTGGATGTGCTCATGCAGTACCTTAGTACATGATTCATCTGTAGAACTATCAGCTCCTGTCTCCATGGGTGTCACAAACTTTGTCACTTCTGCCTTGTGTAGCATGAAGCTGGCTTTGGGGAGGTCTTTTATGGACAACTGTATATACATTCCTTTCACATGTTCACTTTGATTAGCCTATACTGGGATAACTGTGATGAAACCTGAGTCTCATGTACTGTTGTGATGGATTAGTGGTTAGTTACTGTAACTATAATGTACAGTGTCCTGGGTTCATGACCTGCAAAGGTGGGGTATTTTTGTCCGGCCAGGACAGCAATTAATGCATACAGACTAATTGTGGAAATTAGGTTAGTCACACTTAATACAATTCAAATGCCTTACATTGGCAATCCTGCTGATGTCAATCACTGGGGAGTACACCTTTGGTGAAAAGCATACTCTAGCAATCTCTGTGGTGCATGCTATAACAGTGTAATGCTGTAGTGTGATATAGAACTCTGGTATGGGTTCTAGTCTCACACATGAGAGTTGTGGATTCTTTTGTGTATGTTCCTATGCCTGTGGAGAGAGTGCTGCATGTTTGGCTAGTCACATTCACTATGATTCCTTGGCCCTACTTTGGCAATCCTGCTGATGTCACCCACCTAGAAATATACCTCTGGGACTGCTGTAACCCAGTAATCTCCATAGCACGTCCTATAACTGCATAATGCTGTTGTGTGATACACTAGTTTGGTAGGTGTTCCAATCCCATGTGTGTGTGTCTGTCTGTCTGGCTGAGAAGGAAACAATGCTTTTTAGAGTACTCACATTCCTTACAATTCATATACTCAACTTTGGCAAGGCTTATGATGTCAACCACCTAGAAATACACCTCTGGGAATGCTGTAATCCAGTAATCTCTGTAGCGTGTCGGGTAACTGACTGATTCAGTCATTGTCCATGCTGGTGTGGATGACCTGAGATGTACCTCCCTTGACTACATGAAAAGAGACATAGAGGAGCTCTCTGATCATGTAGCCCAGGCCGGTATGACCCTGACCTTGAGCAGCATCTTATCCTCACCTAGAATGATGCCACAGTATAAAGACAAAATGATAGATTTTAACAATTGGCTAAAATGTTGGTGTCATTCAAAGAGGATCAGTGTCTGTCAGCATGGGATGACATGCTCAACAAGCCACATTGCTTAGCTAGGGACGGCTTGCACCTGTCACCCCTGGGCTTTCAGATATTGGCGAAGGCTCTTGACACCCCCATAGTGCCTTTTTTAGGCAAGACTCAAAAGACAAACCCACCTCCATAGACAACACAATGAATAAGAAACTAGGGGTAATGCTGCTAAATGCCAGAAGTCTAAACCTCAAGATGCACGCACTCAAAGCTCTCCTCAGTATGGAGAACATCAATATCTGTGCAGTGACGGAAACCTGGTTCAAGGCTCCAGAGAGCACCCCAGCACTACCAGGTTATACCTCATATCATGCTTTTCGGCCCCAAAACTCGGACCGAACCACAAAAGGAGGGGGAGTATCCATATTTATCAAAAATACCCACACCTCCAGGTTAGTGGTGTCGCACGAAGCATCAGAGACCATCCATGTGCAACTAACAATGGGCAAAACTGCTTTTCAGTTTGTAGCATGTTACAAATCACCCTCTCAAAATCAGGAATCCCACTCGGCTTTCCTGAAAACATTGGAAAATATGAAGATCTCTCCAAACACCATTATATTGGGTGACTTCAACTACCCAAACATAGACTGGGAGCATTACTCAAGCCCCAACACCCTAGCCCAAAGGTTCCTGGAATTTATTAACTCAAATTGTATGGAACAACTAGTCACCACTCCCACAAGAGGGGAAGACATACTTGACCTGATCATTACCAACATGGGGGCTCTATGCTCCATACCAGAGGTGTACCCCTCATTGGTGAGATCAGACCATAAATTAATCTCACTGGATATCCACATCCTGACCCCACCCCCAGCCCAGAAAATCACAGTGAAAAACTTTTCAAAAGTGAACTTCACATTTGTCAAAACTGAGGTGGAATCCTTCAAGTCCCCCGGGCCAGTGGAAACTATGGCCCAAACTGCAGAATCCTATATAAACACATTCTATGGACACCTCCAGGAATGCATGAATCATGCTATCCCAAACAAAACCAAGACCCAATCTTCCAAAGGCAGGCATACAGTCTGGTGGACCCCAGCCATAAATAAGCTGTGCAACAGAAGGAGGAAGCTACTACATGACAGAGCAAAATCCCTAAAATGGAAGGCATCTCTGATCAGTACTAGCAAAAAACTACGATTCCCTCATAAAATCCTCCAAGGCCAGCTTCGAGAGAAAAATTGCATAGGACACTAAAGATAATCAAAAGGCTTTTTTTAGTTATGTTAGGAACCTGGGATGCAACTCCCAGATATGATCAGAGTTGATCCAAAATGACAAAAAATACACTGAACCCACAAGACATTGCCAACATCCTGGCAGACAGGTTTAGTGCAAACTCCCCCCCTCCCCCCAAAAGAGCAAATATCTATCCCAGCAGAGTGCTGCCTTCCTAACATCTCAGATGCTCAGGTGAAAGCCGCCCTCTCCAAAGCAAAAAACAATGCATCAATGGGACCAGACGGTGTCCCAAGTTGCATCCTACATGAACTCCAAGCAGAACTAAACCCTCATGTAAAACTGCTGTACAATCTCAGCCTTACTACAGGATATGTACCCAAAGAATGGCGTACAGCAACAGTGGTCCCACTCCACAAAGGTGGTGCCTCTACGGACCCTGGAAACTATCGCCCCATAAGCCTGACCAGCCTAGTCTGCAAGGCTATGGAAAGGATCATCATGGAACTCATAAACAAAGACATTGGGGACCTACAGACACTAGATCCTACCCAATTCGGCTTTGTCAAGGGCAGATCCTGCCTCTTGATCCTGGTCAACTTCTTTGAAACAGTCACCAAGGCCATAGATGAAGGGAAGGTAGTCCACACAGCCTACCTGGACCTCACAAAAGCATTTGACACAATACCTCACTCAGGCTTCATAGATAAGCTATCCAGCTTAAATATAAACCCCTATGTCACAAGATGGGTTGCAAACTGGCTCAAAGACAGAACCCACAGAGTCAGAATTGCTGGAGCCATGTCAGACTCAAAACCAGTTACAAGTGGTGTCCCACAAGGGTCAGTCCTGGGACCTCTCTAGTTCGGTGTATATTTTTCCGAGGTACAGGCTAACACGGGAGGACTGTGGCTGACCAAGTTCGCAGATGACTGCAAACTGGGCACCATAATTGATGCTCCAGCTGGCATGAGCATTCTTCAAACAGGTCTCACAGAGAAGGATAACTGGTGCCAGAGCCATGGCCTAAAGCTAAATGCCAAAAAGTGTATAGTCATACCCTTTGGCAAAAACAAAGTGCCGACAAATTACCACATAGGTGGTAACCCATTAAGTACGGAGGAAGTAATTAGGGACCTGGGAACACAAGTTGATAGTAATCTCTCCTTCGACAACCACATTGCCAAAGTAGGACCTTCTATATAGCCCACCTTATCATGAAAGGATTCACATCTAGATCAAGGGAGGTCATCGTGCCCCTTTATTCATCCCTCGTCAGGCCCATAATAGAATACAATGCCCCATTTGTGATGTACCTTACCCGACACCTGCAGCAACTAGAAAGACCCCAAAAGTACCTCACAAAGAGGATCAAGGGACTCAAACAGATGCCATATGCTGCTCAGTTAAAGAAACTCCAGCTCTACTCAGTTGCATACCGCCTACGTAGAGGCGATCTATGCCTGACATATAAAGCTATGTCCAACCCAGAATTAATGGACATGCTTCACCTCAAAAAATCCAAATCCCTTAGAGCACGCGCTCAAGGGACTTGAACCTCAGCACAGAAATAAATAGGACATGCTGGAGGGACAGATTCATAACCCAGAGGCTCCCTTCACTCTGGAATAGAATCCCAGTCCATGTCAGGCAGAGTCCCTCACTGACTCTCTTCAAGAGGAATCTTGATGAGTGGATGGGGGATCATAGGTTTATCCCTGGGATTACTTCTGTGTCACTACTAGACAGAGGCACATTAAACTAACCTTAAAAAGGGCACAGTAAACTCAAAATCAAAGGGTGGCGAAAGCCAATCACACTCTGGCTAGGCTTATAAATGTCCCAGGGCAGATAGCCTAGTATGAACCTATGAACCTATGAACTGCGTACTGCTGGAGTGTGATTTAGAACTGTGGTAGGGTTCCATGCACAACCATGGCAGCTGTGTGTGTTTCAATGTCTGTGTAGGGAGCAATGCATTATAGCCTACTCACTCGCAGGACATTTACAATGCCCAACTTTGGTAATCCTGCTGATGTCATTCCTTGTCAAATACACCTTTGGGGAACAAGTTCCCTAGTAATTTCCATGGTGCATCCTATAACATCTCCATGCAATAGTGTGATATAGGTCATGGGTTCTATACCCACACATGTCAGTTGTGGATGTTTTGTGTGTCTCACTGTCTGTTTTGTGAGCAATGCATTTTAGGCTATTCACAAGCAGGAATTTTGAAATGCCCTACTTTGTTAAACCTGCTGATATCATTCCTTGTGAAATACACCTTTGGGGATGGGGTAGTCCAGTAATCTCTGTAGCACGTGCTATAACTGCTTAATGCTGTAGTATGATAAACTAGTTAGGTAGGAGTTCTATTCCGTGACATGGCAGGTGTGTGTGTGTGTGTGTGTGTGTGTGTGTGTGTGTGTGTGTGTGTGTGTGTGTGTGTGTGTTTGTCAGTCATATCCTGTGTGGCAGTAGCTGTGAGTGCATAACCATTGGACATGTTGAGGAGTGGGTTTTGTAGTTTTCCTATATGGTGGCCATATTATATGTCACAATGTCCACTTCATGAGGATTACAGATTTCAATCAGCCAAGAGACTGGGTTGGCAAGCCATACCCCTACATCTGGCAAAAGGCCTGGTGAACAAAGTAAGCAACCCTACTATTACCCAGAATACGGTCTGAACCCATGTGACATACACAAATACACTTGCCTAAAAAATCCCGATATGTTGCTAGCACCCTGCACATTGTTGACAGATAGTAAGCATGATGTGATTGCAGTGGGCTGCAGAGGGCATGGTACCCTGTCCATCAGTACAATAGACACATAATTGCGGACAATGCGCCTTCACTATGTTCTCCACTGGACACCTGCAACATATGTGATGCCATCAAATGTGATCCACAAAGGGCATACAATGCCTTACGCACATGCCCTGTATGGACAGATGCCACTGACACCAGGGAATACTTGTATCATGCTATCAATGCAGGTGCAGGGTCAACCTGCTGTCTATTAGCAGGTTCTGCCTCACCAGGCCAGGATTGGCACATCTGATGATAACAGTCTGTGTACATAACATGTGCCAGGCAAACCAGGTACACTTAAACATGTCACTGTACATTAATGTGGGACGTGCACATCCCAGGCAATGTCCATATCAAGGACTATCAAACACAGATATGGCATGCATTGCAAAGCAATGGCCACACACAATAGTAACCAGGATGACAGGACGGTTAATACAGTACCCATCTGTGTGGGACAATGCAGACACTACACCCCTGAACCACACTGTAGGCCATTGTCAGGTGGCCTGATGCCAAGGATTACCACTCACCCAGCCTTGTACAGCCATCTTGCACAGCCGACCACTACACACCCATGAAGCAATGCACACATGCATGTCAGTACTGGTACCTTGTGTCTGCATGTGGGGTATGATGTTCCCAACCACAGTCACACCCAGTATAACATCCATTGGCGTACTGACTGATATCAGACATGTTCACATGCCCTAGCCCATAGAACCTCGGGATAACCGCCATGGTGCATGTAATACCTGTGCATTACTGTAGTGTGGCAAACTACGTAGTTAGGAAGTGTATTTGTGAGCCTGCCAAAGTGTGCCAATGTGCCTGAGTCCCTTAGAGAGTGTGGCTGTGTTGACAATGACATCTGTTCATGTGGACAGCCATGTGTGCTACACCTAGTGTATGTCTACTATATCTCTGTAGCAGATGTTACTCACCAGCACACATATATGCTCTTACAGCACACCAACATGTCAGCTATGTGGCACATGGAGTAACTGCATGCACTTGTAATAGCAATGGCTAGTCAGTCAGGGGTTTGAACCCCTGTACTTGTAGGTGTGTGATAGAGGATGCTTAGGTTTTAGTCTCCCAGCCCTTCTCTGATTTACTTTGTCTCTGTCTGTCCCTCCCACACACTCTCTGGTGAATGTGGAGATGTACACCTGCTTAGCAGCAGCTTGTGTTTTGTAAGTGATGGTCATGATCAGGTGATGGCCTCTGCACCTATTGCAGTCCTCCTCTATCAGATTGCATGCGGAACAGCTGTGGTAACATTCCCATAGCCAATTGCATGGAAACATAGTACAATATCTAGGAACATCATGTTGGTGTTTGCCCATGACGGTCTCTGTGAGTGGAACCTGAATCTGGTGTTTGGTAAACAGCATCACAGATGAAATCTGGATATTCTGCAAACAACATACACTGTGGAAAAATAGCCTAAAAACAGGAGGGTGATATGCCTGACATGACTACAGCATGTAAGTGTAGCTATGCTTCATTCAGACTACTACCAGTTTAACAGGTTGTGTGTGGTAATGGCTAGTCTGCATTTTTTTATTAACTGACAACGCAGTGCTCTGTTTCTGAGGAAACCACCATCTGTAAGGCCATCTGTGGACTGGTCAGTGTGTGGAACCATTTGTTTCTTGTGTTACTCACAGAACACACATCTGTGAACTGCAGAAGCATAGTGTAAGGATTGCAGTCAGTACACGGTGACAGTGATGAGAGTTACTTGCATCCCTGATTGGACATACGTCACATGAAAAAGTGGTATGACAGTCACTGTCTGAGGTTATCACAGTGACATGCCAATAATGGGCCACTGTTCATAGCTGCAGTCCCAAGTCATCTATGCTTTGGACAGATGTCATGCAGTGTATATATATGCATGTGTTGTGCTCCCTCTGCAAATGTATGATATCTGTTGTCTTGGGTTAATGATAATATCTATGCATACTGTTATAAGTAATCCTGACTGCTGTTGACTATTACTAAGCCTTATCTGTTTTAGAACTGCAACACCATAGGCTGTATGGGATTGCAGGTCCTGGCAGAACCACCTGTCCCACTTCATCTGGCCATGGCACCAGGCACCAGCCTGTCTGGGGCCCAGCCTTGGACCTCCACCTCTGCTGGCTCTGCACCACCTTCAGGTGGACCCGCCACTGAGGATGGGGCTTGCCTGCTGGGAGCAGGTCCAGACAGGAACTTTTCAGCTGTTGTATGGTCCAGGCCGTGGTGCATAGGGAGCTCAATAAAGGGGTTTTCAGGCCAGCTATGCCAGCTCGAGGGCAGAGTGGCACAATTAGAGGGTGAGCTTACCCCTCCTAGACAGCCCCCAGCACAGCCACCTTTGGGGCTGTGAAGGTGCAGTGGTGGCTGCCCATGGGTGGGGACCTCCTTCCCACTGTTTCCATTTGGGGGCTCATGGGCTTGTGACTGCCAAACACTCCTCCCAGTCCAAGTTGTTTCCCCCCACATGTGTCATATACCGTCCCTGTAAGCTGTCTTGTCTGTCATCCTACCCAACCTATCCTCCATGAGCATACATACTCTCCTTCACCAGCATCCCACTCTCACCTTACAAAAATGAAAACAAAAGGCCACTCTGTTCCCAGAACAATATTTTTCCCATACATAGCTGTCCATTTCATAAACGTGTCCACTGGACACATGTAACCTTTTTAATTTGCATCACAACATACTACTGTTGTCCTCACCCCTCTCGAAGGCACACAATCCTGGTATGCACATGACTCCTAAAGGTTCCAGGTACACGTGCTGCAGATGACCCCAGTGTACACACAACACTAACGGTTCCTCTATGGTTACCCCATTTAACTTTTTAATGATGATGATTTTGCACACAGCAACTTGCAAGAGTACTGTTCTCACATTATGATTGGACAGGAACTGTTTTGTTAATGTGAATAAAATGCTCAAAGTAATGTATTTGGACAATGTACAAATGTTTGTATGTATTAATAACACATGTCTGTCTGAGGGAGTCTTGATATTACATAGGACAACACCACTACATAATACAGGAGTTGCTGGTGTTTTCCTTTTCATTCTTTTTTAATGTTTTGTTGTCACGTTATCTGGACATAAACACACACACATACATCTACATAATGGAATACATTTCCTATACTGTTGAATGACTGTGCTGGATGATATGTTTGTGATAACATCAGATGTCTGTATATCTGCCATGACTTAGTAGTAAATCACATTGGCTGTGGTGTGCAGGGTCCTGGTTTTGAGCCTTGCAAAGGCAGTTTATTTTGTTGCTGGGCAGAACAAGGGCCGTTGGATACAGAGTGATTAAGGCACTTTTTAGCAGTTGTGAGCAGGTATGCGTGGGTTTGCATGACGGTAAGCAGTGGTTACGTTTGGTTACAGTGCCTTACACTCAGTTACCTTCTTGATTGCTTAACCTGTGTAGGCAGTGCTTACCCCCGTGCAAACAGGCTGAAACCTGTTCAATGCTGCTTAAAAGTGCTTAGTCCTATTTACCCCACGATAATATTTTTTAACAGAAAATAAAAAAGGGGTGATAGGAAAGTGGTGAAAAAGGGCTACAAAGAGGGAAACACAGTAGGCAAGGTAGTTGGGGTGTGCAGGAAGGGTGTAGGGAAGGTCCTTAGCTGTCCATTTCTTGCACAGCTATGGCTGTGCATATGCAATAGATTTGGCGGTACATTAGGACACTCACAACTCTGAGAGATGGGTCTAATTGTTGTGATGCCAATTAGAAAAGTTTACGTGTCCAGTGGACATGTGTATGAAATGGAGAGCTATGTATGGGGCATGCTTTTTTTTGCAGGAACATATTGCTCTTTTTTTTATTTTATTTTTAAGTCAGAGTGGGATGTTGGGGAAGGAGAGTAGGTATGATCAGGGAGGATAGGTTGGGTAGGATGACAAACAAGACAAACAAGATGCGTACAGGAGTGGTATATGGCACATGTGGGGGGAAACACCTTGGACGGAGAGGGGTGTTTGGAGGTCGCAAGCCCATGAGACCACAAATGGATACAGTGGGACTGAGATCCCCACCCATGGGCAGTTACCACTGCACCTTCACAGCCCAGAAGGTGGCTGTGCTGGGGGCTATGTAGGAGAGGCAGGCTCACCCTCTAGTTGCACCACTCAGCCCTCAAGCTGGTGTAGGCAGTCACGAATCTCCCTGTCGTGCTCCCTACACACCATGTCCCGGACCATACCACAGTTAACAGGTTCCTGTCCGCTTTCACTCCCAAGGGGGGGGCAAGCCCCATCCCCTTCAGTGGTTCTACCCAAAGGGGGTGCAGGGCCAACAGATGAGGAGGTCCCAGGCTGGGTGTCTGATGCCATGGTCAGCTGAAGTGGGAAAGGTGGATCCGCTGGGACCAGCCTTCCCATACGAGCTATGTTGTAGCATGTTTAAGGCAGATATGGGTTAGTAATAGTCAACAGCATTCACGATTAGTTATAACAGCATGCATTGGTATTCCTATTACCTAGGGCACTAGATATAAAATGGTTGCAGAGCAGGCAGAACACATGCATATATGGCTAAACAGCGGCCATTACAACAACATGCAGGTTTCATTGATGGCAGCAGGCCACCAATATGGGAGTATTTTAACATGGCACATGCATAGAAACAGATGTGAATATTTATAAACCAATAGGACATATGTCCCAACAAAGGTTAGGAGTGTAGACATACCAAATGAGTTGTATAAATCGGTTATTTTTGCACATATGGTAGGGGTGAGAGAGAAAGAGAGTTCAATTAACAACTAATATATCCATGTAGTTTTCACAAAATTCATAGTCACTGTAGTGGTCTGTCCCTTACATGTATTATTACACTACTCAATGGCGTTATATTGTACTACGGTATGTTTGTAGATTAGTATGTACAGGACCTGTATCTTACATACAGACTTGACAAGATGCAGGTGTTAATGCAACATGTTTTGAGACTGTTCTCATACACTTTGGGTGAGATGCTGGGATTACAGGTATGTTTGCATGTACATTCTCTGACTATGTACAAGTCTGATTATCAGTTATATGTCATTAACAGCTGCCTACATTTCTTGGCTCATCATACTAATTTGTCAGGGGAACAGGGCAAAAATCAGGTGATGTGGGCCATTTATCAGGACATACTTGGCAGACTGGAACAGTTGAGGGGTATGTATATGCATACTACTCTCTATTTAAACATTTTAGCAATATCTGTACAGTTGTTAATTGTAAATATTCATACAGCTCTCTCTTTGAACATTCTAACAAACTGTGTGCAGTTGTGTGGAATGATTATGCATACAACTTACTAGTGCTCCTGGGATCCAAAGCCCTGCTGTGTGTGACAAAAGCATTGTAGTTAAGATCACTGTACACTATGCTATCAGGCAATTGTTGTGAGTGTTTGCAATGTATTTTGTCTAATATGACTGACCTGTTTGCACTTCCAACATTGTTATACAGCACTTCATACACATTTTATCTGCATACCACAGTGTGGGTAATACTGCTTACTACAACAGTACTATTTAATAACTGCAACAGTACAACAACATGTGACTGCAGAGTAAACAGAAGCAATGCAGGGGTTACACCTTTATTCACAGCATATTCCACAATTCTGTATATGCAACATTTTCTGAGGCTCTTACATTTCTTTGTTATGATAGTACATGCAGGCTATTTACTAACCTGCCTCGCGATGCATCCTTTGCAGCCTAGCATCATAGGCTTGCTGGTTCATAGCACGCTCATCTGCAGCTGTCAGAGAAGTACAGTGATATTTAGCCATACCTATCCATAGTATACACAAACTAGGCAATTATTAACTACATAGTGGAAGGAGTACTTACTCAGTTCTGAGGCATTCTGCATCTGCCTTGCTTCCTGGATCCACTGTTCCAGGACATTCCCCCCCTCTGCCGCTTCAGGTCTGTATGGTGGTGCCTGACCTGCTCACCAGTCTGGGGGATACCTGTGGCACTAGTGAGGTCATAGTGTGGCTCTGTTCAACAGGGGCACAGGAAAATAATTTTCTTGGGTGGCGAAAGCCAGGGTACATTTTTGGCTAGGCTTATATAGGGCCTAGGGCCAATAGCCTAGTACCCTCCTATGAACCTATGAACCTATTACAGGTTATATATGTGTCTGGTATCTGTGATTCATGTGTACATACACTGTATGGGGCCCTGGGGTCTTCAAAACATTATTATAGTGACAGCTCAACTCTATGTTTACTGCAGTACACCAATTCACATATTTATGGTCTGTGGCGGGTTATAGAACATTACACGGTACATATATTCAGTTCACATGTTTGATTTGATTTCCCTGTGTGAGGATTAGTTTGCTGATACCTCCTTTAAATGTATTGCTATCATGGCATAGTGGTTAACTACTGTGATTGTAATGCACAGGGTCGTGAGTTCTATCCTTGCAGAGGTTGTTTATTTTGTTGCTGGGCAGAACACGAGCTGTTGGGTACAGAGTGATTAAGACACTTTAAAGCAGTTGTGAGCGGGTGTGCGTGAGTTTGTATATGATAACTACTGCTTATTTATGCTTAAACCTGCCACAACCTATTATTCGTCACAACGTTCATTATTCACATATATATATATATATATATATATATATATATATATATATATATATATGTATTATATATCTGTACATACACATGCACATACATCTACATAATTATATACATTTCCTATACTGTTGCATGACTGTGCTGGACGATATGTTTGTGATAACATCAGATTTATGTATATCTGCCATGGCTTAGTGGTGAATCACATTGGCTGTGGTGTGCAGTGTTCTGGGTTTAACCTTTGCAGAGGCCACTTATTTTGTTGCTGGGCAAAACAAGGGCCATTGGATACAGTGTGATTAAAGCACTTTTAAGCAGCTGTGAGTGAGTGTGTGCGTGTTTGCGTGATGCTAGGCTGTGCTATCTTTTTATTACATTTTCTTAAATTCAGTTAGCGTCTACTAAGCTTAATGTGTGTGGGCACTGTTTACACCCACGGAAACACACTTAGACTTGCTTACTGGTACTTATATATGTTTACTACTGCTTATTTGTGCTTACACCTACTTACTAGTGCCTTATTCATTATGACACTACCACTTTGATTAAATGACATTAGTTAAACATTTCATGCAGTACTCCAGTTCACATTTAAATGTTATTATGTAGGTTATAAC
Source organism: Protopterus annectens (assembly GCF_019279795.1). Lineage (NCBI taxonomy): Eukaryota > Metazoa > Chordata > Ceratodontiformes > Protopteridae > Protopterus > Protopterus annectens. Next base: position 1,881,948,434 of record NC_056739.1, read on the forward strand.
AGCAAAAAGATGTATAAATATGTTCATATACACATGGAAAATTATATATGCTATAGTGGGACTCGAACCATGAATGCTTGTTCATTAGGGAGATGCTCTAACCACTACACTATTGATGGTAACATTGATTTTGCATGTTTTTTCTATTTGGATGATTTTGATGTGTAAGCTACGCTAAGCAGAGGGCAGCAATGCGCAAACACGCTGCACTTCACTTACACTTTCAATAATGTAGCAATACAAATGTAATATAGGGACACGGGGAATCTAATTGTGATAGTTCTAGGGACAGGGGGTCAGCATTCCATTACGTCCTTGTGTGTTTACTACTTTGATTTTATTTCAGTGTTCGTGGAAACTCTTGTATGCTTAGCATACATTTCAGTATCCGCGGACACTGAATTAATTGCTTACTATTAGAGGCGGGCTCTAATAGTAAGAATGGTAGGTTGTGCAACTGTGGGGGCATGTTTAAGCCTCTGTAGAGCACTTAATCACACCCCCTGCACTCACACGTTTTCTGTGCATGTCGAGGGTGTGGCAGTGCGCCCTCATAAATATTCATATGGTGCTGCTGCACCATCTGTAAGGAGGATGCTCTGCGCAAGGCTAAAACTGTCCTTGTGCCGAGCTTCATGAATCCCAGGGTATGTGTTAAAGATACCCCGGGATTCATGAATCTCTATGCAAGGATGGTTTTAGCCTTGCACCGAGCTTGTGCCGAGCTTCATGAATCCCAGGGTATGTGTTAAAGATCCTGAACTTACATATAATAAGTCCACAGATTGCCATTTCTCAGAATATCCCCTTTTCTCAGGGGTAATGTGATCTTGGAGTTGGTATACACAACTTTGTGGTTGTGTGCAGGCATGCCTGTAACATCAAGTTTAAAGCAGAAAAGCTTTGTTTAATAGTCATTCTTTTTTTCAGCATTCTTGTACTAGGCATTGTAAGTTCTAGCTTTCTAATAGGCAGCCAATTATGATATTTCTATCCTTTGAGCTGCTTCCCAAAACTGCTTTTCTGGCTTCAGCATTCCATAATTTGAAATGTTCTTATTTACATGCATGTCCTGCTCTGTAACTGCCGCACCATGTTGATATCCTTTTTCAAGTGCCTTTTGGGAATGCCACAAAATATAATTAGTTAATTCTCATTTTAAGTGGTACTGCAGTGGGATAACTCCAATAAGACAAAAACAGAAAAATATGCCAGCAAATAGCAGTGGTATTATCCAATACATAAGAGAACCAATGATAATAAAACTGTGACAAAAATGCAATCTGAGTATGAAAATATTAAAATGTTTAAGTAAATAGTTGGAAATAAATAGTTGTATAATATAAAGATAGGAATGAAAAAAATGAAAGCTAAAAAATATGTTCATGTTTGTTTTGATTAGTCATAAGATAATGCAGATACACAGAATGCGGGCTATTTAGTAATGTTTGTTAGGAAGTACTTTATTAATGATTTAGATAATTCCTGATAAAACAGTTCTACATACAATTGTTGCAGAAGTGTGTGGCTAGAAAGGCTCTGAATGTTTGCACATTTTTGTAGTTCTTACTTCAGGCGAGAGCTTGTTCTGAATTTTCCAGAGTTGGTAGAGTATATTGAATCACTATGTTGACTGAGTAATTAAGATATATGGACAAACTTATGACTTGATTATCTAAGGTTCTGTGAAGGGATAATCCAAACAATAGTCATAGATTGTGAAAGGCAATCAGTATAATAAAGTAGTTTGCAAACCAAGCATAGATGAGTGAAGGTGAAGTACTGGAAAAAAATAAAACCAACTAAGCTCACACAGATACAGTGGTGAGTATATAGATTATGCCCAGAATGAGGTAGGTGATCCTATTATATGCAGGTGCAGACCAGTAATACCTTGCAAATATGTCTGTCCTTCAAATAGGTAAACATTTATTAATGATAGGATAATTTGATTAAAGCATGAGTCACCCCCATGTACTGGAACAGAGTATAGATGAAGCCAAATACCACGCCTATATAAATATATATATATATATATATATATATATATATATATATATATATATATATGTATATATATATATATATATATATATATATATATCTATATATATATATATATATATATATATATATATATATATATATAAATATATATATATATATATATATATATATATATATATATATATATATATATAGGTCCCCTATGAAATCCCAAATGCACAGAATCCAGACATCCAAAATACCGAGACAAAAAGCCCGAAACCCTGCATTAGCAAAAGACCAGAAGCGCGAAATTCAAAATCCCGATGTTAAGGGATTTTGCGTTAGCGCTTCTGGTGTTGTGGTTCAGGTAAATATGTGTGTGTAAGTGTGTTTGTGAGGGGCTTTAGTGTGTGTAACTGTGTGTTGTGACTGTGGTGTGTGTGTGTGTGTCTGTGTGTTTGTGTGTGTGTGTGTGTGTGTGTGTGTGTGTGTGTGTGTGTGTGTGTGTGTGTGTGTGTGTGTGTGTGTGTGTTTGAGGTACTGTAATGTGTGGGTGTGAGCTTGCCTTGTGTATATGTTTGAGCGATCTCGGAGTTAGAATAATATAGTAGGGGGAGTGAGGGGGGTGCAGGGGGGCAAAGCCCCCCTGCTTATCTTTAGTGTAGGGTGGTTTGTTTGGTTATGGGGGGAGGGTGTATGTATGTTTGTGTGTGTGATGTATGCATGTATGTATTACTTTCGCAATTTTGAATTTCACTTTCAACGTTTCGGTAATGTGGGGTTTTGGGCTTTTCGTCTCCATATTTTGGGTGTCGGGATTCTGTGCATTTGGGATTTCGTAGGGGACCCACATAGATATAGATATAGATATATAGATATATACATATATATATATATATATATATATATATATATATATATATATATGTGTGTGTGTGTGTGTGTGTGTGTGTATATGTATGTATAAATATATATATATATATATATATATATATATATATATATATAGAGAGAGAGAGAGAGAGAGAGATAGGTGTACTTATGATGATTGAAACACCCAAATGTCGGTGACAATAACATCGACCACAAAAGTTCAACAATGTAAACACTGACAGTCTACTGCACATGTGTGAGAAAAATTCTTGCCACATGTAAACACAAAGTTAAAAAAAGAAAGACACAAACATTGTTTTTGCATGCAGCAAGCCCCCTGCACCCCCATCACACCACTTGCTAAAATCCCCAGGGAAGGTACATATTCCCTAAACACAAAGACTGCCAGTCTCACACACCTGTCAGTCATCTACTTTGTTGACCAATGTATAGGTTCATAGGTAGGTACTAGGCTATCTGCTCAAAGGCATTTATAAGCCTAGCCAGAATGTGTTGGCTTTTGCCACCCCCTTAGATTAGTTCCCTGTGCCTCTGTCCAGCAGAGCCACTGAAGTGATCCCCGGGTTAAACTTTCTGTTTCCCATCCACTCGTCAAGGTTTCTCTTGAAGAGTGTTAGCGAGGAGCTCTGCCTAATGTAGATTGGAATCCTGTTCCAAAGCATGAGAAGTCTCTGGGACAGGAATCTATCCCTCCAGCATGTCCTATTTATTGTTGTGGTGAGGTTTGGATCCCTAGAGCGTGTGGCTCCAGGGGGTAAGGTTTTCTTTAGGTGGAGCATGTCCATCAATTCTGTGCTCGACATGGACTTGTATGTCAGGCAGAGATCACCTCTGAGTAGGCAGTATGCAACCGAGGACAGCTGTAGTTTCTTCAGTCGAGTTGCATAGGGCATCTGTTTGAGGCCAATGATATTCTTGGTGAGGTACTTCTGTGTTTTTTCCAGCTGTTGCAGGTGTCTTGTAAGGTACATCCCAAATGGGGCATTGTACTCTATGATGGGTCTGATAAGTGATGAGTAGAGGGGCACAATGATGTCTTTTGATCTGGATGTGAACCCTTTTGTGATTAGATGGGCAACATAGAAGGATTTTCTAACCACTTTGGCAATGTGATTATCAAAAGAGAGATTACTATCTACTTGGCTCCCCAGATACCTTATTACGTTTTCCGTATTTAGGGGACTACCACGTGGTAGTTTGTGGGTACTTTGTTTTTTCCAAAGGGGATGACTATGCACTTTTTGGCATTTAGCTTGAGGCCATGATTTTGACACCAGGTATCCGTCTCAGTGAGACCCTTTTGGAGGATGTCTGTGTCAGCCGGAGAGTCAATTATAGCCACATAGTTTGCAGTCATCTGTGAACTTGGTCAGCCATAGTTCTCCTGTGCTTGCCTGTACCTATGGGAAGTATATGCCAAACAGGAGGGGTCCTAGGACTGAGCCCTGGGGAATGCCACTTGAAACAGGTTTAGAGTCAGACCTAGCTCCCGCAACTCTCACCATGTGGGTTCTGTCCATGAGCCAGTTGGCAACCCATCTTGTGATGTAGGGGTTTATGTTCAGGCTGGTGAGCTTGTCTATAATACCAGAATGGGGAATGGTCTCAAAGGCCTTTGTGAGGTCTAGGTAGGCTGTGTGTACCACCTTTCCCTCATCTATAGCCGTGGTAACTGTCTCAAAGAAGTCCACCAGGTTTAGGAGGCATGATCTGCCCTTAACAAAGCTGAACTGGGTAGGGTCTAGTGTTTGGAGATTCCCAATGTCTCTGTTAATGAGTTCCATGATGATGCGCTCCATAGCCTTGCATACCAAGCTAGTCAGGCTTATAGGGCGATAGTTCCAGAGGTCTGCTGTGGCTCCACCTTTGTGGAGTGGAATAACCATTGCTGTGCACCACTCAATGGGTATGTAGCCTGTGGAGAGGCTGAGTTTGAACAGTGTGTTTAGGTGAGGGGTTAATTTGTCTTTGAGCTCATGTAGGATGCAGCCTGGGACACCGTCTGGTCCCACTGATGCTGTGTTTTTGGCTTTGGAGAGGGTTGTTTTAACATGAGTGTCTGTGATTTCAGGGGCTCTACATTCTTCTGGTATGGTTATGGGCCCTTTTGGGGGTGAGAGGGGGTGAAGTTTGCACTGAACCTGTCTGCTAGGATGTTGGCGATATCAGTCAGTTCAGTGTATTTTTTTCCATTCTGCACTAACTCCGACTAGATCTGAGTATTGCCACTTAGATTCTTGACATAGCTAAAGAATGCCTTGTGGTTATCTTTGGAGTCCTTGGCAATTTTTCTTTCGGAGTTCACCTTGGATGATTTTATTAAGGATCAAAGTTTCTTGCTGATACTGATCAGGGATGTTTTCCCTTCTTGGGATTTTACTCTTTTCTGTACTAGTTTCCTCCTTCTTTTGTATAGCTTGTTTATGGCAGGGGTCCACCAGACTGGTTTCCTTTTCTTGGAGGAGTGAGCCTTGGTTTTGCTTGGGATACCACAATCCATGCATTCTTGTAGGTGCCCATAGAATTCATTAGTAAAGGATTTTGCAGCTTGGACAGCGTTATCCTTTAGCACAAGGGCTTTGAAACTTTCCACCTCGGTCTTAAGTAACATGAAGATTGCTTTTGAAAAGGTTTTCACTGGGGTTTTCTTGTCTAGGGGTGGGGGTGGAATGTGGATATCCAAAGTGATTTGTTTATGGTCAGATCTAACCAGTGAAGGGTTGACCTCTGGTGTTGAACACTGGTCACCCATGTTGGTGATGACCAGGTCCAATATGTTGTCACCTCTGGTGGGAGCATTGACCAGTTGATCCAGGGCATTTGAGTTTATAAATTCTAGGATATTTTGGGCAAGGGAGTTAGTACTTGAGTAGTTCTCCCAGTTAATGTTTAGGTAATTGAAATCACCCAATATTAGGGTGCTTGGTAGGATCTTTATGTTTCCCAGTGTTTCCAGAAATGTGGAATGGGGATCCTGGGACATGGTGAGTGATCTGTAGCAAGCTACAATTTGAATTGCAGTTTTGCCTGTTGTTAGTTGCATGTGGATGATCTCTGAAGCATCGTGCTGTGCCACTAACCTGGAGGTGTGGGTATCCTTGATGAATATGGATACACCCCTGCCTTTTGTATTTTGGTCTGGGTTCTGTGGCTGAAATGTATGGTATGAGTTGTAGCCTGGTAGTGCTGGGGTACTCAAGCCAGATTTCTGTTACTGCAGTATATTGATTTTCTCCATACTGAGGAGGTTTAGACTTCTGGCATTGAGTAGCATTACACTCAGTTTTTTTTTACTTGTGCTATTTACAGTGGTGGGTTTGTCTTTTGAGCCTTGCCTAAAAAAGGCACTATGGGGGTGGCAAGAGCCTTGGCCAGTATTCGAAAGCCTAAGAGTGACACATGCAAGTCGTCTCTAGCGAAGCAGAATGGCTTGTCAGGCATGTCATCCCAGGCGGACTAAACATATTTTGTCATATGGGAGTTTTGAACAAAGTTACCCCTCCCATATATACAGAGAGACAGAGAGAGATGGAAAAAAAGAAAGATATTTTGTAATGGACAGAGCTCTATGTGCCAAAGATGGGAAGATGATTCTTAATTCTTCTCAAGAAAAACAATTATGAAAGATGTTCTTAGGTGAGGAGATTAGGATCCAATCAAGTAAACAAGCTCAACTGTTGTATTTACCTATTATAGGATGTTATCAGATTAATCTGCTGAGAACAAAGGTTACCAAAGTTGGATACTTATGGAGCCAAATGGAATTAATCTATTTTATGTTAGAATGTCTGAGAATTACAGCTTTAAACTTGAGACCTTACATTAGTCAACACAGTGTTAAGTGTAGACATTGACAACAATGAGCAGCGTAGCTTCATTGATTTTATCATCAGTTACAGTGTACTAACAGTATGTAGAGGCTAGGATTTATTTGGATGAATAAAATGTGTTAAATTATCATTATGCAGTAATGTGACCCTTACTGTTCCTTTATGTAGTCTGTCACACAAAAGAGTGGCATAGTGGGATGGGTGATAGCTGTAAGACTGTTAAACTCAGCATTTCGTATATATTGCAAGGAGGTCTGCCTGATACAGACTGATACAACTATGCATTAAGTGAGATTATTTTTTTTAATTCCCCTTACTTTGATATACACAAGTTTCAGTCTTTTGAGATTTTTCTTTATTTCCAGTATAATGGCTATGAGCTTGGGTAGAGATGATGACACCGCATTTGTGTGCATATCACCAAAAAGGAATTATATAGTAGAGCTACGTGGCTTGTAGTTAAATAAGTGAGGCTGGGCTACTACCTTGTTGCTGAATTTTGGTATTGATGCTCTAATCGGCTTGCATGATGACAGTAGCAGTGGGAAACATAGTTTCTAAGGAAGAAAAGTATTAAAGTTGCTGAAAGAGATGCTTCTGCATGCTTATTGTATCATTATTCTGATTGTGTGACATAGTTACTGTTTGATAGCAAAGTCTGGTGGAGGAGATAGTACATCTAAGTAGGTTAAAAACAGAACAACTAGGGATGAGGGGTCTACTTTACATGGTCGACTTTTCACAAAGTCGACTTTCATATGGCCGAGACCATATGATCGACTTTCAGAAAGCCGACCATGTAAAATAAACACAAAAAGCAGAACAAACACTTACCTTAAAACTGTTAGCAGGGGGACAAGCCCCTCTGCACCACTAGTGGGGGTCTTCATCCCCCACCCCCCCATAACTTAAATATACCAACTCCAACATCGCACTACAGTGCGGAAGATGGAAATGTTCCCGTTCCAGACTGTACAGAGATAGCGGTTTCCCATGGTCAGCTTTTTGAAAGTCAATCATATGGTCTCAGCCATATGAAAGTCGACTTTATGAAAGGTCTATCATGTAAAGGGGACCCAGGATGAGGCATGCAGTCCTTTTCTCTATGGCATGAAGGCCTCAAAAATTGATCTTTGCTAACTTGGAGCAAGTGAACATGTGTGTGATCCAGTACGGTAGCCAGTGGCAGAGTGGGTAGATTATTCTGAAAGATGAGTATACACGTAATTGGGAGTGTATTGGTAAGTATCCTAGAGGCCCAGGGTTCCACTGATATTACTATGCCGACATGTTCAAATGTTCCAGCAAGAGATATGTTACAGTTGTATCAGTGATTAGTTCCCTTTGCCTTATCAGTTATGGTGACATTTTTTGGTATATTTCTTACTGAATTGTGTATTTTTCATTGTGCAATTTGTAGCTGGTTTTGAGAGCAAGACTTTTACAGTCAGGAAGTATTACTCAGACTACTGTGCTAGAATGTAAGTTAGTGTCTCAAGTATAGTAACCTTCTTGGGTTTTTCTTCCTGGAGAGTATATGGGTAATTTGCAAGTCATTTGGATGCAAACATCAATAGGTTTAGGATACAAGACACTGTCTAGGCCAGTGGAATCCTTGCCTTTTTTTTTTGTACTTTCAAGGTTAGAGACTTTCTGGAGTGCTTTTCTCCTGGAGAGTATACTTCTGAATGCCTAATTTAGAGCTGTTTCATCAGGTCAAGAAAGAAGGATCAGACTCTGTCCTTCTTGGACACTAGGATCTAAGTTTGTTTCCTTTATCTTTCTGGGTGTAGGGACTTTTCTTTTGTTTTGTTTTCACCTAGATGGTATAATCTTGAGTAGATAATTTATAGTCTTTCTGGGTATAAGACACACACAGGATTATGTAGGGAGTTTCAAATATGATACTGGAATACAGATTAGGTTTTTAAGTCCGCTTGGGTGTAGTAAACTTCTTAAATGCTTTTCTCCATGGACAGTATGCATCTCAATGTGTAATTTCATCCCTTTTGGAAATAAAACTTCCTGATCATGAAGGGAGATGAAGGCTACAATGTTGAATCTATGTTACTTTCCTAAGCCTTCACTGATGTAGTAGCTTTCTCAGATGTTTTTCTTCCTGGAAGGTATACTTCTCAATCAGTCATTTGTAGCTTATCTGACTGGCTGTAAGACTTCCAGGATCAGGATATATAAATATTTATCAGGCTATATGCAGAGATGTATATAGGCTGGGATGATTATGGGCACAAGCTGTGACAAGACACAGTTGACAGCTTGTGATGGTAAAAGAATGTTGTAATGGCATTACATATCAGGCTATTGGAATATTGAACTTTATAAAATGAATGCTGGTACTGTATTTGTTGTAGGTCATGACTGAAGAGTTGAAGTGCATAATGTATTTTGTTTTTCATTTAACGGTAGCAAGCTGATTGTTATATTTGTACCTGCGTTTAGGGGTACCAGCTGACCCACTAATAGCTCTGGTTTTCTGACATACTGGAGGAAAATCTGCCCAAATGCATTTTTCCCTCAGGCCCTGCAGTTTACACTTTGTGTTCTTTACTTTTCATGTATAAATGTAGGTGGAAAAATAAGATTTATTGCAGTATGTACAAGCAACAAATTCTTATACTGTGCAACTTAGTAGTTTAATAATTGACCAAATAATTCAGTTCTGCAAACTGTACATATATATATATATACAAATATATACAGACAAATAAATAGAAAATAATCATTCAGTTCTGCAGAAGACGCATGCAAATTAAAATAAATGTTGCATGAATGTGCTTAACTTTAAAGAGAATTGCATGTACATGCATGGCATATATTGAAAGATACCGTGCTTGTAATTTTGTTTTCGTGAAATTTATTTCAGTATATTTTTATGATAATACTAATTTCTCTTTGTGGATAGATGCATCGATATTCTGTAGGTTTGCAGGCTGCAGTCTAAAAGAACATTGCACAGTACATTGTGATTCATGGTGTTTGGCATCACTGCAGTAATAAAAATAAGGAAAAAACAGTTAAAAAATTCACCGTATAAGGTCTTTGTGAGGAGTGCATTGCAGGCATCCTGTTCTGTACTTGCACTGTGGGTTCATCTACTATCTCTCACTTTCTCTCAGTCTGTCTCTCTCTCTCTCTCTCTCTCAGACACAGCAACAGGAGGAAATATTTTAAACATTATTATGCAGTACGTTTCCTCGACTGATGCAGTTCATGACCCTACACTCATGTTATAACTGATCAATTTTGAGTAGTTATCTGAAGTATAGCAAGGTAAAAGGAAAATATCTTAAAAAAATGGATATTAACAGGGTGTTTAGGCCTAAATAAAGCACTTGTATGCTGTGCACACAGTAGTGACCTATTCATAATTTAACAGGTTGTTCAGACAAAATAAAACATAATATCATGTTGCTCACACAGTGATGACCTATTCAGAACTGTGCATGATGTGATGGAAAATAACCATGACTACAGGCTTCTATGCAATTTAATGTTTTTCAGACATTGTAGCAATACCTTTTCATCATCACAAAGAAAATGTTCTCACCTAATATATTAGCAATAACCAAATGCATTAAAAAGTACTACTTAGAAGGATTATTCATACTTCATCAAGTTTTGCTATAATCTTGTCATCAGAAATTTACACCATTTGAGAAATAACCCATTCAGGTTTGCTCCAAGTGGTAAAAATGTACATGCATTATTTTTATATTCTGTACCCCTTGCTACTAAGTGATAACCTGGCAAAATTTCAAGCCCCCATAAACCCTGAGAACACTGCTGCCTATACAGAACTGTTCACAGAAACCCTGCACATGAAGCATGTTAATAGTTGCATAGAGGCAGCTGTACCCACCAGGAAGTAGTACAGAACTATCTCAAAAAAACAATCCATACTGGGGGAAATCACAAAATCAATACCAATCAATATCAAAATCAAAATCAGTGTACAGTACCAAGCACATGCAGCAGATGGAGAGACCACAGAGGTTCCTGACCAGGAAAATACAGGGTCTCAAACACCTATCCTATACAGATAGGTTAAAAGCCCTGCCCCTCTACTCAGTCTCATGCAGAGTACTCAAAGGTGACTTGAATCTGGCATACAAGGCTGTCTCAGACCTAGTCTTGATGGAGTTGCGGCATATCCGTAAGACAAACTCCACTTGCACAACCAGCATGCAAGGCCTTAACCTGGTCTGTGACATTAATAGAACTTATTGTCAGGATAGATTTATGTCCCAAAGACTCCCCCGTCTGTGGAATAGACTCCCTCTCCCTGTCAAGCAGAGTACCTCTCTAGCCCTCTTTAAGAGGAACCTGGATGACTAGATGTGAAACAAAAAATATACCCATGGGATCCCATCTGTGTCCCTACTGAACAGGGGAAGCAGGTGCTGACTTTGAGGGAACTAGGGCAAAATTCTTGGCTAGGCTTATAAGGGCATCCTGGCCAAATACTAGTATAATTCTATGAACCTATGAACCTATAACAGGTTATATAACAGAAGAAAAAAAATCATGGCAAAAATTAGGAGGTGTAGCACCCAGCAGGATAAAAGCACTCTCATCAAACTAGACAAACAACTGAAAGGCAAATAAAGACTACCAAAGCCAAATTTGAGGTATGTTAGGCCTCCTAGGGCAAGGACAACCACAAATGATTCTTTAGCTATTTTTGCAACATGAAAGGCAATACACAATTGTGTGCAGATCTCTTTGTAAATGGAGCCACCTACACTGAGCTGGAAGATATAGCAAACCTCCAGGCTGATAAATTCAGCTCCAACTTTACCCCTCTATCCCCCTCAACCTTCCCTCAGGAAATACCATCAGATATAACTCACCCTACTATCACTAGTGAACATTTTGTTAAAGCTCTCTCTAAGACCAAGAACACTGGATCAATGAGTCCAGACAACAACTCAGGATGCCTTCTAAATAGCATGAAACATGACCTATCAGGGCGTCTGGGATTACTATTTAACTGAAGTCTCCAAACAGGCTTTGAACCTCATGAATGGAGAACAGCAACTGTCATCCCTCTGCCGAAAGATGGGCCATCTACAGACCCTGAAAGCTACAGACCCATAAGTTTCACTAGTCTTATATATAAAGCCATGAAAGGAATTATCATGGGAATGATCAATAGAGATACAGTAAACCTCCAGACACTGGAACCAACCCAGTTTGGTTTTGTCAAGGGCAGATCATCCATACTCAACCTGGTGGACTTCTTTGTTAAGGTAAACAAAGCAATGGATGAGGGAAAAATGGTTCACAGTGCCTAACTTAACCTGGCTAAGGCATTTGACACAGTTCTCCATTCAGGCAATGTTGACAAACTCAAGCAGTTAGATACAGTATGTCACCTGGTGGAAAGCCAACTGGCTCACAGACATAAACCAGGGAGTTAGAACTGGGGAGTCCACCTCTAGAAAGAGGCCATCACAAGTGCAGCCCATCAGGGATCAGTCCTTGGACTGCTCCTTTTTGACGTTTACTTCTTAGAAGTCAAGGCCAATGTCAGTAGTCTCTGGCTGATTAAATTTGCAGATGATCGCAAATTAGGAACTGTCATTGAACCCCACACTGACACACATTCTCCAGGAGGGGCTGATATAATCAAACAACTGGTGTCAGAGCCATGGACTAAAACTAAATGCCAAGAAATGCATAATAGTATCTTTTGAGAAGTCATCCACCACTGGTAACTATCATTTTGACAACACACCCCTTAGAGTTGACCCAGTAGTCAGAGACCTGGGGATACACATAGATAGTAATCTAGCCTTTGACCTTCATGTGTCTACAGTAGTGAGGAAATAATTCTATGTTGCACAACTTCTAAACAAAGGCATGGCATCTAAGTCCAAGGAAGTCATTGCTCCTCTGTATTTGGCATTCATCAGACCTATAGTTGAGTACAGTGTTCCCTTTGGTACGTACCTAACCAAGCATATCCAGCAATTGGAACATCCAAAGAGGTTCCTCACTAAAAGAATACAGGGCGTAAGTAAAATGTTCTGTGCAGACCACCTCAAGGCCCTATCTCTGTATTCTGTCTCTTACAGGCTTTTGAGGGGATATCTATGCCTGGCATAAAGGGCATTGTCAGACCCCACTTTGATGGACCTCCTGCATACCCACAAAACAAAAAGCACCAGAATTGCCAGTTCTAAAGACTTAAAACTTGCCTGTGATATAAATAGTATCTGCTGGAGAGACAGGTATGTATCCCAGAAGCTACCCCGTCAATGGAACAGTGTCCCCATTCATGTGAAGCAGAGTTCCTTCTTAACCCAATTCAAGTGCAACTTGGACAATTGGATGGGGAACAGGAAATTAATCCCTGGTTTGACACCTAAGTCTCTAATGGACACAGGCAACCTGTAACTGGTTCATCTCCAAAGCCCATCCTTGTAGATGTTTCATCTCCCAAACCCCTGCTTACACTTATCAAAGGTATCAAAACTTATCAGAGATGTGGGATGCATGGCTAGACTTAAAAACTAATAGTAAACACCTATGAATCTATTAGTTTATTTTATGATTAAATCCATGCTCTATAAATAGTATAAATATTTTTCTTTCTTAAGCCAGATGGATGCTATACATACAGTGTAGATATTTTTCTTTATAAATCTTGCAACAGTAATGTCCTATTTCTCTTGAAATGATACTGGTGACAGGGCCATAAATATATATATATATATATATATATATATATATATATATATATATATATATATATATATATATATATATAAAATAGTAAAAGTTTTAGTCAGGTTCAAGTAAGGCAGATAATTTCACCAAAAAAGTCACTTGTATGAGAATGAAAATGCCATCTATTCAGACCCAAAAATGCCATCTATTCAGACCCAAAAAAACATTCAATTCAGAAGTTACTGGATACAAAAGTCTGTTCAGACCCCATGAAGAAAATATAGCATATATTACTTCAGTAATCTTCTTGTAAGACTTATTATTTAACGAGTACTTTATTGAAACAAACCAAGGTAAGCGCTTTCGCTGTAAAGCTTTTTCAAACCATGAATTCCATATACACATAAAAGCCAATATATATACACCCACATCTAAATTGAATCAAGAATTAATTGGTTCAATTAAGCATTGCAATGTGTTCAAGCTTTTAAAGAAATACATCTTATATAAAACAAAATGTTAAAATACACTAAAAATACTTATCAGTGATCAGTTGTAAAAGTGACTTATATATTAAAATACACTAGAAATGCTTCTCAATGGTCAGTTATAAAAGTTACTTATATAACTATATAAAATAAATAAATACATGAATATGTATGCTTGAAAAAATGAAGAAATATATGCTTGAAAAAATATATATAAAAATAAATACTAAAAAATAATAATAAATATATATAACTCTCCTAATTGCATACATATAAAAAAATAATGCAACATTTCACGTATGTGCTAGAATCATGAAAACATACTGAAGATGTATTTATGGAATTTATACAAATAATAATGAATAAATAGGATCTTTCCTTATTACATGTATATAGAAAATGCAACATTTCATATATATTCAAAAATAAATACATACTAAAATGCACTTATGCTTTAAAAGCATTAGAATTTTTTTATATATATATTATAACATAATATAACATGAAAAAATAATGAACTTTGAATAACCTAATATAATAAAATGATGAATACTAGAATAATATATAATGTCTATTTATTTAATAATCAATATTTAATAATCAATATTTAATATCTAATGTTCCTTCCTTTCAAAGCTGGCTTCAATGGTATTTTTTCATTCAAGCCTGGTGGAATATGTGCTTGCATCTTAATGATCCAATCTGTTTCAATTTGTTCTGTTTTATTCCTGACATCCCCTCCTCTAATATTGGGTACATTTATTTGTATGGCCATGAACTTGAACTGATGTAATGGGCCTTCATGTAGTACATGTTTGGAAAGTGCATTAACTTCCGACTTAATTCTGATTTGATATATGTGCTCCCTTATTCTGTTTTTTAACTTTCTATCGGCTTTTCCGATATAAAATGCAATGCATACTGTGCACATTGCTAAATAGACTATATGTTCTGTGTCACAATTAGTCACTAATATATAGTGTATGGGCATTTGGTCAAAAAGCTCAGTGGTCAATATCTGTTTAACCAATCACATTTTCTTTATATGCATATGGCCAACAGATGTGCAAGATCAACAATCCTCAAGTAGCTGAGCATTTCCTTTACCTGGTATTGTGCAGTCTTGGAGTTAGTGCATATATAATTAGCAGGGGGTGTGGAGTGTGCAAGATGGAATGTTGTTTGTTCATTTTTTTTTTTTTTTTTTTTTTTTTTGAGAACAGTTACATGCACTGAAGTTCTGTCTTGGTGCATGTGTGGTTGTTTTTTTGAAATTTTGACCATTGACATTTTTATAAAATGGTTGGGAGGTGGGCATAATGGTTAAGGTGTTTCTATTACAAGTGCAGGGTTTGATTTTCACATGGGGTAATTAGCAAGGCTTAAAATGGACCACAAGGGCAGCTAGCTTAGTTCTAATCTATGAACCTATCTATATATATATATATATATATATATATATATATATATATATATATATATATGTGTGTGTGTGTGTGTGTGTGTGTGTGTGTGTGTGTGTGTATGTATTCACTTTAGAAGCTCCAAATTCAGTATTTTGAGCCCATAAAGTAGAATCCTGAGAACAGCAAAAGTTCAGAAGCATGAAATTCAAATCCACGAATACCAGCGGTTTTGAACTTTGTGCTTCTGAGGTTTCATTGTGGTTATGGATTCATAGGATAATGGATGGTTGTCTATCTACCAATTTGTATAGAAAACCGTGTTGGAAGAACACACTTTTATGCTATAGCAACATGCATCCTAGGCGGGTTCAGGCACCTAGGCAGCGAGACATTTCCCTGTGGTACATTTGACTGGGGACACATGCCTGAAGTAACATTCAGCTGCAAAGAAATATGGCTGCTTGCAAATTCCCTGTGTGCAAACAGAAGCATATGCTGCCATGCCCACAACTTCAGTAACCAAATGCACAGGGGGAGAACAATGTCCATAGTCCCCAAGGGAACATGAGACAGCAGGCAATATGGCAGGCATCAGCAGCAGGCTGGTCAGAGGGCATGTCAGTTGTAGTAAAAATGCAGTGCACAATGGCCAGTGCCTTTATAATTGGAGTGTGTGGACCACTACCCCCTTCACAGTGTCTAGGGAATATTACCTAAAACACATACTGGAGCATAAATGTGACTACAGTATCCTGCAGGATTTCCTCCATGCTATAGCACACTTCTACATGTTGTAGCTACATAAGCATGTACTGTACACTGAGCACAACACTCATTACTTCTTCTGCCACCATTCATTTGGCTATTGAAGCTGTGAACATGGCAGGGTGTGCTTCTCTTTGCCCACAGGGAATTTGCAAACAGCCATATTTCTCTGCAGCTGAATGTCACTTCCAGCCATGTGTCCCCAGTCAAATGTACCACAGGGAAATGTCACACTGGCTAGGTGCCTGAACCCATCCTAGGCATGTCTTCCCTAATGTGGTTAAAGGGCAGTTTATTAGGATCTATAGGCTCTGTAAGGAGGGCCCTGACATACAGATGCAGTTTGATACATTACATACTCTGTTTTTAGACAGAGGATATAATGACTTAGTGGTTACCAAAATTAAACGCTCCATTCTGTTGAATGGAGGTGAAAACATTGCAACCAATACGAGTCATGCAAGGATGAGATTCAAAAAGAAGCATGGCTTCAGGGTTCCCTTCATTACCAGATATACCAATGATAATAGGAAGGTGGTGGACATAATAAAAAAGCATTGGAATGTATTGACTGTGGACCTTAAAATCTTGAATGTGGTAGGATATAAACCAAGTTTTAACTACAGAAATAGTAAGAATTTAAAAAGGTTACTATGTAAGGAACACTCTACCATTAGATTTAATAGGCTAAACACAAGTAAACTGGGTACGTATCATTGTATGAGGTGCAAAATGTGTGATTTTATAGTGGTTGAAAAATGTTTTGTTCATCCCACTATGGACTATGAGTTTAATCCCAAGTTTTATGCTTCCTGTGATAGCACGAATTTAGTTTACCTAGCCACATGCACGAAATGTGTAGGATTCTATGTGGGTATGACAACGAGAAGGTTGAGAGATAGAATGTACAATCATGTGTACAATATAAGGAAGGGGAATCCACAGAACGCATTGGCCAGGCATGTTAGTTTACACACTGATCATACTTTTAAGTTTTGGGTGTTACAAACAGTACCCCAAAGTTTACGGGGAGGTAGTAACCAAAATCATTTAGAATCTATAGAGCTCGATTGGATCCTTAGATTAAGAGCACACGTAGAACCAGGGCTCAATCAGTTTATTAGTATCAAGCCGATACTTGAAGCACGTCGTTAGGCATTTTTAATATATTTTATTATATATGGACATTAGATGTTAATAGATTATTATTACATATGCATCTATATGAAATATGTTTATGATAAGTATATGTTTTTATATATATACAAGCATCTGTCTGATACTTTAGTGCTAGGATGTGTCTAATGCATTAGCTATACTGTTTTAAATGTGCTTAAATGTGTTTTCAAATGCATTTGATATATTTAGATAGTATGTTTCTAAGTTTATTCCATCAGTTGTGGTGAATAATTTAGTAGTTATGTTAGCTTATATGTTTTTAAGTTTTATGTTTTTCAGAGTTTGTCACAATGTTTCATTTTTACATTGCCTAAAGTTAATTTAGATGATGTGTATTTATTTCATTTGTGTTTATATATATATATATATATATATATATATATATATACAAATGTGTCTATTTTTCTATTTTAGTTTCATTTTATTTTGTTTCTTTGTCAGCAAAGAAATTAGCTAGGTCTGTTTTAAAAGCATTGATAGGTGGATGTTTTACTATTCCCTTAATTAATTGTTTAATTATTCAATAAGGTTGTTGCTATTTAAATGTCTTTGGAGAAAATGTGGGATAAATCTGAAGAAGCATGCAAGTGTAGCATGTGAAAGCACTTATTTTTATTAAATTTGGAGTTTATATATAACGTGGTGGTCGTGTCCAGTCTTTTTTCTATGGTTATGGATTCAGGTAAGTGTGTGTTAAGGGTTTTGGGTAGGGGCTGTGGTGTGTGTCAGTGTGTTTTGTTGCTGTGATGTGTTTGAGAGAATTGAATGTAGCTTGTGTGGTGGTGTTTTGTGTGTGTTTGTGTGTAGTGTGACCTCAGAGTGAGAATATTAAAATAGGAGGGTGTTAGGGGCGCAGCCCCCCACATGGGGGTTGCAGAGGGGCTTGCCCCCCTAATTTTATGTAGTAGAGAGCTTGTGTTTTTGTGTGTGTGTGTGTGTGTGTGTGTGTGTGTGTGTGTGTGTGTGTGTGTGTGTGTGTGTGTGCAGTAGAAGCGTGAAATTCAAAATCTCCAGTGTGCAAGATTTTGAATTTTGCAGTTCTGTGTTTTCATGGTTTCAAAAATTCGACTTTATAGCTTAGATATACTGAATTTCGATATGTCAGTATTTCAAGGATATAAAGTGAATCCATATATATATATATATATATATATATATATATATATATATATATATATATATATATATAATATATATATTACTTGTGATGCCTACTCTATAAATGTGTCTTTCCTGCAGCTGATGCATGCTCCTAAATCTTGTAACACAGTGGCTATGAAAATTACCTGTAAAAATACTTTTTTGGGAAGACTTTTCACAGAGAAACTCTTTACTAGTAGTGTTGAAGGGAAGAAGATGCATTGGGAATGTAACAATTACAGGGTACAGGACTACAACAAATTATTAGAACGGCAAATCATAAATCGTTTCCCATGCTCAACAATTTTTCATGATACTGCATAGCCGGACTGTTTACTTCATTTTTTATAAATTATGTAGCTTGCAGTTGTTCTCATATTACCTATACCCCATCAGCAAACACATATACATTTTTGTGTAATAATAGAGACAATACAGTTGTCCATTCAGGAGTGAAAATGAAATGTATGTAACATCTAATTGCATTTGAATACATATGCCCCAAAGATCATGCACATTAGTATTTTCAGGACATTGTTACTTTCCCTATCATATTTCTGAGAAGAACATTTTATGGTATGCTCTGGACGTATACAGTCAGTATTATCAAATTATGGCAACATATATAAGAGGTTGAAAACCATCCACTGTAATGAACATTTATTTAATTCATTTTATTAAACTGTTTTGCTTTTCCAGAAATATACAAATATACAAGAATCGTTCAATACATTTAAGGGGATGGCATCAATAACAATACGGTGCTAAATCATAATTTCATTTCAGAAGATTGGGCATACTTATAATGCACAAAATATGACTATGCATTGTTTTAAGGTCTCTGACATAAAAAGCCAATCAGACAAACAGATCTATACTTCTGGACACACCTGCAGGGTCTTGAACAGATTGTAAGAATATTTCTCAGAGTCAGATTGTTTGTGAATGCAATGCAAAGCAGGTGGTAAATTCCATCTAAAGCTAAACACTGGTGCAAGACTGATGGGGGACAAGTACCGTAAGGGAAATTTGAAAAGAACTTTGAAGAGAGAGTTCAGGAGGCGTGAAACCATTCAGAGCTAAATGGTATGCTCTGGACATGTAAGAGGTTGAAAATCATCCACTGTAATGAAATTGTTTCTGCCTGACATTAATTTAATTAATTTTATTAAACTGTTTTGCTTTTCCAGAAATATACAAAAATACAAAAGCATTACATAATAAGACATAGGCAGATAGATGGATAGACAGATATAAGTACCCATTTAAAAACAGAATTACCAGCAGTAAAAAAGAAATAAAATTCGCATGAAGTTACAATTTCCCCAACCACATAGCAAATAATAAAATAATGCTACAAGTTTTTACTGAGCTTTACCAAAAAGGCTAATCCAGACTCTGCTACACTTTGTTGTGAAGGAAAGGTTAGTTTGTTTTTATTTTTTGTATTTTTTATTACTTTATTGCCTTTTTAAATTTTGAATACTGTGGTTTGTTTTCTTTACCTTGTGTTTTACTTGCATTCTGCTTTAACAGCATATTAAAACTTCAAAAGAGACCACAGCTCTGTCTCTTCTGATTCAGGCAGAAATTAGAACTGATCAATTAAGGACTCATTCATAAGATAGAAAATGTCACTTAAGGTTAATCATTTGTGAACTGAGGGGGTGGAGCTAGGAACTAAACCTTCTATTTAAGGGGTAGAATAAAACATTTCAGAGCTTTACTAGAAAGGCTCATCCAGACTCTGCTACACTTTGCTGTGAAAGAAAGGTTAGTTTGCTTTTATTTTTTTGTATTTTGTATTACTTTATTGCCTTTTTATATTTTGAATAATGTGGTTTGTTTTCTTTACCTTGTGTTTTGCTTGCATCCTGCTTTAACAGCATATTAAAACTTCAAAAGAGACCACAGCTCTGTCTCTTCTGAGTCAGGCAGAATTGTTTTCTTGCCCTCTCACCCATTAACAACTGTCTTGTTAAATACCACTGTCTTTCTAGTTGCCTGCCTCTTATGTTAATCTGACCATATATCTCATTTCCTCTCTACTTTCACTAGCTTGTGTGAGTAATCACAAAATCATCATTTTTGAAATCCCTCCCCTTCAACTATTTAAATTTATTGGCCATCCTACTGTATTCCACAGTACCAGAATACAAAAGTGACCACCCCTTTCCATCCATCTTGCTGTTTTAAAAATAGTAACTCTCCACTAAACCTTAACTTTTTAAACAGGCAAAACTTAAGTTACCTACTTTCACATCTAACTTCTCTAGTGCACACTGCAGTGTGCATTTTTTTTTCATCTTACCTTTAAGCATCCACGTGACTAGCACTTGCTCTAATACTTGCTGGAAAGCACTAGGAAGCCTTAAACTAATACAAAGACTCAACTCTCCTTATTAATAAGGAGAAATTAATCATAGGCACTAAACAGCCTATAATTGCAAAGTACCTTATTAAGGTAAGGTAAAACAGCTCCTGTACTTTACAAAAAAAAAGCACCAAACCAGGCATGTCCAAGGGTCAGCTTCTGGTGATTTCTTCTGTCCACCTGGTGAATCTGGGCATACTGGGGCAATGCAGCAATTGCCTCATGTACACAGACAACCCTCTCCTTTTACCACCCAATGTTTCAGACTGTGAGAGATACACTTACATAGCCAAAATGGAAGCAAAGCTCTCTCCACCCAAGATTGTGCTAGACAGTCAAGAGGAGAAGGTTAACACCCACACTACACCTCAAGAAACACATAGCCTTCTAAACCCACACCACCAACACCCACATATAGCAACACTAAATCCACATATGCAGAAGCCCTTAACTGTAACCTGCCCAAGCAACAAGGACCTCTGAAGCTGAAACACAAACACCAATCACAACCAAAGTGTCACATAGTTCACAACACCAGTGTGCCACTCAGCAACAACCCCTAAGGCAAGACAATGTACCTAACACTTTAGTCATAGGTGACTCTAAAGTCTGTCACACTGATGTCCCGCTCACCAGGTTTAACAAGGAGAAAATTACAGTCAGCTGCCTGTCGGGTATCAGGATCCGCCACATAACGCATGCACTCAAGTCACTCCACAACAAGTACAAATATGACTCTGTCATTGTCCATGTTGGAGTGAATGACTTGAGATGTACCTGCCTGGACTACATGGAAGAGCTCTCGGATCATGTGGCCCAGGCAGGTATGACGGTAGCCCTGAGTAGCATCCTGCCTTCACCCAGAATGATACCACAATATAAGGACAAAATAATTGGCTTCAACAATTGGCTAAGCTTCTGGTGTCATTCAAAGGGGATCCAGTATCTGTCTGACTGGGACGACATGATCGGCAGACCACGATGCTTTGCCAGAGATGGTCTGCACCTGTCGCCCCTGGGATTCAGGTTACTGGCTAAGGCTCTTGCCACCCCTATAGTGCCTTTTTTAGGCAAAGTTCAAAGGACAAAACCACCACCGTAACAGGTACAAGCAAGCAAAATCAGAAGGTAATGCTACTCAATGCTAGAAGCCTAAACCTCAAAATGCACTCTTTTGAGGCACTCCTAAAAATGGAGAACATTGATATTTGTGCAGTAACTGAGACCTGGTTCAAGGCTCCAGAGAGCACCCCTGCAATACCAGGCTACAACACTTACCAAACTTTTCGGCCACCAAACCAGGACCGAAACACTAAAGGTGGAGGAGTGTGAATATTCACCAAGGATATTTACACCACCATGCTAGTTGCCCAACACAAAGCGTCTGAAATTCTCCAGGTGCAACTAACACTAGGTAAGACTGCAATCCAAATTGTAGCTTGCTAAAGATCCCCCACCATACCCCAAGATTCTCACTACACCTTTCTAACCATACTGGAAAATATTAAGATAGAAGCAAACACCCTAATACTGGGTGATTTTAACTATCCTGCCATAAACTGGGAAAACTACTCATGTACCAACATCTTTGCCCAATGGTTCTTGGAATTCATAAATTCCAATGCCCTGGATCAACTAATCCATAGTCCCACCACAGGCTCCAATATCCTAGAACTGGTCATTACCAACATGGGAAATTGATGCTCCACACCTATGGTCACCCCCTCATTAGTCAGGTCTGACCATAAGCTAATCACCCTTAACATCCACATCCCAGCCCACCCCCCAGTAAGGAAACCTCCATAAAAAACTTCCCCAAAGCCAACTTCATGCTACTCAAGTCAGAAGTGAAAAACTTCATGACACAAGCAAAAACAGACTTTATGGACATCCCTCTTTACACCTCTGTGATATTTTACCAATCCACCCATTTGCCATTATCAGAATCCATGAGTTCTCATATGTTGTCTTCGTAATATTAATCAATTTTGTTACAATTTCATATTCTTCCAACATCCCCCACATCACCCTGAGATTTACAACTATTTCATTTGTGTCACACTCTCTCCTTGCATTTTTATTTTATTTTGCATTTCATTGGTTGTTTACTAATATTTGATATCTCATTCATCCACCTATTACTCACGTTAAATCTACCATTGCATACCATTTCCTTCTGTAAATATTGTTGTATTATCTTCATGAATAATGTATAATCTCTGTTACCTACTGTTATTGTCCTCCAAATCTTCAACTCTTTCCTTTCACATTTCTTTCATATAAATTCAGTCACTCACTACAATTTTTTCTTATTTTATCCCTTTCTCTAGATATTCACTTAAAACTTCCAAAAATGACTTTTTCTTATCTTAATATATCTTCTTATAAAATGTACAACTCAGTTTTCAGACCCAGGTATATGCTCAGTCTTATCTTCATTTATAACATTCTCTAGCTCTTCTCTCAGAATATTAATTTCCAACCATTCTAATTCTCCCTGTTGTTGTGTCTTTCGGCTTTTCCCGGTTAGGGGTCGCCACAGCAGAACTTCGGTCCGCTAATGATTGGTAGTTGATGTTTACATTCCGAGTTACCAGCCCTGACGCACAACCTTCAACGAAGGTATGCCCATTCACGCACGTCTCCACGCAGAAGACGCTCTAGCTGAGAATCGAACCAGATAGCGTCTTACTGTGAGGCGACAACACTACCGCAGCACCACCACCACAAGTATTCTAATTCTCCCTGTATTTTATTTACTATCTATCTACAGGAACACATTTCTTTTCATACATACTTTGTACATACCTCTCAAAACTTTATATAGACTTCTACTGTTTATATCTCACTATCCAGTCTCAACATCCATGTGACTCATATTTCCATTCACACCTTTAATGTCTTTCCTTGAATAAGGTGAGACTTTTCCTTTTTATCTTTCATAAAAAAGCTCAGTTTAGACATCATCAATCTCTACCCTTTCTTACTTTCATATAATCTTATTTCTATCTCATTAGGGTCACTAACCCTTTCCTTTAACAAAACATTTTAGTGTTCCACTAACCCCTCATATTCCTTCTCTCTCTTTCATTTTCCATATGTATACATATATCTATATATATATATATATATATATATATATATATATATATATATATATATATATATATTTCTTTATATATTTATATAGTATGAGTGATCCCTGTAAAATTATCTCATGGAAACATTATCACTCTATGAGTGCCTCCATCATTTCTCAATCTCTAATTCTTTGCCATTTTACTTGTTAATCTATTTATCCCCTTCTCTTTACAACTATTTCTTCATCCTTATCCACTCTTGTCCATACATCAACATAATCTGAAAATCAACATTTTTAAAAACTACCTATTCCTCCTTCATAGATCCTGCATATACTGCAAAATCTATTTTTTTTCTAAATTTTCATTTCATATATTTATATTTTCTCTCCTTTTCTAACCAAAATTATACATTCTGCATTGTCTCTCTCATTGCAATAACATCCTGTGCATTACCCACTTTTTTTCCCAATCTCCAATATACTAGACAGGTTTATGTTCTGTGCCTCCTTAATTCTACAAAGACTGCTTTCTTAGCCCCAACATTCATATGCACATACTCCAGTACAACTCTGATTAGCTTTATCCTCATTCTCATATCATATACCAGCACCCTCACAGATATCTTCACCATAACATCTATTATTTTTATTAAGTTTATCTTTATTAAGACTGCAATCCCAGAACAAACCTTTTCCCTACTATCAACACTATTTGTCTCTTTTGCAATAAATTCAGAATTAACTCTCTTAGTTTTATATATACACATCCTGTATCTAACAAAATTGGTTTGCTTTCATTCAGCGTTGTCTCAAATAGTATATCTAGTTTGCTAATCATATCAAGCATTTGGTTAATGGTAGTTCTACAACTATAGGTTGTATAAAAAGATTTATAAAGTCTAGAAAGTTAGAAATAATGAATTGTTTGTTAGTTACATTAGATCAAAATGTGAGTATGGAATAGCAATATGGAAACCTTATAAGAAAACAAGCATGAGTAAATATGAAAGAGTACAGTAAAAATATAACAAGGGCATCCATGGATATGAAAATGTAAATTATTATGAAAGACTAAAATATTTGTACATTTACAGTGTCTCTTATAGATATATAAGAGAAGATCTTGTCCAGGTATATAGGGCATTTAGAGATAACTACCTCTGGGAATGTTTGTGATTATCAAAAAGTAGTAGAGGATCAGACACAACCTATGTAGAGGATTCTAAAGGAATTATAAATGTACTAATTAATTTTCTGAGAGAGCGACTGATGCATGGAATAGACTAGGGTGGGAGGGTGGCCTGATGGTTAAAGTGTTTGCCTTACAAACACAAGGTGCAGGGTTTGAGTCTCACAAGGGATAATTGGCTAGGCTTAAAATGGCTCACAAGGGCAGTTAGCTTAGTACTAATCTATGAATCTATGAACTACCAAATTGCCTTTAAGCAAGCACTAGTTTAGATATTTATAAGAATAGCTTGGACACTTACCATGGAAACAACTGTTTTGTTATATTGTCAGGGTAGAAGGGCATTAATGCCCTTGCTTGAAATAGTTATATTTATGTATGTATATATGAATGTATAATTCTTCATATTTACAATGAAAAAAACAACTTTAACATCAGCAGCTTCCTTTTTTCACATCATTTTCACACCATATTTTTCATTTCTTTTTACTACTCCTTTTTCTTGGACCATTTCCCCACTTCTCCTTCTTCCCCGTCTTCACATTCTAAAACTGAAAAACTGTTTTCCAACTTAAATCCCAAGTCAGCTTCTTACCTTATAATTTCCTCTTGTTACACAACACATGCATCATCATCAGTATCCTTATCAACCCCCCCCCCATTTTTTTCATTTTCTACATGGATTCAAGGTGCTATATCAACTAAGACCCTCTCTATCGATTCAGTGCCATCTTCCTACCGTCTTTGATAATCATGCCTGACTGCCACAGGTCATATCTCACACAACTCATTCATCTCTTTGCAGGATGCCCTCATTTCCTCTTGTCTTCTTCTTGTCTGTCTCAAATCTTCATCAGCTTGTCAACTGCTTACCTCCCCATGTGCCCAAACCACTGTAGCCTGTCATCTTTGACCTTCTCTGCAAGTAAAGTTACTTTGGCTTCTGTTCTGATGTCCTCATTTCTTCATCTGTCTCAGAGTCTGCATTCTACCACCTGTCTCAAGTAGTTCATCTCAATCACCTCAAGCTTCTCAAACCACTCTGACTTCACTGCCTAGGTTTCTAAACTATACAGCAGTATCTGTTATGCCACTGTTTATGCACCTTACTTTTCAGCTTCTTTAGCATTATTCTGTCAAACACTACCCCTGACACAATGGGCCATTTGGCTGTAGCCACACAGATTCTAGCTTTGACCTCCTCATTCAGACTTACATTCTCTTAAATCATCCCTCCCACATAACTTGCGGCTGTTAACCTGTCCCACTATCTCAGTTTTTAGCGTCTTCTGAATTCTCCTATTTGCTGCATTTACACCTGTCTTATCTGTGCTCAGTTTTATCCTGTGTGCCTTCAGTTTTGTATTACATTCCCCTATCAGCTGCTGATGTTCTTGATTAGAGTCTGCATACAGCAGTTTTGTTGATCTGTCTCCTCTGATCTGTTTTCTTATGTAGTCCTTCACCAGTATGAACAGCATTGGGCTCAGAGATAAACCTTGATGCACACCCACTCTCACTCAGAATCCCTCTACGAGTCAGAACACTGTTTATAGTTGTGTCATTGGGTCCTTGCCCGTAGCCTGTACTAATTCTACCAGTCCTTCTGGGACTTCAAACCATCATAGAACTATCCAAATCAGTATTCTTGGCACCTTGTCACATGTTTTCTCCAAATCCAGAAATGTCCAGTTGGACTCTTTCCCAGTCTCTAGCTTCTTTTCAACAACCTATCAAATTGTGAACATTGAGTTGGATGTGCTACACCCTGACCTGAATCTGAACTGCACATCTTCTATTTTACTTGCTACAAATCTATATATTCATTTATCAATCACTCTCTCCAGAACTGTCATGCAGTGCGAGATGAATTTGATATCTCTATACTCCCCACATTTAGGAATATCCCCTTTGTTTCTATACACTGGCACTTGAATGCTTATTCTCCAGTCATCTGCAATATGGCTTTCTCTCCATACTGCTATGAGTACCATTAGGAATCATTTTCCCCTAATTCACCAACATCTGGATTCTATCTGCTGTGGCCTCATCTTAATCTGCTGATTTCCTTGATTTATTTTTTTACAGCGCTGTTCTTATGTCTTCCATGGTAGGGTCCTCTTCTTCTTTCATTGTAGACTGTGTCTGGGGAAGCACAACATTTGTGGGGCTTTCTTCATTCAAAAGCTGCTGAAAATACTCTTTCCATCTAAAAAAAAAAAAAAACCCTTAAAACCAATATTTTAAGCCAGAAGACAAGCCTTAAAACAACTCTTTAGTGTTAATGTAAATTTGTTTCACACTTTTGTCAATAGGAAAAGACTTCTTCAGAAATTAATTACATGAAAGATACAGGAGCTTAAATACTTGAAATAAAATCATGTTAACCAATCACAATACAAATACAATTAAAAAGCACAGCCAATGTTAATTGTCACTGTATTTAACACTTTAGCATCTAAGCTCCTTTAGCCATCCTACGGTCCTTCAGAAAACATTTAATATTTATGGTGTCATTTAAACCTGATGTTTCTCTTTGCTGTGGTAGAACATATACCTTATGATTTAAGGAAAGCAAATTATAAAAATTAGGTGGAACAAAGAGAAACTGAATGGCAAGTAAGATTAGAGGCAGACAAACCACCAGGTTTGCCAACCTGAGATGGGTTGATGGGTTGCCAACTGGCTCACTGACAGAACACACACTGTGAAAGTTGCAGACTCCAAATCTGACCTCAAAGCAGTGACAAGTGGAGTACCAAAGGGTTCCATCCTGGGAACTCTCCTGTTTGGTATCTACTTCTCTGAAGTACAGACTAACACAGAAGACCTCTGGCTAATGAAGTCTGCAGATGACTGCAAACTAGGAGCCATAGTCAAGTCCCCATATGATGTGGACATTCTACAGGAGGGCCTCGCTGAGACAGATGCCTGGTGTCAGAGCCATGGCATTAAGCTCAAAGCCAAAATGTGCAGTGTCATCTCCTTTGGTTAAAAACTCTGTACCCATGAACTACAACATAAATGGCAGTCTACTTAATGCCAAATGTGTAATAAGAGACCTTGGGACCCAGGTGGACAGTAGTCTCTCCTTTGATAGTCACATCATCACAGTAGTCAGGAAGTCCTTCTACATGGCACACCTCATCATAAGAGGGTTCTCATCAAGGAAATAAAAGGTCATTGTTCCCCTCTACTCGACACTCATTAGACCCATTATAGAGTACAATGCCCCTTTTGGAACGTGCCTCACAAGAAATCTGCAGCAGCTGGAAAGGCCACAGAAGTACTTCACAAAGAGGATTACTAGCTTCAAACAAATGCCCTACACTGACCACCTCAAAAAACTCCAGCTTTACTCCGTAGCATATCGCCTACTCCGAGGTGATCTCTGCCTAACATATAAAGCTATGTCAAACCCAGAGCTGTTGGACATGCTACACCTAAAAAAATCCCAATCCCTCTGAGCTACATGATCTAGGGAACTAAACCTTGTCACCACAATAAACAGAACATGCTGAAGGGATAGATTCCTGTCCCAGAGACTTCCCATACTCTGGAACAGGCTACCCATTTATGTCAAGCAAAGTTCTTCATTAGCACTCTTCAGGAAAAATCTTAATGAGTGGATGGGAAATAGGAAATACACCCCTGGGATCACTTCTGTGTCTCTGCTCGACAGTGGCACAGGAAAATAACTTTCTTGGGTGACATAAGCCAGGGAACCTTGTTGGCTAGTCTTACGTAGGCCCTTGGGCCGATAGCCTAGTGCCTAACTATGAACCTATGAACCTATGAAGGTTTAAATGAAATCATAACTATCAAATAAATTCTGAAGGACTGTATTATACAATTTTCTTTCTACTAACAAAATAGTTTACTAACAATGGAGCTTTTCTCCCCGGGCCTCTGCTGAAAAAGGGTTTTATGCCCAGTTGGACTTTCCCAGTAAATAAATGTAAAATAAATAAAAATAATAAATAGATGCTAAAGGGTTAAATAGAGTGGCAATTAACATTGCATGTGTTTTTTAATTGTATTCTTATTGTGATCGGTTAACATGATTTTATTTCAAGTATTTAAGTGCATGTATCTTCTTCTTCTGGCTTTTTCCAGTTAGGGTTTGCCGCATCAGATCATCTGTCTTCTCATGATTGGCAGTGGAGTTTTATGGTGTTGAGTTGCCAGCCTGGTGCCCAACCTTCCACAGAAGCCACACACATGCACAAACTCACACCTAGGGCCAATTTAGAGTATGCAATCCACCTACTGCATGTCTTTGGGAGGAAACTGGAGCACCCGGAGGAAACCCATGCGACCTCAGGGAGGACATGCAGACTCCACACAGAAGGCACCCCAGCCAAGAATCGAACCGCAGAACCTCTTGATGTGAGGTGGGAATGCTAACCGCTGCACCACTGTGGCTGCCCATTTCAGCACATGTATATTTTGTGTAATTAATTTCTGAAGAAGTCTATTGCTACTGACAAAAGTGTGAAATAAAGTTACATTAACTCTAAAGAGATATTTTATGGATTGTCTTCTTGCTTAACAGTGGTTTTAAGTATTTATTCTTTGTTTTTTGCCATTGTTTGGAGACTGTTCCAGTTTTTATTTCATACTCTTTCCATCTGTCTTTGATGCCTTGGGGACTAGTTTATAGGGTCATAGGTTCATATGTAGGTACTAGGCTATCGGCCCAAGGGCCTAAGTAAGCCTAGCCAACAAGGTTCCCTGGCTTACACAACCCAAGAAAGTTAATTTCTTGTGTCCCTGTCAAGCAGAGCCACAGAACTGATCCCCGGGTGTATTTCCTATTTCCCATCCACTCATCAAGATTTTTCTTGAAGAGTGCTAATGAGGAACTTTGCTTGACATAGATGGGCAGCTTGTTCCAGAGGATAGGAAGTCTCTGGGACAGGAATCTATCCCTCCAGCATGTCCTGTTTATTGTGGTGACAAGGTTTAGGTCCCTATATCATGTAGATCAGAGGAATTGGGATTTCTTTAGGTGTAGCATGTCCAACAACTCTGGGTTTAACACAGCTTTATATGTTAGGCAGAGATCTCCTCGGAGTAGGTGATATGCTACTGAGTATGGCTGGAGATTTTTGAGACAGTCAGTGTAGGGCATCTGTTTGAAGCCAGTAATCCTCTTTGTGAGGTACTTCAGTGGCCTTTCCAGCTGCTGCAGATGTTTTGTGAGTTACATTCCAAAAGGGGATTGTACTCTATAATTGGTCTAATGAGTGCCGAGTAGAAGGGAACAATGACCTCTTTTTTCCTGGATGAGAATTCTTTTGTGATGAGGTGTGCCACATAGAAGGATTTCCTGACTACTATGGCAATGTGATTATCAAAGGAGAGACTACTGTCCACCTGTGTCCCAAGGTCTCTTATCACACATTTGGCATTAAGTAGACTACCGTTTATGTGGTAGTTCATGGGTACAGAGTTTTTACCAAAGGGGATGACAATGCACATTTTGCCATTGAGCTTGAGGCCATGCCTCTGACACCAGGCATCTGTCTCAATGAGGCCCTTCTGTAGGATGTCCACATCATTTGGGGACTCGAGTATGGCTCCTAGTTTGCAGTCATCTGTGAACGTCATTAGCCAGAGGCCTTCTGTGTTAGCCTGTACTTCAGAGAAGTAGATATCAGACAGGAGAGGTCCCAAGACTGAACCCTGTGGAACTCCACTTGTCACTGGTTTGAAGTCAGATTTGGAGACTGCAACTCTTACAGTGTGGGTTCTGTCAGTGAGCCAGTTGACAACCCATCTTGTGATGTAGGAATTTATACCTAGTTTAATGACTTTAGCTATAATTCCAGAATGGGGGATGGTATTGAAAGCCTTGGTGAGGTCAAGATAGGCTGTGTGAACCACCTTACCCTCATCTACAGCTTTCGTGACTGCCTCAAAGAAGTCATTCAGGTTCAGAAGGCATGATCTGCCTTTCACAAACCCAAACTAGGTGGGGTCCAGAATTTGGAGAGCATGTTGTTGCTGGGATCCTTTTTGAACAGTGTCTGAGGACTATCTTTTTTATCTTTCTTCCTTGTTACTTTGTGACCTGCTAGAGATTCTTTGTGCCATCTGATGAGTCCCTTTCCAGAAGTGGGTAGAGGGCCTATGATGCCTTGTTCTCTGCTATTGTAACGGTTCTCTTAGCAACTTTGTTAGCCAGCCAGTATTCCTACTAGCCTCGGACATTTTTTCTATTTCCCACTTTTTTCTGTACTCCTTTCTCTGATGACTTCTTTGACTTCTGCATTCCACCACCAGCTTTCTTTATGTGCCTTATTTTTATACCTGGTCATCTGCATATCTTTTCTCTAAACATCACGCTTTGGTTTTGAGATGTTGCCATACTTCTTCATCTCTACCTATTCCTCTTCTTCCTGAGATGTTAGGGCCCAGAGTAGTTCCCTGATCTCTTTTATTTTCTCCCTAGTCATCTTCCAGAACATCAGAAAAGTTACTGTTGACCTTAGAGCATTTGCTGATCACTGCTCGCAGCTGATTGTAATAAATAGTGCTTTAAGATGTAGGCCAAATGTTTCACTGGATATGATTTTGCAATTAGCACTTCTACCACAATGCCCTTTCCTATCCAGGAATAAGACTATCTGACTTACATGTTGGTCAGTTTTGTATGTGATCTTTTGACTGTTTTTCCTACTGAATCAACTGCTGGCCAACATCAAGCAATTTGACAATGAGAAGTGTAGGAAGATATCTCCTTTATTCCAATTGTACTCAACCATGTGGACCCAAATAGTCCTTATATCCTGTTCTGCCTGCTGTCATGATATGTGCTTTCGGGTCCTGCATTATCAATGTGACTTGTATTGTCCTGCTTTATCTGATAAGTACTAAACCTGCAGCCTGAATGCCCTCTTTTCCTTACTGGTATAACCCTACTGTGTGGCATAGGCTGAGATTATAACTACTACCCTCACCTGTCCTTACACTGAAGTCTGATTGTCATGAGTTTATCACTATTTCTGATTATATCCCTTACAGTCTTTTGAAGCTTCTGTCTCACCACAGTCCATTCACCATTTGTAGTCTGCCCTTCCTGTGAGTAATAAACTGTGGATTCCAAGCCAAGAGCTTTTGCTGCACTGCCATTCCATATTGTTTCATTAATGCAGAGACGTTGGGCCTCCTCCTTACCCCCATGTAATCTGCTTCCAAGCTATTGCCTGCCAGTGAATCTATATTGAGTGTAGCAATTTTTAGTTCATGTTTGCTGGGTTAATTGGTATTACGTTATTACATCCAGGTTTTGCTCAACATATCTATTCCAGGTAAACCAAGCTGAGCAAGTGAACATCAGCCAGCTGGTAGCTTATTGACTCATGTCTGTTGGGTTTTGTGGCAAACACACACTGGCCAAGTGGGGTACATAGACTCCATCCATTATTAGCAAGGGTCACTGGCATAGGTCAGAGTAGGCCGGGTTCACTACTCACAGTATCACCGGAAAATACTCACGCCCACTTTAACAACATTAGTCAATGTCACCAAATCACCTATATTTAGTTTTTATCCTACGCATTTGCTTTTTTGTAATTCATCTATCACTTCCCTCCTCTATGCAATTTTAACTTGCACCACCTCACTTATATTTTCCACATCCTTACAATCCCTGTCTTTATCACTATCTTTCTATGCTCTCCCATCTTAAAAGGTATTTAACTACCTCAGTTCCTCCACACAGATTTTCAGTTCCTGCTTGAATGACAGTGTTACCTCTACTGCCCATACCTTCATTTACTACAGTTCTGCACCAAGTGAAACCAGTCTCTACGAAAAAAAAAACTTCTGTTGACCACAATATCTAATGCTTCCTTTCATTGTATTTACCATTATAATATTTAAGTCAGTATTTTATTTTTGTTAGCATTCATTGTATGCTTTTTTCCAGACCATAGAAAAACATAAGTGGAGTTTGTTGAAAAGGACCACTTAACAACAGATAAATTAGGATATGTATGGAGGGGAAGGGTATTAGAAATACTGGAATGTATAATTCTTTAACAGTTCTGAAAAAAAGAAAGATTTTTAGGGTATGAAGAACTTAAGGATGTAAAACCTTTTATAATAATTAGGCAGAGTGGTGAAAAGGTTATACGGACACATATAAAAGCAATGCATGGTTTCATGCAGAAGGAATGCCAGGATAATGACAAAGAAATTTATATGGAGAAGGTAGAAAGTTTTAAAAAAGCACTGTAGATTAATGACATTGGGTGTATAAAAAATATGCTAATCTGCTGCATTTGCAAATAAATTGTCCTATATTTCTTTGTATTTGCTTATAGTAAAATAAATCATAGGAATGAACTTGGAAGTTTTCAGAGTAAATCCAGGATTTGTTGTTATATAAGACAGTTTCCATGCTATTTTTAACTGCACAGCTGTTCATAGGTTCATAGGTTCTCACTAGTCTGTTGATCCAGTGGACCATTTCTAGCCAAGCCACATTATCCCTCACTGAATTTATTAAAATAGGAAATAAATGTCAGGCCAACCCCCTAAATGTATGAATTATTTTGGACATAGTTGTGCCCCCTTTCTATGAGGGGTTTTGAGGCTAAACCAGAGGTGTTCTTATGCTTGCTCATTCGGTCATCCAGGTTGCATTTAAAATGGATCATGTGACTACTAAGCTTAACATCCAAGGGGAGTCCATTCTATAAAAGAGGTACTCTGGGGTAAATATCACACAGCATATCCTTTTCATATTGAAGTGGAAGTTCAGATTTCTTGAGCAGGTGTGTATGTTATTAGTTTTGTGGATGTAAAGAAGTTTGGATAGGATCGGATTCTTTGAGGCTGTGTAGGTTAGGCATAAATGCATTGAACTGTATTAAAAGCCAAGTCCAGCATCCTCTGTTATATAATATAAAAACTTTTTGCAAAATGAGATACTGAGATAACTATGTAGCTCATATGAGCACATTTTCATAAAAGAGCGTCCAGGGGGTTTTGATGTATATTCTTCCTTCTCCAGGCAGATAAAATTTGATGCAACAGCAATTTTTTGCTCTCCCTTGTCACATGCCTCTGATTAGATAAAATGTTAATTTCATGGCCATTGTTGGGGAAAAAAAATCCTTAGTCTTGTCACAGATCTTGTACCATCCTTGAACTGCATTTGTTCACATTCTTTTGTGTATCATAACTTGTAAAGTATATTCAAGGATGAGTAGCATTGCAAAATTGTCCTGCATCAGCCAGATTTGTTCTTTACCATTAGAAAAACATACATAAAATAGTTGTTAAAAGATACAAATGAACATTAAATTGTCACATAAAAACAATCCTGAGAATTCAATAAACTTCATGTAGACTTAGCACGTAGTCTAAACAGAATCTACATTTTTGTGTGATGAGCAGCAGTGATAATTGCATATGCATTCCATGACTTGTGCTTACACTAATATGTGA
Organism: Protopterus annectens; assembly: GCF_019279795.1. NCBI lineage: Eukaryota > Metazoa > Chordata > Ceratodontiformes > Protopteridae > Protopterus > Protopterus annectens. Next base: position 1,881,982,925 of record NC_056739.1, read on the forward strand.
GGTTACATCACAAACACATTCAGACATGCAACCACGGTTACCTATGGGCAAATATGTTCTGTGGAATTGCTCGAAGGACCACAATGACTACCAGAATATAAATTAAGGCAATGAATGCATTACTAACACATAATAGGAAATTGTAGTCAGTACAAAGTGCAGTACAAACATGTTTTTTGCCATAATGAATTAAAGATGTGGTGGTGATCTTCAAGGATAAATAGATTGCATTATAAAAACACTAGTCTGGGGCAGTGTGTATATTGAAAAGGGCCAAAGACAGGAATGGTACGAATGAAAAATGGATAAGTGGACAAATAACACATAGAAATGAACACCAGATAAGGGCATGTCAATGTACATACACCTCAAAGACAAGACAGTTGTAGCATGAACATTAATCAGATATGTACATAATTCAGTATGTACTGATGATTATATCTCCTGTGTGGGTATATTCATGTCATCACATAGTTAACTGTATATTATGTGACTCTCAGAAGAGCTCACATATAAATGGAGATGACTAATAATCTGACATGATCACTGGAGAGGATATTTAGCAAGGACAGTGTATACAATAAGGGGTATGTGCATGTTGTGATGATGTGCCAAAGGTGTTGCTTTAATATGAAAGTAATGTCAACATAGGTCTCAACAAATTGGGACACATAGCAACTGGCTCATGGACAACAGTACAGAGAAGCATACACAATCATGGACAATATCAGAATAATACCATCATTAATCTGTGACATTGACATAAAATATGTGATTGTGAGTTATAAACATGTTCTGCATGAACACATTTGCACCACTGTGCTGTTTTTTTCAGTAATCTCTAAGGGAAATCAAGCACATCTTCATCAAAAGTGACCACTTCTGGGATATGTTAAGAGAGACACTGTTACACCTGCATTTTAAATTAGGAGCAATCCAAGCTAGTTGAAAGGTTTGCACGACAAATATATTCCACAATCCACGCTTGCATAAATGCAACTCATGCCATTAACGTTGTCATTGAGCTGTGTATTTACTAGGTGCATCACAGGAAGACATATCACACATTCATCTTGTATAGCACCTTGAAGGGAAGTCTGCACTGTCAACTCATACGTGTTATTCATCACAAAGAACAAGTATGTATGAAACAAAAAGATGTATGTAAGCTCACTGTGGCAAAAGTGATACACTTGAGTAAATCATCCCTGGAAGATGTTTGTTGAGGTACATGCAAAATGGTGCACTATACTCAATTATTGGTGTGATAAGGGCTGAGAACTGGGACTGCAATGTCCTTTGATATGAATGGCCTGCTCATACACAGGAGTTGTGCTACATAAAAGGGATTTGTTATCACTGTGGTCACATACTGTTTGAATTTCCACTTACTATCTACCTGAGTACCCAGGTCACACGCCACTTGGTCTGCTCATATGGATGTGTTATCTATATAATAATTAGCTTGTGTATTTGTTTTTAAAAAGTAAATGATTATACTTTTTGTTCATCTAGTGTGTCTCCATGGCTGTGACAACAATCATTTGTGTGTGTTAATATTTTCTGCATATCAATAGCGCTCTTGGATTTAATGATTGTCCAAAATTTGCAGTAATCCACAAAGCTGGTTAGACAAAGGATGTGTACATTTCTATTGAGTTATGGCACTGAAATACTGAACAGGAATAGACTAGTAAAGAACCATGAAGTAAGGATCTGGTCACAGGACTCTAGCCAGAGGTGACTTTATATACTTCAACATTATGTGTCCTGTTTGTGATACATCTGTCTACCCATTTAGTGATGTAGGTGTTTATGCCCACTTAAGACTGTTACTCTGTAGTACATGAGTGTAGATTTGTGTCATATGCCTTGGCCAGGTGAAGTTATGCGGGATGACGGTCTTTTCCTCATGCATGCACTTGTTGACCTTCTTGAAGACATCAACCAGATTTAACAGACACTATGTAGCCTTAAATCAAAAATGGGTTTGGTAGACAATCAGGCCATTCATATGTCTTTTTTGATACTGTCCAAGATGAGTTATTGGTCTGCCTCACAGATGAGCAGACTCAGGTAACCCAACCTGGGCAAGTGGACATCAGCAGACATAAAAGTCCCTGCAAAAGGTGACGGTCCCCCCTTGTTTAGACAGATGATTGTTGCTGTACACCCTTCTGCCAGAACATAGGCTGTCCGGAGGCTGTGTTTAAGTAGGGATCCTACTGTGTCTGTTAGGTCAGGTGTTAATTTATGGTGTAGGCAACCTGGGATGTTGTCATTACCCATTGATTCTGTGTTTTAGCCTTAAAGAGCACAGAGATGAGCTGATTTCCTGAGAAAATATACTGAGTAATGTTTGCATTTATAGTTTGGCTGTTGCCCAGTGGGGATGGGGGGGGGGTGTTGAAGTGAGAGACAAATTGCCAGCAGCAGATCATCTATTTTATCTGGGTGACTAAATCTGGTGGCGTACACAAACAGCTTTGTGCTTAGCTGTGTATTCCCTTTAACATTTCACACCAATTGAAATAAATGATTTGTAACAACACCTCCAAGTACAGCCTTGGTTATGCATCACATGACACACAGTGGGACCATTTACCCAGTCACACATCTACCAATGTCACATAATTACATAAATTGTACAACATATGCATATATGTTCTTCATTTGAAAGCTGAGTTTTAGTGGTCTGATACACATATGGCCACATTACAAATGAGTTGGTTGCGTCTCATGCAAAACAGTTGCTAACACAAATGCTGATAGTCACACAGTGGTTCTGTTGCTCACCTCAATAATCCTTGAGAATAACAACAGAATTGCATATACAATTAATTCTACAAGGTTGAAATTGAATCAAAATGTGATATGTTTGTGTATATCACAGCCTTACAACATGTGGCTAAAAGAAGACTTATGTGCCTATGTAATCAGTATGAATTTATATCGATGTATGTCACAGAGCATTTAATGATGGTAGGCATAAGCATGCACACATGTGCCATACTGCAAATGTCACTGTGATAGTTGACTGAGACCTGCAGAGAATGTCGATCTGCTCCAGTACAAAAAACATGCCTTACTAATCCAACAATATACATATTATCATCCCATTTCAACAGCTCTCATGAGACATATTACTACAGCTGTTATGAAAGGAACATATCATCAAATGGCAGCAGTGGCAATCAATGCATTACCTCACATTACAGATTGTAATACCTTTTTGTAGGCCTATCATACATCTCCAGCTCATCATAGTACCTGTTGATGACAGCAACATTGACATGTGAAATGTGGATAGGTTCATAGGACATTACTAAGGAAACCGCATACATCACATAAAATCTTATCCATTATAGAATTTAAAACAAACTCCTTAAATCTATATGATGTTAGATAACAAGGTTATGTGTATATGTGTCTATTTTTTAATTGCATTACATAATGCCTCTGTCCATGTGTGGCTTGTACAACTCATCATGACAGAATTAGCAATCACTGGAGATGGCTTGCAGAGGCTCATGGAAGGATACTACTTCATGATGTGTGTATGCATTTTTGACATGAGGACATCCTCCACTCCTCTACAGGAAGGATTTCATGTGGCCAGAGAGAAAAAAAGGGATGTTGGATGCATGGGGTTATGTTGCAGATTCTCCTAAGTGGTAATGAAATAAAAAGCAGTTCATAAGCCTATACAATGACCTCAATCTACCCCAAACACAGACACAGCAGTAAACTCTGTCTGATTTGAAAGTTACACCTGTGTATTTAAAGAAGCTGAATTCCATACAATGTAACACTAGTATGTCATGTTGCAATCATTATATGTCAAGAAGAAGAGATGCACATGTGCCATACTGTAGGTATCACTGTGATGGTTGACTGAGACCTGCATAGAATGTTGATCTTCTCCACTACAAAAAAAAAAAAACATAAAGGAGAGTCTGACATGGATGTGGAGTCACATCTTTGTGTAAAATTGTCTCAAAACTTATTTGAATGTATACACTCAAGTTGCTTGATGACAGATTAGAACCCCTAAATAAGCTGTAGAACACAATAATTAACATTACCATCACAGCAGAAGTTTACTTATATAGGATGACATCATCAGTGTATGTTACAAAAGATGTTGGGAGGAGTGTCTAATGCAGCTGTGGACTCCCATGCTTTTCTAAAATTGTCACCATACTGACGGGTAAATGAACACCTACACCAGTTGACTGCAGTGAGACTAGAATCCCTACCTAATTATGTACAGAGCACAGTATTTAGTGCAAGCACCACAGCACACGTCTGGCTCTGAGAGTGCCAGACAACACCTAATAGCTGCTATCATCACTAGTGTGTAGTGAAAAGAAGATGGCAGTTGAAGTGTCTCACACGCCATTCTAAAATTGAACACCAACACACACACACACACACCAGTTGTACGGAGTGAGAGTAGACCCCCCTATGCAAATATGTACAGAACACAGAACTTAACACAATTACCACATCACAAGTCTGGCTTTCACAGCATCAGACAGCACTTTATAACTGATGACATTAGCTGTGTGTGGTGAGAAGAAGATGGTAATCATAGTGTCTCACATGCTGCTCTAAAATTATCCCCAGTATGTGAGCAAACACAAGTTGGCTGCTGTGTGACTAGAACCACTACTTAACTATGCACAGAGCACAGTATTTAACACAAGTGACAAAGTACAAGTCTGGCTTTCAAAGTGTCAGACAACAATTTATAGCTGATTACATAAGCAGTGTATGTTTTGAGATGATGTTGGGAGTCTTGTATGAAATGGCTGTGTAGGCATATAAGACTATCATAAAACTTTTTCTCCATGAGAACACATAATCATATTCTTCTGATTACACACACAAACACCAATTAATTGCAGTGAGATTAGAAGCCCTACCTAACTAGTTACACAAGTTAGAGAACACAGTATTTAATGCAAATTCCACAGCACAAGTCTGACTTTTACATTATTGCTGGACAATTTAGAATGCATTACATCATCATTGTAAGTTTGGGATAATATGTTAGGAAGCCTGTATTTCAGAAAACAGGAATGCAAGGTCAAAATCCACACAGGCTCTATTTATTGAGTGCTTTCATCTCTAAAATAGAAACTTAATCAGAATGAAGGCAACACCATACCCAACATCCTTAAATATACAACAAATTGAACTGAATTAACTAATTAGTAAAATAAGGTCCTTAAAGGAACCACACACATAAACAACATAAAATATAGTCATGACACTGTTTGAAATGCATAAAAGAATTATATACAAAATATTTACATCTATAAAAATGGACCAAAGATTGACTACTAACATCCTGTTCTAAATATTATTTACATTGGTCTTATAAATAGAATTGTGCCTTAAGTCTTAAAACAGAGCTAATGGACACTGCACTATTAAGTCCTGGAGCTTCTGATGCATTAGCTCTAATTTGCCATTTTAGTTCTAACAATTCCAAAAAATCATTAAGAGGCATGCCCCTCTTTCTCCCATTTTTACCTGTTCTATAATAATGAATTAGAACTCATGTCCTTCATTGGCAATAATATGTGCTGCCAATGCATTTTTACCATCTTTCTTATGAATGTCATTAATAGTGTTGGTATATTCTAGTCCTGAATGCATTTTTAGTATTGCCAATGTAGATACTCGGGCACTTGGAACATAGGGCTAAATATACCACTGCTTTACTGTTACAGGACATTTTTCCACATCTAATATGTATTCCATGATTGGGAATACTAATCTCTTTAGCTTCGATGATATATTGACATTGTAGGCAATAGCCACATTTTACCATCCATATGCCTCTACCAAAATCATGTTTCTGTCATTGCAGCATTTTATTTATACTGCAATCTTTCTTATACACAATGTTGAGAGCTGGCCTTACTAGTTGGGCCTGTTCTGCATCAATGCAAAACATATTCCAATTATGTTGAATGATGTTCCTAATATTATAGAATTGTTGGTTAAATTTAAAAATGGCAGATTCACTAGTGGAATATGTGAACTAGTTACATAAGCTAGAAACCTCAGTACTTAACACAAGTGCCATGGCATAAGTCTGACTTCTATATTGCTGCTGGACAATTTAGGGTGGATTACATCATCACTGTATGTTTGGGACAAGCTGTTAGGAAGCTTGAATGAACTGGCTGTGTAGACATGTGTGTCTGTCAAAACATTCTGCTGAATGGAACTGGATTACTGACAGTAGGATACAGACTCATGCTCTTCTGACTACACACACCAACCAGTTAAATGTAGTGAGATTAGAACCCCTACCTAACTACCTTTACAGGCTAGAGAACTTAGGATTCAATGTAAGTGCCACACAGCACAAGTCTGACTTTTACACAGCCTCTGGACAATTTAGAATGGATGGCATCACCATTGTATGTTTGAGGCAAGTTGTTTGGAGGCCTGTATGAATGGGATCTGTAGGCATGTATGACTGTCAAAATATTTGTTCTTCAGGCAATGGATTGCTGACAGTAGGATACAGAATCATGCCCATCTGATTATGCACACACATGTACACATACATAGAGACACACACATAATGTGGTTGTTGTATTAAGTTAATCCACATGTAAATATTTTGTTCCCATCCACAGAACACAGTAGTTAATTACTGCACCATCTCTGAAGTATGCCTTTGCCTTGTCATGTTGGTCTTCATAGATGATGCCGTCATCATTATATGATGTGGGTAAAATATCCAGTTATGACAGTGGTGTGCAAAGTGTGGAAGGGCTTCATTAAAGATTTATTATTTATGTGTGTGGTGCGTGATTCTATTTTTTTACCAGATTAAAGGTATAAATATGGGGCAGATAGAAAAGTGATGAAATTGGGGGCAAGCAGGGTAAAGAACAAAGTGGAAGCAATATAGGAATGTACAAGAGGTAATTAGAAAAGAACCATAGCTATCTATTTCTTCAACAGTGTAAAATGAACATGGATAGAACAGTGAATGAATTTGGACTGTCACCTCAACAAAGATGGGTGAAAATAATAAAATCATGTTGTATAGCTAATTGGACCAAATCAAGTGTGTCAAAAAGACACATGTGCTAACTGGAGAGCTATGTATAGGACAATATTTTTTTTTGTGGGACACATGCTCCTTTTTTTATTTCAGTAAGAGAGGAATGTTGGCTAAGGGATGTAAGTATGTCAGGTAAGGTAAGTTGGGTAGATCAGGAAGTGGTTTCAGACAAACAAGACAGAGACAGGGATGGTGAGAGACATAAAAGGTTTGAGGACACCATGATTGGGGATAGGGAGGGGACATCAGAGGCCCACACCCATCAAGCATAGGGACAGTGAGAATAACTGGCATCACTGTCCCCTTCCTCAGCTTGCTGTTGGAGTGCTTGACATTTTTGTTTTTGCAGCATTCCAGCAAGCATGTTCTCCATATAGCTGGGAAGTGCATTAATGGTACTTTCCATGACCTAACACACCATGCCTGACAGCTCATGTCAGGTGTCAAAAACACCATCTCCACCAATACTTCTGGAGGATAAAGCTGCCCCAGCTATCGGTGCAATGCTACATGATGTTGAAGGCCTTGGTAGTGCAGGGGCTGCATAGGTCATACTGCAAGATTGCATCACAGATGTGCTGGGCATTGGTGTGACAGCTGTTGGTGGGGTGGCAGGCTGAGACACACTAGTTGGCCTGCCTCTCTGTGCTGAAAATATATTTTTTTCAGTTGTCAGAAATTGCTGATATCAGAATGTTATGACCACAAATATAAAAATAAAAAAGACAGATAAGGGGTGAGGTAAGAGAAAAAAAAAAAAAAAAAGAAAGAAAAATATAAGTGGAACCACCATATGTCACATACAATAAATTATGTTATAAATATAATTTTTCTTTTACATTAATTATACTTTTTACAAATTACAAACTAGGAGTGATAACTGTTCCAAGTAATTGCAAAGTAATCTTTGCAATATGCATATATTGCACATATGTTTTTTTCAAATAATACTGAATAAGCAAACAACATGGCATTTATGCAAATTTTGTTGAACTTAATATCTAATCATTTTTATTATTTTATAATGTATTAGTTACCTGTGGGATTTGAACCCACAAAATCTAAATACAATTGGCTCCTACAATTTTTATTTAATTTAACATTTGTTTTCTGGGAAAGTCCAACTTGGAATGAAGCCAATTTTCAGCAGATGCCCAGGAAGAAATGCTCTAGATGCATGTCTTTCTAACATGGGAGGAAACCGGAGTACCTGGAGAAAATCCACATCAATTTACGGAGGACATGTAGACTCCACACAGAAGGCACTCCAACAGAGAATCACACCAGAGAACCTCTTGCTGTGAGGCAACAACACTACCACTGTACCACAGCACTGCCATTCAATTCTCTTGAGCTACAGAATAAAGCATGCATGCTTTATTTTACAGTTAAGTAAGATATGCATGCTTAATTTGCTACTAATGTATAGAAGAACAATGCTTTGTATACTTAGACAACTGTAAGATGTCAGAACTGCTAAAGCCATCCAGCCATTGGTTGAGTTGTGCTTGCTTCTGACATTTCAGGTGGTGTCTGCATTACTCTCCAGTGCATAGAATGTCGGTATCAGAGGAGACAGCCTTGGCAAGACTATTCAAAGACTCTGAGTTATATTGAGACACTGTATAGTCCTCCTGCAGTAGCTTATAGCTGTGATGCTTTACAGTGAGTCAATGTAATATTGTGGACTCATCTACACCCCATCTTTGAGCCCTAATTGGGTATCTTCCTTTCTAGCTCCTGCCATGACTGCACAGGACATGCAGCAACAGTTAAAGTATTTTCCCACCAATTCATGATATTACATTTAATGGTCAGTGTGCAAACCAGGATAACCATGCCAATCATATTTGAATGATGTTAATTGGAGAGCAACAGTGACAATCAGAGAGGTAGTTTATTAAATAGTAAGGGTAATATGACAGTTGGTATTAGTTTCTGGCTTGGATGCTGCTGCACCTGTTAGATGATTTAACTTTTCAGACATGTATTTTTTTGGTGTGGCTTTACACACTGATAAAGGTAATTTGTACAATGTGGGATTGCAATGCATAATTTTCCACATAGGTGTTTTACCTTCTTGCCACACTGGAAGTGTTTGACAGACATGCTTATTAATTACACAGGCACATTAAAGAGTGAGTGGTTAACTATGTATGTGTGTAACCCGAAAAGGTCCTGGTTTATACATTCATGTGTATATGATTATCATTGAAGTTTGAAGTCCATGCCAGGGCAGAAAAGACACTTTTAAGTACAGAAACATAATTGTCATTATACCCTCAGTCACTCATATAATTCATATCATATCCACTGCTATACATAGTTATCATGTCTAATTATATTGTTCTTTAGTTTTAAAATTTTAGTGGAACAGCATTAGTAAAATTTGGATTGTGTGAGATTAGAATGCTGACTCATCTGTATTGTGACCATGAACGTACACCAGTTACCACAGGGAAGACTGGGTGATAGGAGTATTTTTTACAGTCATTACTGTACAGACTGTGCATTGCAACTAAGGCCTTATTTGCCACATACACTTATTAGTTATATATAGACATTAAAGTGTTGAGTGATTAACCATGTATGTGTGTAACATGAAAGCTCAGAAAATAAATGGTTAATTATAGAACCATAAATGTACTGATAACAGACACACACACATTATATATATATATATATATATATATATATATATATATATATATATATATATATATATATAATATCCTGTGCATGCTCAATCCCCTTGCTCTACATATTTTTATGTATAATTATTTTCATGTTTTAGTTGCAATATACATTACAGTGGAACAACATTAATAAAACTGGAGTTTGCTAGATAAGTGCCTTAGTTCACCTGTATTGTGGCCTTTAACTTACACCTGTTGCCACAGGGAGAGCTAGGCAGCAGCTCTATTTTTCATACGCATTACTGTGTGATCTCAGCACAATGATGCTTAGCATGTTTGTGCAATGGAAGACCATACATTTTACAATGTATCTTTTAGAAATTGACCTGTCTGCGGATGTTGTGGAAGCATGCTAATCACCAGGCAATGCCACTTACAGTGTTTGCAGAATGGAAAACACAAGATATAATAATGTATATTTTTGAAGCTGACAATATCTATTTTTGTCTGCAGGTGTTGTGAAAGCATGCTGATTGCTGCTCAATTTTGCTTAGCGTGTTTGAATGATGGAAGGCAAAAGATGTAACAATGTATCTTTTTTTAATTTAGTGTCTGCATGTTGTCTGGGGCATTATGCTGTGTTGGCATGGAGGTGAGCAACATGCAAATGAGAGAGGCAAACCACAACATGTATTATTCTTGTAAAAAGTGTTTATTTCTTTTCATCATTAAAAGATAAATGTGAGACTTGAACCCTGATCTACATATCCTATGTGCTGTGTGTCTCATCATGTTTACCAGGTATGCTTGCTTCACATCTGTAATTTAAAATGTTATAATTATTAATTTTAATTTATTTATCAGTTTCATAGTATTTGCACTAAGCTGTGCACTGCACACATATTAATATTAAAAAAAAATAAACATCACAAAATACATTTTAGCACAACTCTGGATTTGAACTATCATACTGAAGACCCTACAAAGCACATTAGCAGTGTTTTATGTCTCTTTGTTACAGAAGCAACTTTGCAGCTGGGATGAAAATCATTGTGCATGCAAGCCAGTCTTATTTTCTCCATAGTATTAACAAGACATATATACTTGTAAACTTTCAGTTGTTTGCACGTGACTGATCACACAGCCAGTTATGTGTATTGTTTGCAGCAGTGCAGCTCTGTTTTATCTTTTTATTGTATTCATTCTTCTCTTATCTCTGTTGCTCTCTCAGACATGCAGTCTGCAGAGCATTTTGTATCATTGTCCTTTAAATATATGATAAAATGTCATGACAGTGAAAAACAGTTATCAGCAAAGGCAGGAGAGTTTAGCTATTAGTGGACAAAAATAAGAAATGTGTGCTGTTCACTTCCATTTAAAAGCTTGTTGCAGTTACTTCTACACTTTGTAAGTGAATTATTGGTGACACACACACAATGCAGGTAAGGTAGTCTGAACTGCTATTGTGTCTTCCTTCTCCCTCCAACTAATCATTCACAGTTGCAATCCATTAGCAACTAACACTAAAGTAGTGCTTATACTATGTTTACATGTACTACACAATGTCAAAATTTAGGATTCAGCCATTCTAATGAGCTCATACCTCATTTGCATCTTCACTGTACTCTGAGGCTTGAATCTACATTATAAAATGATAACTGTATAGCCAGGGAACTTGAAGGTTTCTATACTTTGAGAATACAGAAGATTCCTATTCCTTTTGATTTATCTGCAGAGAAAATTTCTCATCTTGCTAAGGTATGATTGTATTTTTCAAGTACATTCTAGATTTGTTAACATGTTACAGAGAAAAAAATATATTTATTCATTAGAAAATGGAACTTTTATCTTTTTGCGCTGTTGGCATAGGCATTTTTGGCAGACATTTTTTTGTTAGATAGCCTATTAACTTTTATGACAAGTGTTATTGTTACAGCTGGTTATGTTATAATATTCTGTGTTATTACAGGGAAATGTAATGTACTATATTGTCAATGACACAGGGCTGTTATGGCCCATAGAAAATGGCCAATAGACACCTCCAGGGGGTGCTGGTCACAGTGAGAGGTCACTGGCAATGATATAAAATAGACTTTTGTGTTGTAAATGTGTACACATTTTGTGAGAATTGTGTTGAAAGCATATATAACAATTGAATTATGTAGTATTCCTTGGTTTATACAAGCTTTTCATTTGCCTGTTTTTTTGGGGTTGGAGGAGACAAGTACCATTTGTGTTGCCACAACAAACGTTGTGTTTCAAGAGGTTTGCTCTTGAAATTATGTAGTCATCATTTTATTTCCATGAAAAACAATACATTACTAAAGTGTCATTCTTTTTTTTTTGGACAAAATGTTTGTTTGAGAGTGTGATATGGTACAACCACATAACCCTCAACTTTAATAACAAAAATATGTGTTTCCAGTGCTTAATGTTGAAAATATGTATGTGTATATGGGCCGGAATTTAATTATGTGATATTTATGTGTCACATCTTATCTGTTTTATGTGACATAGGATTATAGCACTCAAGTGTACAAATCCTTATAACACCCCTTTCAGTGCCTCTGAAAATGAAGTCATAGTGTAGGCATTCAGATGCCACAGTGCATTTCTGCTCGAGACTGGACATTGGGATATGGCTGACAGAATGCAGAAATGGAACCAGATAATGAATGATGTTAATGCCATAGGGGGGACTGCACCAGAAAATATGATCAGGTGCATCTAAGGGCCACTGATATTATTTCTTCAGCCTGGAGGAGAGCAGCTGCAGTTGACCATGAACAGCTGGCTATGGAGGGGTTGGCTGCCACAGACTCCTAGCTGACACCAAATGAAGAGTTCCTGCCGACTGTCAGAAACCCAGAAAACTCAGTGGAAATTGCACAGCAACATGTGATTGATATTGGTGCTGATGTTTCTGAGATGACAGCCATGTGCCAGGAGTAGGTTCCAGGTAAGCTTACTTATGTCAAGTTAGAAGATGTCCTTGTATAGTGAAATATAGAAAATGTAACTACTTGTTTATGTACTTGTTTTTTTTTTTTTAGATGAACCCACTCATAAATTAACATACTTAATGACATAGATATTGGACAGGTGGAGGGTGATCCAATTGATAAGGATATTGTGATTATTGCGGCTTCAGTGCCTGTTGACTCCAGCCATAGCCAAAGTGTGAGTGAGGTGCCACACAGGAAGGTTCATAGGGGTGCTCAGAGGAGACCTGCTGCCCACTCTCTACCTGATCCTGGTGTGACTTTACATGCCACTAAATGTATGTTGAGGGCCAGGACTGAGGGGCAGGCACATTCCACTTGTGCCTCTGAGGACATGCTTTGGGTTGTAGGTATGTCACAGGCTGACAAGCTTGTCTGCCTCTGCCATGTGGTCGATTCGATGGATTGGATGAATGGCATGATGGAAGGGTCAGTGTCTGTGATAGAATGTCTGCTGGGAGGGGGGCAGCATCCATATGGTCATAGGTCAGCAGCAACATCTGATATTAGCCAAGGTGGCCATGCCTGATCATGCTCTTGTAGTGGCAATAGTTGCACTACTCCACCAGTAATTGAGGTATCTACACACAGTTGTAGAAGGCCATGGGGTCATGGTCCTGGGCATACTCAAAAGGAAAGTTCATTCAGCAGGCATCGGTCACATTCAGGTAGTGGCAGCAGATCTTTTCATTGGGTTTAATCTAGAATCCCATATGAAAGAAAACACCCAATTGCGCAATTTCTTATCATAATTTGCAAACTGAGCTTATAGCTCAAATGTCATGTACATCAGAAATGGATATGTTTTTGCAAAGAAATGTAAGTGGAATCCATAGGAAAGGGATTTATCACTTGTAAACATGTAATAGACAAGCAAGTGTTGTCTTTCCTGTAAATCCTAAATCATAATATAATGACACACAACTTATGTAACTGTCGAATGACAACACAGATCAGATGACATTTCATGATTTCAAGTTTTGCATTGTTAAGTTGCAAACATTTCAGACATCATACCACTGGCATGCTCACATGTAATTTCAGGGAACAGTAACATAACAGCAATTCAATAACACCAACACACAAGCGACTGTTGTAACGCAGGACCAGTCACAGTTTCTGATGGACTTGCTGCATGTCATACAGTAAGAAATGTTTATGGAAGCCCTCATCAGCCATTAAGCTGCATTCTGTGATGAAAACAATAACAGTAATACAGAAATGTCTGGATTAAGGCATGCAACACAGAGCTTAATTATTTTGCAAATTTCTTTGAGTGCAGGGCTGCCAAATTGAATTGTGCTGCTTATGGCAATTTGTACATGTTTACTCATAGCTTGAAGTGTAGAACTTATAATGGGAATTAGCAGTATTCTCTGTTGCTGTGTGAATACTTTTGTGCAAAGATCAGTACAATGCAGGTTTCCCAATATGGAAGATGCATATTAAAATAACAACAGGATAATGATGTGTTAAGGCAAGGAATAGCCAGCATTTAAAGTCACAGGAGTCAGACAAAACATTTGAAAACATTTTTCATACATCTGGATTTGAATCTTTACAGCATTGCAAGAAAAACTTTTATATCCAAGTATTATTTAAACAAACCATGTGGGAAGTCATACTTCTGATAGTTCACATTTTCCCACAGATTTCAGCAAACATGAATGTATGTATTAATATTCATTACCCCACTGACCACTATAATCTTTACAGCCAACTCTTCAGCTTGTTGAAAAGTACATTAAACTGAATAAACATAGCTAAGCACAGCTGCACAAAACACAACCGAGTAATGCAGCAGAAGACAATAAAAGCCCAAGCTATTGCCATAAGCTGTGCACTTGCATATAACCTTATTTGTGTATGTTATCCAGTGCCCAACATTGTGCAAATGAAGAGATAATCATGCAGAAGGGAGAAGATGCATCAACAGGGTGAAAATAGAGGCACAGACAAAGTAGCTTATGACAGAACAAGAGTAATTGTGTATCATAACAATATTTAGCCAACATGTAGCTATCAAACAGTGTAAATAAATAGTATCACTTAGAAAATGTCAGGATTAAAACCCTTGAAAATAGTCAAAACATGTAGCTACACATGTGAGCATTATCTCATCATACCACAAATAGATTACTAATGCACAACATTTAAATAACACAACTGAAGCACTGTGACAGCACACTGAAGCAAAACAGTGAACAATATGTTTTGGAGACATATAGGGGCATATTTTATTTTATTTATCATTTGTTTACTGGGAAAGTTCGACTTGGAATTAAGCCAATTTTCAGCAGAGATGCAGGGAGAAATGCTCCAGACCCATGTCTTTGTAAGGTGGGAGGAAACCGGAGCACCCGGAGGAAACCCACACAAATGCAGGAAAGACATGCAGACTCCACAAAGGAGGCACTTCAGCCGAGAATCGAACCTCTTGCTGTGAGGCGACAACACTACCGCTGTAGTGCTGCACTGTCCAATAATGATGTGTTAAGGAAAGATATAGCCAGCATTTACAGCCACAGGAGTCAGAGAAAACATTTGAAAACATAATGCATATGGATTGTATGTTACTCTTACTTATAAAATCATCATTAATCTGCCATGCTCTGTACAATAAAATGCTTTTTATAGGGAGAAACAAGGGACAGGAGAGTGCTACAAACAAGAAAACATGAAATCATAAGCAGGATAAGATTGGCTTAATAAGTTTCCCTGTTGTTGCTGTAATGTTTTTGCAAAAGATATCTCATTGTACTATTCCAATGGCATGTTAATGAAATGCATATGAAGAAATATAGACATTTGCAATTAAATATATGTAAGCAATATGAATTGTCATACATTAATATATTGACCTACAGCTGTAATCAAACCCATGACACATAACACCACAAACTTGGAAATTATCTCAGTATGCAACATAGGAACCACTAAATTTTTACATCCAGTACACAAATAACTCTTATGTTAACTGTTTCACAGTACTGCCTTTAGTCTGTATTCCCATAGTACAGCAGATTTAAGCACATTTGCATGAAAGTAAACAGATCACTGCAGATTAAATTGAAATCTCCCCCTTTTGCAATAAGAAATGATATCGTGTTCAGTGCCATTCAGCATTGCTGCACTATGCCAACCTTTGCACAAATGCAGAGAACACAAAGTGAAAGCTTTTCCATGGGCCATTTCTTGTCATGTGTGTTGTGTGTGAATCAATTTTTTGACCAGATTAAATGTGCAAAAAAGGGGGGGTGCATAGGACAGTGGTGAAAATGGTGATGGCAAACAGAGTATAGAACACAGGAGAGGACAGCACCATACCTGTCTATTTGTTCACAACAGAAATGTACAATTGTACACACAATTTCATAATTTTGGAGAGTCATCACACCAATGATAGTGATAACGGAAAACAATGTTGTATGGTCAGTTGAACCAAATCAAGTGTCAATATGACACAAAGGTGAAGTAGAGAGCTATGTATGGGGCACAATTTTTTTGTGAGACAGGCATCTATTTTTAATTATTTTTGGGAAAGAGCGATAAGAATGTTGGGAAAGGTGCTTAGGAATTGAGGGTCAGGTAGATAGAGTAGGTTAGGGACTATGCACAGGCATACAGGGCATACAAGGCAGACTGGGATGGTGATGGAGACAAATGTTTGGGGGATCCATGATTAGGGATAAGCAGGGAACATTGAAGACACACCTATGTCCAGCTTGAGAACAGTGAGAAACAAATTCTTACCCTCAGACCTGTCATCACTGCCTCTTGCAGTAGCTTCCTGAGTCAGTGTGAGATGTGGTATCATCTTTGCAATCCATCACAGGACCTTTTCCACCCTGTTGATATGTGCACCAAGGTGCTTCTCCATGATATCCTCCACCAGCCCAGTTAGCTTCTACTGGGTGAAAAAAATGCCACCTCCTCTGTTACTGCTCCCAGAGGGTACTGCTGCAGCAGCAGCTTAGGCAGAGCTACCTGATGCAGTTGGAGTAGGTAGGGCAGAGGTTGTGGTGGCAAAACTGTCTGGTTGTGAACCTGAAATCCTTGTTGTCTTTGCTACCATCTATGAAAGTATGGCAGGCTGAGCCACAGTAGTCTGTTTACCTCTCTATGCTTCCGGTCACTTATTTTTCAGCAGTGAGGTGTGCAAACAGCAGAATGCTAGAAAATTGTAATGTCCCATAAAAATATAACAACAAAGAGAGAAGATAGGGTGGGGGAGACAAAAAAGAGATAGTGAGATACATGGCATGTCACATTACTATATTTTTTCAATAAACTTTGTTTGTCAATTCATAAACAATTATGATACAAAAGGTATTAACTATTTTGATACCTATATTTCCAAAGGGGTTGATGCTTTCAGGTCCAGAATTTACATAAAGTATACATTTTGTAATCCATATTTGCATTTTGAAAGTAATCATCCTATGGGGCAGAAGAAAAGCATTGTTAAGGGTCAGGCCATTAGGGTGGCCCATATATCCTCACATTTGGAAGACTTGGGCCATGAACTTGAAAAAGTTTCCAATATGTTTCAGGAGAGAGGATATCCCAAGTACTTGTTGAAGAAATTTTTAAATGAAGTATATGGTAAATGGGGTGTTTTTTACAAGCCACTGGTAGGAGATAAGTTTTACTAAAAATGCCAATGATTCTGGGGATGGTTATCAGAATATTAAATTAAAAAAAATTGTTTATTACAATTCAACAGCAATACCAATAGAATAAAAAAAAGCAATGGAATCCAACTGGAATATTTTTAGAACAAATAGGGAGATTTTTAATAAAGTAGGTAAAAAACATAGGCTTATTACTAAGATGGGTTTAAACCTAAAAAAAATAATATTTGAAATAAAAATAGATGGGACCGATGTGGTTGGTCTGGGAATCAGACCATGTGGCATGTGTGCCCAATGTCCATTGCAATACCACTGGATTAGTATATTTGGCAGTTTGTATGTCATGTACTCATTATTATGCGGGCAAAACAGAACATATGTTAAAAATAGAGTGTACGAGCATAATAATGATATAAATTAAAGAAAGCATTTATAATGTCACAAGGTTTTTTTATATTACTTTATATGGGTATGGCATTATATAAGAAAATATATATGTATTCATTTTTAGTATATATTTCTTTTGATTATTCAATGTATTCAGCACTTTATGATTCTGTCCCTTTAATGTTATGTAAACATTTCTGGGACTTATGAAGTTCAATTGTGATGTCATTAATTAGATGTCTTTAAATGGATTATTTTATATAAGATGGTGTAATCTGATAAAGTCTCTTACAGGAGATGAAAGCACTAAATATTAATAAATAATTGCATTTTTTATTTCCTAAGTACATTTAATATACAGATGGTTCCTCGGGTTATTTTAGTGATATTCGTGTGGTTACCTTTGGTGTGGTGACTTTGTTTTTTGTTTTAAATTATGATGCATAGGTCATGTCAATTTATTTATATTATGTAGTCCTAAATGTAGGTGCATACGGATTCTGAATATTTTTTTTTTTTGGTTTATCCTTGAAGGAGTGTGGGGCCTGTGTTTGACAGAGGAAATGACATGCTAGACTCCTGCCAGGTAACTCTGAGTCAGAGGACCAAGACGATGACAGGATAGATGATGACAATGACGAACGACCCAGAATTACACATACCAACATTCCTGCTGCTCACCGTCAGAGATGTCAATGGCCATGATAGGGAAATGAATTACAGGACCAGATCCTGGAGGTGATAATGAACATCCATCAGATGTAGATGAGAGACCTGATGGAGAATTGCTTATGGGACATAGCTTGGGCCATGCTCAACTCCTTTCAGAAGATTACTAGGGAGATCATTTCTGATGTTTGACCCCATCATGGTGAGCCATAAATTATGTTTATGTAATTCCAATTATGTATTTTATGTGTGATGCAATTATGTAATACTGCAACCAAGTTGTGATCACTTTCACAAAATGTAATGTAGAGACAACATTGTATGGACATAGCATATTGCTGTCAATCATAGCTGATGTACATCGTACTGTACACTATGGGTATCATGTCATAGGTTGCATTAGGTTGCAAAAGACACAACACACATTAACGCAGTGCACATGCATTAAGCAATTACATGTACATGATGTGCTCCACTTAATTCACACATTCCTCCATAAGTGCAGGGGTATTACACCTTAAGTTTGTGTGTGTGTGTGTGTGTGTGTGTGTGTGTGTGTGTGTGTGTGTGTGTGTGTTTGTGCATCATATGCATGCTGTGCAGAATAGTAGTATGTCCAATACACTGTGGTCTTGTGACTTGTCTCACTGTTGCAATTACCATGATGCAAGTGAGACACAATTGTTCTGCCTGCATTTTCCAATTTTCCAACTGTATACATGGGAGAGGTGACAACAACGGAACAAATGTATTATTCACATGTTTCTCACATAAGACAGTGGGATTTACATGTTACCCATTTATATACAGTGCACCCATTTCACTCTTGCTTGTTGCTGTCTTAAGTCTGTTGCCCATGTGATTCATGTAACATTGTGTTGTCATGCTGTCACACTAGCACAATAGCTTTGTTTGTGGCATATAGTAGCACATATTATGCCATGTTGTATCATATTCATGTGAATATTCCTCATGGACATCCTCCACATAATACATAAACAATCATTTTTCCATCACTGTATATATAGCTGATGTTCTATTTAGCATAATTTCTGCATGCACTGTTTCTCATTCTAAGCTGTATTACAGCATGCATGATTATTGACATAGCTGCCCATATTTAGGCATTTGGTATATGTATATGATGATCTACATACATGCACATGTCTGTGCACATAATATGGTTAAGACACAAATGCCCTTGTACATTGGAATTGTATACATTCAGTTCTTCCATTATGTGCATGACTGTCTTTTTCTCAGTCATATACGAAGACTTTGCTATAGATACAAGTAAGGGTGCTTGTTGCACCTGTTCCATTACATTGTCATGATAGTATATGTGAGAATGGGATAAATAATATGTTGTGTACCTATAAACTTTCCTGCTTACTTGTTACACATTAGTGAGTTTGTGTAATGTGTACTCAGGCTTGTTTAGATTAATCAGCTATGCTGTCAACCCACATCATGCACATTAGCCATTTGCTTCAATGTAGCTTGGGTGGACTTCCACACCACTTCATGTGGTGAAGATATGCATGCGCATTGTGGCCCATTATATGCAATTGTCCAGGTTTTTTGTGTGCCTTCTTCATTTCATTGCATTTCCTTACTGAAGTATACCTCTGTTGCCCACCTCCCTTCACCTTTATACCTTTGTCATATATGTTGCACATATACATGGCATATATTTAACACCCTCTACATTAGCATCACTGTCATGTAGTTTCACTGTTAAAATAATAACTTGTGCAACAATTTTGTCATTATACACGTGTAAGACATATGCAGGCAAGGTAATTTTTTTCCTGTTGTATTTGCATTTTGAGTACTAAACAGCACTTTTTTTACTTCATTCCTAGGCACAAGCTGGCATTCCTTATCTAGAATTATGTATACCTTACTTACTGATTTTTATTCCATGTCACTGCTGTGTGTATGTATATATCTAGTGTTACGTATACTTTACTTACAGCTTATTATTATTATTTCATGTCACTGCTGTGTGTGTGTGTGTGTGTGTGTGTGTGTGTGTGTGTGTGTGTGTGTGTGTGTGTGTCTGTGTGTGTGTGTGAGTGTGTGTGTGTGTGTGTGTGTGTGTGTGTGTGTGTGTGTGTGTGTGTGTGTGTGTGTGTGCGTGTGTAGTGACTTTGCTTTCTGAAGGAATTCTGTTCATCCAGTACAGGTACCATATATATGACAACACATCTGTGTTGCTTCTGACATGGCATATTTCGTTCCCATCTCTCTCACATCTGTAGTCCATTTCATATCTATTAAGGTTGTGTACATGTAATTGTGTAATACACAGTCACATACATGGTTAACTACAGTGCTTCTGTTTAGTGCAGTCCTCATTTGTTTGTTGTCTAGGACTGTGGGAACAGAAGGTTTTGAAACCCGTTATGTTTAAGCATAAAGTTATCTTTTATGCAGGATTTGTAGATTATCTGTTTTTGTCATTGAGGGGAAGAAGGAACAGGTTCAAATGATGGTTATTGATATGAACGAACAAAATGAATTTTTTAAATTTGTATTGGGTGATGTAGGTTTGGAGGTCAGTTTTTTAGATTTAGCCATTTAGTGGGATGTGGATTTATTGAGGTTTAGCAGTAAAATTTTCAGAAAAAGTACTTTTGTCAATAGTTATGTGTATTATTCTAGTAACCATCCCATCTATATAAAGAATAATATTCCTAAAGGACAGTTGATACATGCTTCCAGAATGACCTCAGATGATTTGGTTTTTAAAGAAGAAGTTGCCTATATCATTGGTTTGTTTAAGGAAAGAAGGTACAGTGAAGAGATGATATCTACACTGGCAGATAAGGTTATTTTGCATAGGAATGTAGATTTTTCCCCTATTTTGAAGTCTGAATTGGTTGTTAAAAAAGTAGCTGTGGTGACTAGTGCAGCCAACAAGGTGAAGTATGACATCTCTTGTTGCTTTGATATGTCTATTGACAGAAGTAGTTTAGTTTCGGCTATTAATAAAAATTGGAGTATAGTTAAGGGTAACACTGATCTAGTCAGAGTGGTGGATGATAAACCTAAGTTTGTTTTTAAGAACACTTTTAATTTAAAAAGGTGTTTACAAAGGGACCATTCTGGTGAGGAATCACCAAGTGTTAGTGGGAAAGCAAATGGAATGTATAAGTTTGGGTTTTGTGTAGCATGTAGATACATCCTTGAAGGCCCTTATATTGAGTTACCTCATGTCCATAGAACATTGCCTGTCAATGGAGTGTTTAACTGCAAGACGAAAGGGTTAGTATATGTAGCTTTTTGTTCATTTTATAGTGAATTCTATGTTGAGATATCTACTAGATGTTTATTTCAAAGGATCAAAGAATAGCTTTATGGCATTAGGTCCAGTAATGGTAATTATGCCTTATAAAGGCATTCCCTAAAATGTCCTGAGTATAAAAAATGTTTGTTCTCCGTCCTGGAACAAGTACCTAGAAACAGCAGGGGTGGTAGTTAAAATGAGCATATTGAACAAAGGGAGACTATGTGGCAGCTCAGACTGGGGGCAGATAAACCCCCGGGGATGAATTATTCGGATGAATTATTCTATTAATATAAAGTGTTTTTAAAGAATAGGAAGCTGAAGGTTTGCAAGGAAGTTTGTTAGAAAATAATGTATGGTTTCTTTAAACACTATATATATATATATATATATATATATATATATATAGAGAGAGAGAGAGAGAGAGAGAGATTGTTTTCCCACTGTTGTTTTACTGCTATTTCTATATGCAACAAGAATTGTTTAATAGGTAGAATGGGTAATTAATTGTATTAGCATATTTTATTATTTAGGTAAGGTGTGGCAAGTTGTATTTAAGAGACATAGTGATTAATTGACATTTGTACTGCTGAAGTCTCTTTGAGGACAAAAGCGATATTAAAGGTTTTATTTTGCTAAAATTTGTTTTTCATTTTTTTGGATCCTGCTCCACTTGTCCAGCAGATTTTACAGTTAGTTGTTCTCATTTGTTTGCCTTTCAGATCCTTGGCTGGAGGTTTTAGTCTGTCCACTTGTCTTCTCTTGCATTTCCATGCCTGCATTTGCTCACCCATGCTACAGCTTGGCTTATACTTGCACTGCTCACAGATTTCATTGGATCGAATGCCATTGTACAATGCAATCACTATTTATTTCACTAGAAACCACTACTACCGGCAGTCATGCTGCTTCAGGTTTGACTGTCACATAGTTCGCAACACCTCAGCACTACATAATTCATAGATATATCTGTTTTTCTAAATTTCATCTTAGCTGGTATGCATCCCTGCCCTGTTTGTCAGTTTTCCTTCCCCAATCTTATACTGTCCCTGGGATTCAGTAAGGTACTGTGCAGGAGTAGCTTATTCCTGCATGGAAGCAACCATTTAGGAGCAGCATGCCATGCATAGTAATGAAGGCTTTCTGCCTCAGCTCCTAAGTGGACATGGAGCGTGGACGAGTGCAAGGGCATGTCTGAGAGCAGAGCTCTCACGATATACACACCGCCGCAGTCAAGGACTGCTGTTTGGCAATTACAATGAACGAGACCACTCATAGGGGGCTGCATACCGCCAACAGCATATATCAATGCAGAATGTCCAGATATGTGGCTCATACGTCTGGTCTGTCCCTCATTTATCCTGCCAAATCACTAGGATGATCTCATCAATGAAGTATGAAATAATGGCAAAAATATGAGTGTCAGACTTCAAATCTGTCAGAAAATGTACTTAGAAACAAATCCTGTTACCTAGCAACACCCCAAGTTTCTAAGAGCAATATTTAAAATATAATAATATAAACACTTTTTTTTTATCAAACAGATTAAATTTAACCATAGGTGTGCAGGTTTGTCCATTGCTTACCTACGCATACTGTAGCTTAAATGGCACAGGAAGATAAACATCAAGATACATGCAAATGAAGCAGTACTGCAACTGTATAGTCGTCAGAGCATTCGCCTTACAAGCAGTCATTCCCAGTTCAATTCTCACTCTAGTAAATTCCATTTTCCATGTCGACTCACTTTATGAACTATATGTTTTGTTGTATAACCTACTGAATAACATATATTTGTGAATTGGAGTACTGCATTAAATGCTGATGTGAAACGCCATTATAATAATGTTGTAAAATCCACAGATAAACATATAAAGAACATAGATTATATATTACAAGACTCATGGGACTTCCTAGGTAAAATTAGGGAAGAATATTACCATGAAGCAAATGTTTTTTCTACTATTGATGTAGCTGACTTATTTACTTCTATTCCCCACTGTGTGGGTTTGAACCTATTCCATGAAGCTTTATTGGAAGTCTGCAACTTGAGTAAAACTTTACTTAATTTTGTAATGGTCCTTATGGAAATTATTTTGAAGAATAATTTCTTTATATTCGAGGGGGAATATTACAAACAGACTAAAAGGGTTGCCATGGGTATCAGCTGTGCACCCCTTTTAGCGAACCTCGTTATGTACTCCTGGGAGAAATTTTGTATATTCCAAAGTAAATTCGTAGGTAAATGGTGGACCTACCTCCGGTTTTTATATGACATTTTTATTTTATGGAGGGGGGAAGAAGCAGTAAATGAATTTTTTACTTATATCAATACCGTTACTGATTATTTCAAATTTACTGGTACCTACGATAACAAATCTATAAATTATTTAGATGTAACTATTTCTGTTGACCCTATTAGGGCATGTTTTATGTCGAGAATATATAGGAAACCTACATTCTTGAATGATTACCTGGAATATAACAGTTGTCACCCAGGACATACCAAGAAAAATATTGTAAAGGGTCAAATGGTCAGGATAGCAAGAATGTGCTCTTCTGAAGAGACTTGTAAGAACGAGATAGCTTACTTAGTTCATCTTTTTATGGAAAGAGGTTACCCAACTTCTCTGTTACACTCTATTAGTGAAGGAGTTTTAAATGAATGGGGTAAGAAATATCTACCCCTATTGGGGAAACGTACTGAGAGTTCAAAAATGAAGTCGAACAAATTAGGGACAGTAATAAACAAAATTACACACAATCTATGGTACTGACTTATGGTTCCCAGGTGAAGGACATCCAACAAATAGTTAGGAGAAATTGGGTGATGTTTAAGGGTGAAGAAAGTTTAATGGATGTTGTGGGAAAAAAAACCTTGTTTTGTGTTCAAAACTAGTAATAACCTTAAATATTTACTAGAACATCCCATAAAGACAAATGATATATACAGAGGAACTAGGAGATGTGGTTCTTGTGCTTACTGTTCATATATTTTAAATGTCGATTGGGTGGAGATAGGGACACCTAAGAGGAAAGTATATTTGAAGAAAGGCTCATGTGGTTCTAAACAGCTAGTCTATCTTTCTGTCTGTCAGAACTGTCAGCAGCTTTACGTTGGGAAAACTGAGAGAGCTCTGCGCAGACGATAATATGAACATTCTTTATGCTATTAGACGTTAGGATGAAACAATGCTCTTTATAAACATTTCAGGAATAATAACTCCTGTAAAACCTTCTACTTTGGTATTTTGGAGAACCTAGGTAATGACCACAGGGGAGGTGATTGGAAAAATAGGTTGGAAAGGGAAGAGTTAAAGTGGCAAATAAGACTGAACTCCACCCATTTTTCCAGGTATAAACGAAACATGCAGTATTATGCCTGTTTTAAAATACCATTCATTCAAGTTGTAAAATATTTTTATATTATGCTTTTTAACAATGTTTTTTCATACAATGTTTATATTAATGTACAATTTTTTGTAAAAGTTTTTAACTAATGGCTTAGTAAAGTTTATATTAAATATATTAGGTAGTATTTTAAATAGTAAAGTATAGATGTTTAAAAGGGTATTTTTAAATGGATGAACTGTGAACAGTAGAAATGTTTCTTTAAATAATGAGAGGGAAGCATTTTCATTGATTGGCAATTATTCAATCTGTTGTAAGATATAAAAGCACTACTGGTTTTGTCATTTAAATGTTTCTGATGAAGTCTTGTTACTTTAGACAAAAACGCACTCAAATAAATTTACTTTTAAGGCACTTATTAGTGTTTATCTACAGTTTACTTACAGCTAATTTTAGCTACTTTATACTGCTACATTCAAATGTTCCTTTGGAACTGTATTTTTTTGTTCAAGTTGGTTGGTAGCAGTTCCTGTGTTATCTTTTTACAGTATTAATGTTGCAGTATCTCTGACAAATAAGGTATTACTCATCACTGTCATCCACACAGTGCTGCATAATAAAACCGTCTAGGAGACCCTGTATAAGAGTGTTGTAACAGTCAGATTGTAAAACCATGGGTGACTTATAGAAAGAATTCAGAGAAAAGATACATAGCAAACATCTATATAGCACACCCAACTGTGATGTACACTGTTTTATTTTAGCACACACAGCCATGGTTCGAATCCTAGGAATGGTATTAAGCAGTATGCAGAATCATACCCCTCGACTGTACAGATCTGCCTGTCCAGAGAAGTGGCTCATATCTGCTGGCTGTTACCCTGTCCCCCTGGTATATCAGCGTACTAATCTCTGACATTTAGGCAGCATTTAATGTCATATAACTGACTGTCAGGCCAGCAAATATTTGAAAAATGTCTATGAAAACAAACCTGTCATTGTACAACTCACCAAAGGTTTATGAGAGCAATAGTCAAAATATGTCCCGATTTCACCTTTATGTTCTCAAGACATGCCCAGAGTGTGTTCAATAAGAGATGGAGATGTATGTGCATAACATCAACCTGGAATCTGGGAATATGTGTAGAAACAGTCAGGTAGTGTTAAAAAACAATACCTCTACAGGTATACCAGGTAAGAGGTGCATACTGCAGGTAAAACATAGTTCATGTATATAGTTGTCTACATCCATACCATTGTCCAAAATAAGGCCATAGGTAGTGTAATAATACCTCTAAGGTACAAATCACAGCACTGACTAAGAAAGTAATGAGAACTACAGGGATATACAAGTTGTTAATTGACATCTTTCTCTCTCCCCCACCATATCTGCAACAATAAACAATGTGCAACTCAGTCGGTATGTGTGAAATAAATCTACTGTTGGGACATATATCTTATTGTTTGATAAATATTGAAACTTGTTTCTGTGCATGTGACATGTTGAAATATTCCCACATTGGTGGCATGCTGCCATCAATGTACCTGCAAGCTGTTGTAATGGCCACTGTGGTTCCATATATGCATTTGTTCTGTTTGCTATGCAACTGTTACATATCTGGTGTTTGGGTTAATGGGAATATCTGTGCTTGCTGTTATATCTAATCCTGGAATGCGTTGACTATTACTAACCCACATATGTTTTAAAATTGAAACACCATAGCACGTTTGGGAAGGCCTGTCTCACCGGACCCACATCTCCCACCTCATCTGGCCATGGCACCGGGCACCAGCACATCTGGGGCCCACCCCAAGACCTCCTTGTCCGCTGGTCCTGCACCACCTTCAGGTGGAATCGCCTCAGGGAATGGGGCTCACCTCCCTGTTAGTGGGCGTGGACAAGATACTGTCACCTTTCGTCAGGTCTGGTGACTGGTGCGTAGTGAGCTCCACAGTGAGTTTGGAGATCTGCTACACCAGCTTGAGGGCCGCGTGGCACAACTAGAGGCTCAGCCTGCCCCTCCTACTCAGTCTCAGCACAGCCACCTTCGGGGCCGTGAAAGTGCAGTGGTGACCTGCCCCTGGATGGGGACCTCAGTCCCACTGTTTCCACTAGGGGGCTCACGGTCTTCCGACTTTCAAACACCCCTCCCCATCCAAGGTGTTTACCTCCCACATGTGTCATATACCACCCTTGTATGCTGTCTTGTCTGTTATCCTACCCAATCTACCTCCCCAAATATACCTACTATCCCTACCCAACATCATGCTCTCACCTTAGAAAAAGGGCAATCTGTTCCCCCCCAAAAAAATCTCGCCCCATACATAGTTGTCCATTTCACACATGTGTCCACTGGACACATGTAATCTGGTCTAATTGGCTTCACAACATATTATTGTTGTCCTCACCCCTCTCTCAGGGGTATGAGTGCCCAAATCTACCTCCAAATCAGTGTATATGCACATCTTTTGCTGTAGAGGAAATGGGCAGCTAAGGACCTTCCCTACACCTGTCCTTCCCTACACCCATCCTGCACATCCCTAGATATTTTATCTTTTGTCTTTCCCTCTTTGTGCCCCTCTTTCACCACTTTCCTATCAACCCTTTTTCTATTCTTTTAAAGAATAAGCAGGAGTAAGCACTTTTAAGCATCAGTAAGTGGGTTTAACTTTCTTTGCGTGGGGGTAAGCAATGTTTACACAGGTTAAGCAATTTAGAAGCTAACTGAGTGTAAGAAACTGTAACCGGAAATTAGCAGTGCTTACCTTCACGCAAACCCGCACAAACCCATTTACAACTGCTTAGAAGTATCTTAATCACTCTGTATCCAATGGTCCTTGTTCTGCCTAGAAACAAAATAAACAGCCTTTGCAAGGTTGGAACCCAGGACCCTGCACACCATAGCCAAAGTGATTCACCACTAAGCCATGTCAGACATACATAACCTTGATGTTTTCACAAACATATCATCCAGTACAGTCATTTAACAGTACAGGAAATGTATTTATATATGTAGATGTATGTGTGTGTGTGTGTGTGTGTGTGTGTGTGTGTGTGTGTGTGTGTGTGTGTGTGTGTGTGTGTGTGTGTGTGTGTGTGTGTGTGTGTATGTATATATATATATATATATATATACATATATATATATATATATATATATATATATATATATATATATACCTTGCTCTCCATCTGTTGACAAGCTACCCTCTTACTTCCTGCAGATTGCCTCTGAACCTCTTGCCTATCCTGTATCCATCTTAATCAACCGATCCATTTCTGAATCCTATGTCTCTACTGTATGGAAGAATTTCTTTACTCTGCCCATTCACAAAGGGGGCAACTCCTTAGACATATCCAACTTCTGACCGACTGCCATACTCTCTCCACTCTCAAAAATCCTAGAGAAATGCATTGACAAGCAGTTAATGTATTACCTTTACCAGGTAAACATTCTCACACCCACACAGCATGGTTTCCATCCCAAGCATAGTACAACTACTGCACTCATATCATTCATCAACATAGTTTCCCTAGCTTGTGATAACAATAAACTTGTCTCATGCCTAATCCTTGACCTTTCTAAAGCCTTTGACACTGTCTCTCAGCCACTCCTAGATAAACTCATTAACTTACATTTCTCTCCCCCTACTATCTCCTGGTTCTCCAGCTATCTCTCAACCCACCAGCAATCAATTAAATGGCTCTCTGCACTATCCTCCCCTCTCACTGTACAAATGGGAGTCCCCAAAGGGTCCATACTTGGACGACTACTCTTTAATATGTTCACCAACTTGCTCTACTCCCTTTGTCCCCAGTCATCTCTTGTGCAATATGCTGATGACTCAACTGTTATAACCATTGCTGACAACCCAACTGACCTCCACTCAACTACCCAGACATCCTTCCACACCATTGAGACTTGGCTTAGTGATAACAAACTAATACTTAATCAAAAAAAATAATAATTTCCTACTCTTTCTCCCAAAAACATCACAACATTCAAATGTACATTTACCATCTTATCCTGCAACAACACTATCATCTCAGCTGAATCTACTACTAAATTGCTAGGTGTTAAAATAGATGATCAGCTTAAGTTTGATCTCCATATTACTAACTCAGTAAAAATAACTCATTAGAAACTTGGACACCTTTTCCGTA
Source organism: Protopterus annectens (assembly GCF_019279795.1). Taxonomy (NCBI): domain Eukaryota; kingdom Metazoa; phylum Chordata; order Ceratodontiformes; family Protopteridae; genus Protopterus; species Protopterus annectens. The sequence continues at coordinate 1,882,012,157 of NC_056739.1, forward strand.
GCAAGAAATAATTAACTAACACTGCCCAAATAATGCTCTCCCAGGCTTTATTACTCCCAACACTCCAGTACAGCTGCCACATATTCACAAACCTAAATTCTACACTTATTTCCAAGCTAGAAACTACCTATAATAAGATCACCAGATTTGCAGCTAACCAAACCTACAAGTCACACCACTGCTTAGCACTACAGCAACTAGACTGGCTAGAATTCCCTCAGCTGCTCCAACTATACCAATTACAAATCATAAACTCTATTCTCTATCTGCCCTCCTTCTGACCCAGCCTGTCCACCATCATATCCAAATATTCGCCTGCTAGGATGCTACGCAGCACAAATCAAGAATCATTAGACATCTACAAACCCAATACCAAAATAGGCTGCCTTCTCTATAACTATAACCCAGCTATATCCTGGAACCAACTCCCCTTGGAAATAAAATCCCTGCAGCATAGCAAAAGTTTCAAATTAGCCACAAGGAAATACCTAAAAACAAAGTGGTCTTGCCACTGTAGCCAACCACTCTGAAAACACCATCCTTTCACCTATTTCACCACCTTACTCTTAATGTATCTCTAACACTATTCCCCTGCCTCTGCTACCTCTTCCCTTCCTCTATCTCCAGTCACTCTTAATTCTTACAGTCTCAAAACAACCTACCTGTCTAGTCTGTCTCCTATACTCTACCTGCCCTACATCTCCGACTAGCGATTCCTCCTTTCCTTTCTTGTTTCCAAACTCCTATACAACTAGATCCTACCCACATTAAATAAGCATCTGCCTAACTATTAACTCATTTTGCTGTAAGCAGCTAAAATAATATTGTAACTAGTCACATTTTCTTCTGCTAATTGTTTAAAACCTTGTTTGTAACAACTCACATACTTGTCTGCCAATTGTTAATACTCTGTATAATTGAATTGCCTGAGGAGCTCCAGGTCTCTGCTTGTAAGATCCTATAGCTGATTGTTACTACTATGTTACTAATATTTAATAAATTGTTTTCTACTCCAGAGGAGCTTTTCTCCCCGGGTCTCTGCTGAAAATGAGCCAAAAGCTCAGCCAGACTAACCCGGTTAACAAATGTAAAATAAATAAATAAATAATAAATACATATACATACATCTAGATATATATATATATATATATATATATATATATATATATATATATATATATATATATATATATATATATATATATATATATATGTAAGTATATATCTATAGATATAAAAGAGAACATAATAAATACATATATGACCAAGGGCACCGTTAATGGGGGAGAGGGGGCCCAACCTAAATACCTCTTGTAAGTATTGATATCACCCTATGCCCCACAGCCAAACAGATCTGCCCTGCAACACAATACCAACTATTGCAACTCCCATACCCAGGACCCTACACAACATGGTCACGAGATGTTAACAGTAATCCATCCCACCTGTATGATGTCAGGATGGTATCAATAACATATGCCGTACAGTCTGGATACCATAGGGAATGTACAATGTGAAAGCAATAAACATTCCAAAGATACATACACACACACACACATATATATATATATATATATATATATATATATATATATATATATATATATATATATATATATATATATATATATATATATATATATATATATATATATATATATATATATATATATATATATATATATGTAAATACAGATACACACACATATATATGTATAGGATGATACATATTTAGAGGGTGCACAGCATACTGTACAGCCAGTATTCCTACAGTTGCCACCTTTTCAAATGGACAGTGTATGATTCACTCATACAAAAGACAATTGTTGCATGAAACATATACCCACAGAGAAGTCAAAGGATATGACACCACACACAGGTTTGCATACATAAGAAATGTTTATTTATGTACTATCACAGTTGTATATGACATGTCATATAACTGTTAGGTCTTTGAAATACATACTAGCTGAGTAATGCAGTTCTTAAGCAGATAATTTTATACAGTAATCTGAAAGCATAACATATGTTGCTGCCCAGGCCAAGGCCTTCAAGTAGTACAACAGTAAAGAAAGACTGGTCCAGAGGATGACAATCAATCAATAGTAAGTAATGCAGATGTATAGTTCAGCAGCCTCAAATTACACTCTGTACTCAACCTCTAGGGGGAAAAGAATTAAATTGTCACAATGAGGATTCATCTGTTACATAATAATGCTTAACTGAAAACATCACTATCACACTGGCAACCAGAACAGTCTGTATGACAGTAAGCACTAGGCCACCAATGTTCCCAAGGTGAAATTAATGAAAATGTACAGCTATATACCTTAAGGTGGCTTACTACAGATATCCCCTCACATGTTGGAACAGCCTAGGTTATATATGGTGCATACCACTCCCCCATAGACTGACTTACTGGGGCATACAATACTGTTACATACACTGACCTCTGGACTGCGAAGGGCACACTTGTTTTGTGCAGCTGTAGCCCACATATATATGGACTCTACCCCACAATATGTGTGGAGGCCACAACAGCACTGGAATGATGGCAGGAATGGCAGCATGACATAATCACAGGCCACTACATAACAACCTCTTACTGCATGTCATATGGACAAAGCCTGATATATAGGCAGAGGCCATAGGCCAGAACACAAGGCCATATGTGAAATACTGTTGTTATACACTGAGAAGGTTGCTGGTATTACAGGATAGTCTGCAACATACCCTTAGTCAGGAATATGAAGTCAGAAACACAAATGGATGCAGCCATGTACTGATAGCACTCAACAGACACAATGCCAGTGATATATCTGACACAAGACCTGTGTGGTGGACAGACAAAACATAGCAGGCACTCCTCTGGCCATCATGTGCATAGTCCCAAAGTTGAGAGCTACGCAGACAGACTGCATTCCATGTTAAACTAGTATGTACACACAAACCCTGTAACACTGGTGCTATACAATGCATATAACATCACTACTCACACTGTCTGTCGGTCTGGAACCTTATACAAATATGTCACTCGCCTGAGTCTGCAAGTCCTCTTTTAAGAGGAATTGCTACCTGCTGTCTGTGACACTGCTGCCCACACACAGGAAAGATGTCCTCCATACAGGAAATATAAAGGGACTATACCCACATGATGTAGGAATTTATAGCAGTGGGCTGTCATGACAGTGGTAATTGGAAGTACTACACAGCATGCTGCATGTAGGTAGCAAGTGGTAAACACTTATTGGTGCAGAGGCCATCACCGGATCATGTGCATCACTTACGAAACACAAGCTGCTGCCTAAACAAAGCAGGTGTAATTCTCCACATCCACCAGAGAGAGAGTGAAAGAGACAGACAGAGACAAAGTAACACAGGGTGGGAGAGTAAAACCTAAGCATGTTGTTGTCACACACTTACCAGTACAGGGTTTCAAACCCCTGCCTGACTATGTATTGCCATCACATGTCTATGCAGTCATTGCATCCACCACAGAGCTTACATGGTGGGGAGCCGTCCAAAGGTATATCTGACTCTGAGTGACATCAGCAACAGTGATAAAGGAGGGATAAGATAGGTGTAGTACACATGCCTGTCCACAAGAACAGGTGTTAAGGTCAACACAGCCACACTCTCAGGGACTCACACACATTATCACAGTTGGCAGGGTCAGGATTAGACCTCCTAACTAGCTAGTTTGCCACAATACATTAATGTGAGGTATCACATGCACCACAGGGGTTATCAGGATGATATATGGGCAAAAGGTATGTCAAGGGGTGTGACATCAGAAGGCATGCTTCCGTAGGCCAATGGGAGGTGTAGTGAGCATGAATGGTGTTCAAATCATTATACTCCACAAACACACACAGGTTTGCCAGTACTGACATGCATGGTTGCATTGCTTCACAGGTGTGCAGTGGTTGACTGTGCCAGAAGGCTGTAGAAGGTTAGGTAAATGGTATACCTTGGCATCAGGCCACATGATGATCGTCTGCAGTTTGGCTCAGGGGTGTAGTGTCTGGATTGGCCCAGACAGGCGGGTATTGAATTCACCATCCAGTCATCAGGGTTATTATTGTGGGTGGCCAGTTCTGTGCAATGCTTGCCATGTATGTGTTCTATATTCCATAACATGGACAGTGTTTGGGATGTGCACATGTCCCACATGCATGTTCTGTGACATGTGAAAATGTACCTTGGGTGTCTAGGGCATGTTGCGTAGACAGATTGTTATCATCAGATGTGCCATTTCTGACCTCATGTGGTGAGAACTGGAAATGGACACCAGGTTGACACTGCACCTACATTGGCAGCATGATACAGATAGTAACTTGTGTCAGTGGCATCTGTCCATACAGGGCATGTGTATAAGGCATGGTATGTCCTTTGTGGGTTACATTTGCTGGCTCTAAAGTTGTTGCAGGCGTCCAGTAGGGAACATAACAAAGGGGCACTGAATGCAATTATTTGCCGATTGTAGGGATGGGACAGGGTTCCATGTTCTCTATAGTCCACTGCAATCAGACCATGGCTACTATATGTGGGCAATATGCAGGAAACTACCAACATAGTGGTTGTTGCCTAGTCAAGTATGTTTGTGTATGAGACATGGGTGGAGTGTGTTCTCTGGGTAATACAAGGGTTGCCTATATTGTTCCCCAAGCCATGATGTCAAATGTAGGGGTATGGCTTGTCTACCCTAAGCTCTCTGCTGTTTGACATCTGTTATCCTTGTCAGGTGAACATTGTGACATATAATAGGCCCACCATATAAGACATTTTGCAAAACCCACTCCACAATGAGTCCCTTTATTACACACTCACAGCTACCTCCACACAGGATACATATGACAAATGCACACACACACACACACACACACACACACACACACACACACACACACACACACACACACACACACACACACAAAGTCTCACAGTAACCATGTCTGGGATTAGAACTCCTACCTAACTAGTACATCACACTACAGCATTACAAAGTTATAGAAAGACCAGGGAGACTACTGGGCTATTTTTCCCCAAAGGTGTATTTCAACGTGAATGACATCAGCAGACATGCCAATGTAGGGCAATGGAAGTTTGTAGTGACTGTGAATGGCCTCAAAAGCATTGATCCCTACACAGACAAACACACAAAGTTTTGCAGTTGCCATGTCTGGGAATAGAACTCCTACCTAACTAGTACACCGCACTACAGTATTACACAGTTATAGCATGCACCATGGAGCTTACTGGGCTACTCCTTCCCCAAAGGTGTAGTTGAAAGTGAATGATGTCAGCAGGCTTGGAAATTGTAGTGCCTGTGAATGGCCTCAAAAGCATTTATCCCTACACACACACACACACACACACACACACACACACACACACACACACACACACACACACACACACACACACAAAGTTTTACAGCTGCCATGTCTGGGATTCAAAGATTTATAGATTATTACTAGGCTAGCTGCTCTCATGGACCACTTTTAAGCCTAGCCAATTACCCCCTATGAGAATCAAATCCTGCACCTTGTGCTTCTATGGTAAACACCTTAACCATTACACCACCCTCCCACAGAACTCCTACTTAACTAGTACATCACACTACAGCATTATCCAGTTATTTCACACACCACAGAGATTATTGGGCTACTCTTTCCTCAAAGGTGTATTTCAAAGTGAGTGACATGAGCAAACTTGCCAAGGCTGGACAATGGAAATTGTAGGCCATAAGTTCATAGGTTGGTACTAGGCTATCGACTCTATGGACTATACATGCCTAGCCATGACAATTCCCTGGTTATGTCTTCCCACAATATTTACTTCCCTGGACCCCTGTCTAGCAGGGCAACTGACATGATCCCTGGGGTCAATTTCCTATCTCCCATCCAATTGCCTAGGTTCCTTTTGAAAAGGGCCAAAGAGGCACTCTGCTTGACATGTATGGGCGGTCTATTCCAGAGTCTGGGGAGTCTCTGGGTCAGGAACACATCCCTCCAGCATGTACTGTTCATTTGTGCTAACAAGGTTTGGATCCCTGGAGCATGTGGCTGTGAAGGTTTGGATTTCTTTAAGTGTAGCATGTCCAACAGCTCTGGGTTTGACATGGCATTGTATGTTAAGCAGAGATCGGCTCTGAATACATGATATGTGACAGAGTGCAGCTGGATAATTTTCAGATGGACAGCATAAGGGCATCTGGTTTAGGCCTGTGATTCTTTTAGTGAGGTATGTCTGCAGCCTTTCTAGTTGTTGCAGATGTCTTGTGAGGTACATACCTAAGAGCCCATTGTAGTTTGTACTGGGTCTACTGTGAGATAACTACAGTGGGACAATGGCCTCATTTTTCCTGGATGTATAGCCCTTAGTGATGAGGTGTGCCACATAGGTGGATTTCCTGACTGTTGTGGCGATGTGCTTATCAAAGGTGAGACCATTGTCCGCCTGTGTCCATAAGTCTCTTATCACACTTTAGGTGTTTAGTGTACTGCCACCTATGTGGTACTTCACAGGTACATGTCCCTTCCCATAGGGGATAACTATACATTTCTTGGCATTGATCTTGAGACCATGGCTCAGGCACCAAGCATCTCTTTCTGTAAGGCCTTTTTGTAGAATATCCACATCATGTGGGGATTCAATATTGGCTCCCAGTGTGCAGTCATCTGCGACCTTTGTTTGCCAGAGTCCCTTAATATTGGCCTGTACTTCAGAGCAGTAGATGCCAAACAAGGGACGTCCCAGGACTGAACCCTGAGGTACTCCAAATTTCACTTGTCTGGGGCTGGAGTTGGTGTCACCTACATTTACAGTGTGGGTTCTATCAGTACATCAGTTGGAAACCCATTGGGTGACATAGGGATTAATGGCCAGCTTGGTACATTTAGCTTTGATTCCAGACTAAGGGATTGTGTCAAAGGCCTTGGTGAGGTCTGGATAGGCTGTGTGAACCACGTTACCCTCATCCACAGCTCTGGAGACTGATTCAAAGTTATCAATCTGGTTCAGGTGACATGATCGGCCCTTCACAAACCCAACCTGGTTGGGGTCCAGTGTTTGCAGCTTGCCAATATCATTGTTTTAATTTCCATGATAATGCATTCCATGGCCTTGTAGATCATGCACGTCATACTGCTGGGGCTGTAGTTCCCAGGATCCAAGATGGATCACCCCTTGTGGACTGGGATAACTGTAGCTGTGCATCACACAGTGGGCATGATGCCTGAGGTGTGGCTATAAGTAGACATGGCACGTAGGTGAGGTGCCAGTTCATTTTGTAGTTCATGTAATACACAGCCTGGGATGTTGACTGGTCCCATGTCTGTTGTTGTCTTAGCTCTGGAGAGTGTGTTTTTTACCTGTGTGGTTGTAATTACCAGAATCTGGCAATCTTTCAGTATTGAGATGGGCCCTTTTGGGGGTGGGAGAGGGGTGCAGTTGGCACTGAATCGATCTGCCAGGATATTGGCAATATCCTTGGGAGCAGTATATTTAATACCATCCTGTTGAACTCAGAGCATATCTGAGCATTGCCATTTAGATTCCTGACATAGCTACGGAACGGCTTGCAATTGTCTTTGGCATCTTTGGCTATATTATGTTCGTAACTAGTTTGATGGATGTTATGAGGGATCTCAGCTTCTTACTGTGGCTGGTAAGGGAGTATTTTGCATCATGGAAATTCTCTCATTTCTGCAACATCTTCCTTTTGTTGTACAGTATGTTTATGGCAGGGGGCCACCACACTGGCTTCCTTTTCTTGGTGGGGAGTGTCTTAGTTCTATATTAGATGGCATGATTAATGCATGAGTGGATGTGCTCATACAGTGCTTTCATGTAGGATTCAGCAGTCATCCTTTCAGTTCCCATCTGCATGGGTGTCATGACATTAATCACGTCTGACAAGTGTAGCTTTACGTTGGCTTTGGAGATGTGTGTTACGCAGGTTTCCTTACAGGGGTGTGGGGGAGGGATGTGGATGTTAAGGATAATTAGCTTATTGGCTGACCTGACCACAGATGGGGTGACCATAGGTGTGGAGCATTGATATCTCATGCTGGTAATGACCATGTCTAGGATATTTGAGCCCCTGGTGGGACTATGGGTTACTTGATCCAGGGCATTGGGAATTATGACTTCCAAGAACCGTTGGGTACACGTTTGTACACAAGTAGTTTTCCCAGTTAATGGCAGGGTAGTGTAAGTCACTCAGTATTAGAGTATTTGGTTGTATCATATTTCTCAGTATGTTTCAAAAGGTGCAGTGGGAATCTTGAGGCATGGTCTAGGATCTGTAGCAAGCTATACAATTTAGATTGCAGTCTGACCCAGTGTTAGTTGCACCGGGGGTATTTCAGATGCATTCTTTTGGGCAAGTAGCCTAGGGGTGTGAATATCCTTGGTGAATATGGACACTCCTCCACCTTTATTGTTTTGGTCCTGGTTTGGTGGCCAACAGGTGTGGTGAGAGCTGTACCTTGTATTGCAGGGGTGCTCTCTGGAGCATTGGATCAGATCTCTGTTACTGCGATTTTGAATGGCCACAAAAACATTGGTCCCTACATATACACAGACTTTCACAGTTGCCATGTCGGGATTAGAATTCCTACCTAACTAGTACATTATACTACAACAGTACACAGTCATAGGATGTGCCATGGAGCTTACCGGACAACTCTTTCCCCTAAGGTGTATTTCAAAGTGAATGACATCAACAGCCCTGCCAAAGTAGGGCATTTGAAATTGTAGTGAGTGTTAATGGCCTCAAAAGCATTGATCCCTACACAGACAAACACACACACACACACACACACACACACACACACACACACACAAAGGTTTATAGTTGCCATGACTGGGACTAGAACTCCTACCTAACTAGTACATCACACTACAGCATTTTGCAGTTATAGGATGCATCATGGAGCTTTCTGGACCAATCTTTCCACAAAGATGTAATTCAAAGTGAATGACATCAGCAGGCTTGCCAAAGTAGGGCAATGGAAGTTGTAGTGACTGTAAATGTCCTCAAAAGCATTGATCCCTACACAGACAAACAAACATGCAAAGTTTTACAATTTCCATGTCTGGGATTAGAACTCCTACCTAACTAGCTCATTACACTATAGCATCACGCAGTTATAGGACATGCCATGAAGCTTACTGGGCAACTCTTTCCCCAAAGGTGTATTTCAAAGTGAATGACATCAGCAGCCCTGACAAAGTAAGGCATTTGAAATTGTAGTGAGTGTGAATGGCCTTAAAAGCATTGATCCTTACACAACCAAACACTCACACACAGTTGCCATGGCTGGGGTTAGAATTCCTACCTAATTAGTACATCACATTATAGCATTACACAGTTATAGTACATGCCACAGAGCTTATAGGGCTACTCTTTCACTAAAGGTGTATTTCAAGGTGAAGACATCAGCAGGCTTGCCATAGTAGGGCAATGGGGAGTGTAGTGTGTGCATGGGCCATAACCCATTAATCTGGAAGCAGACACGTAACACTCAGGCACACACAGGTTTATATTTCACAGGTACGTGTATACAACTGATAGATGACTACTGACTTGTACAGTCATGTTACACAGTTATCACTAGCACCACAGACACCATAGTGCTGAGGGATACCAGTGGCAAATGTCTACAGTGATTGACATTTGCACATCATTTGATTTTAGCCATTTGGATGTGTGCTGGGTGGGACAGGCCTCATGATGAGAGGATCTTTGTCACTGTCTGTTACTCTCTTCCACACATCTATGTATGTGTAATTTTGGCCTATTATAGAGTGTTTTCCTTGGATATATGTGTGTATTCCTATCCAATGTGTGTGCAAAGCATGACTGGTGTGTAATGAGGAATGTGTGCACAAACACCTGTGACTGTCAGATATGTATAGTCCACTGTTGTTGCCAGACATGGGCTTTGTTTCTGTATGTGTCGGAGCATGCCCAGTATGATCTTTCAGTATTCTGTTGTCCGACATTAGCTTTGTTTCTCTAAGAGTGGGAGCATGCCAAGTGTGACCTTCTGTACTGACTGTGTCAATCCATTCCAGGTAGGTTGTACTCCAGTCCAGGCTTTTGTGTTCTACACCTACAGCTAGAAACCTGTTTTGCGGGATATCTGTAGATCAGTTGACAATATGAGGTCAAAATGTGCAAAGAATAGTGGGTTACTGTAGGTAATTGAGTCTGTGCTGCTTCTGCTACATGGTCTTGGTGTTAGCAGAGATATTCAGACATATGTAGTTTTACACTGTGATGTTTTATGTCATCAAGTACTGTCAGGTATGCATATTTGCTTGCAGTAATGTCCTAGGGAACACAGGGTGAACGCAGCTGTGTCCAATATTGTGGTCTGCAGCCTACATATTCTTGCACAATCATGCCATTCTGGAGGGGAAGCTGCAGAAACTTGCTAATGGGTCTATGTAAAGGGTTCAGCACCTTGGTACAGTGGTGGCTGAGGATCCCATGCTTGTACATACATCAGCATGACAGTATGGCCATATCCTGCTGTGGCGATACCTCACAGCTGTACAGATTCAAACAGATTACCCAGAGGCAGGGGTCATAATTCTGGACATTACCTCTTCACATTGTGGTTTATGAGCAGGTTTGTAGCCACTTGCTCCTGTGTTTGCAGGCAGGGATAGTATGTGCACACAGCTGAGTTTCAGACTTCACACACTCCATGCCGTCCATGCTCCTACCCCCCCCCCCCTATTATTCTATCCTCTTCCAAACATTATGAAAACATTATCTGATAAGTTCCCTATAGTAATCACCTCAACCCAGCAATAATTTGGTGTTGGTCCACAGTTAATGTAATTGAACATGGTGGACATGTTACTGGGATTTGTCCACATGGCCTTGCATTTGGGTTCTGTGGACTGTGTTATGTTGTTATTTGGGAGTCCACAACATAACATACATTGGCAGTATGGGTGAGACACAGGCCTTTGGCAGAAGACTGTAGGGCATTTGTTAGTGATGCAGGCCAGCTGTAGCAGGCCGTTGCATTGTGTCACTCCTACAGTCCCAGACAGCAAGACACTATATTCCACTGGGGTGACAGGGTAGGTATGCAAGGTGTTAATGCCAATACTTTCTGTCAGTATTGATCCAGTGGTGTGGATGCTGGCAGGGTGCTGCTTACAGCTAGGGAGACACCTGCATGGGGTTCCCCTTCTGCATGTTGCATTCTTTGGCTACTACCATACAGAGGTCGGGGTCATGATGTACTCATTCCCATCAGCAGGGATAAGACTTGTAATGTACCTGTGGGTGATGGTGGGGTGAGCTGGGTGCATGTGTGCTATGAGTACTACTTGCATCTCACTCAGAGATATTCATGGGGCATTCCGCTTATACTGGCTTGTGCAGGGACATCAGCAGTTTATCAATACTTCATACCCGTGACCTTTGTGGTCTGCCAGTGCTTGGCCAGATGACATTGGTATTCCATTCTACAAACCCAACTAATGTGCTGCTAACTTGTATGTACAATTCCAAAGGTGTGCCCATTTGACAGTAACATATTATACACTGTCTGTTAGGGGTACTTCCACCTGTGTACTGTTTGTATGTCTGGGCCTACATTCCTGCCATATCCATCTTTCAGATGGTGACAGATATTACATCCAAATATTTACGATGACTTACTGCTGGAATAGGTTTTGCTGGGATGCATTGTGTTTGGCACTACAGTTGCGAGAACTTAGCACTCTCATCAGCAGTACTGGCCAATGGCCACTAGGACAAGCCTCACCATGACTACATACTGACCACTCTCACGCAATATAAAACACACACCAACCTAACACATGTAGCCCTGCATATTGTACACATGCTACTATCTATCCTGATACTTTGGCCAGCTCAGGTAATCTGTGCTCCACTGTTATTATACGTACACATACATGTTTCTACATTTCTATAAAGGATTGTGTGGGGGGGGGCACACCTGACACTTGTACATATTTGCTATGACTGTACTGGTATTTCAGCTACTCCATTTCATTATGTATTCTGACCTATCATGCTGACTAGAGGCATATCAGTGTACTACACTTCTTAGGTTTGATTGACCTACATTTCAGTTTCAGACTTCTTACCCTTTATAACTAACATCCCACTGCCTGACCTGTTGTAGTCTGTCTGTGTAGGTCTGGAGCAGGGATGTTCTCCATAGCCATCAATCAGAGGCCTTAGCACAGCCTTTGTTTGTGTTTGTCTATGCCTGCCCTGCTGGCTGAGACTGTTGTTGGGTATGTGAGCCCCCTGACTGGCATGTGCTTGTCCTATGGACACATTTGGCCCACCACATTTCCTGCAGTGAGTTTTGTCACCTTGTCTAGTACTGGCTACTACGGTGACACCAGTATTTGTTACAGATTTCATACTGCCACTATATATGCCTACTATCTGCTGGCATCCCATCCAGCCACCTGATTCTGTTGCATGCTCACATCCATACCATAGATACATGTAACAAAACATACTGCTCCATTAGGCAATAAATAGGGAGAGTGACTTACCTTGTGGCTGTGCCAGTATTGAAGATGGTGCTGGAGGGCTGACTATGTTGGATGCACATAGTACATTCGCTATACATGGTTAAGCACAGGTAGTGTCATGTTTGGCATCCCTTTTACTGTATGTGTGAGTCAGAGAGATGTGTCATTCCCTGGGTTCCTGCCATGTCAGTGTATGTGCTATGCTTTGCCTCTTTGCCACAGCCTGGGCATACTGAGCATGCCTCCTTCTGCCTACTGGGGCAGGCTCAGGTTGTTCCTTCTCCAAGTCAGTCTGTGCAGGCCTTGGCAATGGTGGGGGGCTGTGTGGCCCTGCCCCATGCTGTTCCTGCTGCAGCTGTTTCCGCAAGATCATATTGTGTGGCATGGCACATATGATGACAGTTTGAGTACATGTAGCTGGTAAGTACTGCAAGGCTCCACTCGATTTGTCCAGGCACCGGAAATGTGACTTGAGCATCCCAAACATGCTCTATTATGATTCTGGTCTGTGTGTGTGCCTCATTATGGAGTTTTTGTTCATGTGTGTGTGTGTATTTCAGACAGATGTCATCAGCCATGGCTCCAGTGAGTAACAAGCATCCCCCATTAGGTGGCTGTAAGGGATGTCCCCATTGGCAAATCTCTGGTACAGCTGTGTCATATGCCAGATGTGGGATTTGTGATAGCTTCCAGGGCAGCCAGTACACACATTTATTATAATGCCCTGGGCATCGCACACAACCTGACATTTGATGGAGGGGAAGCCCTTGCGGTTGATGTAAACCCTACCCCGCTCACCAGGTGGTGCTTTGATGCATATGTACATGCAGTCTATAGCATCCATTACCTCAGGTTATTCTGCTATTTGGTGGAAGAGACACATATCGCTGGTCAACACTTCACGGCTGTTGTGGAAATATATGTGCTCACCGGCATGTGCTGATGGCATCCAGGAACTGGTGGAGTACCCTGGATGCTGATGTCTGTGAAATCCCCATGATATCCCAAGTTGGCCTTTGGAAGGTACCTGTGGCTAATATTCTTAGGCCTACACATACCTTGGTATCCACTGGGATGGGTTCCCCTCTGTTGGTTCTGTGTGTGAGGCGTGGTCAGCACAGCTCAACAATTTGTTGTAGGAGGTCCCTGTCCACCCTATAGACCTCCACTATCTCCAGCTCATGTAGCCCCTGATAGGTTACCCTGGGTCTGTACACTCTTCTCCTTCTCCTCACTGTGTGTTAGTCATCAGCATTCTCATCCTCAGCACCCTCAGCCTCTTCCACATGTTGATTTATGATAGCTGCTGCAGGCCCTATCATTTCATTGCTTTTGTTTGGTAGAATTTCCCCGCTTGTGTACACTGGTGGTGTAGAGTTTGTGGGAAAAAACAGAGGGAAAGGTGTTTGCATAGTTTATAGTAGTGTGCTGGGCTGGACTGCTGCCTGTGTAATTGGCTGATTCTGACACATTTCACCTGCCAGCTATGCTAGTTCTCCTTGATTACCTTCCTACTGCTGTTTTCTCTTCCCATTGCCTTCCTGTTTAAGCCCAGGGGTGTGCCACGCAAACACAGTGCTCAGATGTGCATGGAGCTGTTATTTCCTGGTTTACTTTTTTTCCCTTTAAAACATGGTGCGCACACCCACTTACGCAATGTAAAGGGTGCTTGGCAGCTTCAGACACACCCCCTTGCACAGGTCTCCATTAAGCTTACAGTATGCCTGACACACCCCTCTATGATGTCGGCTAGCTGGTAGGCTTGCACCATGGTCCTCCTGCACCTACACGGTTGGGTGCAGGATAGCCATGAGGGGGAATCTGGGATTCAGTATCATTTCCCTCATTTGCATAGGATTGCCTGCTAATGCCTAGTTACAAGTCTGACACTGAGCCTTCCCCCTTAGCAACCACTATTCACTGGCCATGTTGTCTTGTGCCTGCCATTGAGGATAATGGCAAAGTTGTGATTTTGGATAGAATGCATTTTTTCAAGTTTTTTTTTTTATTTTTGAGCCAATCCCATTTGCGCGTTGCTGCCCTATGCTTAAATGGCTGAAATCAGCCAAAAGAAAATAAAAGTTATCTTTTTTATTTTTGCAGCTGTTTTCCATAACAATGGCCATATATTTGCCCATTGACATGCTTTACATGTCATATACACCCTTTATTTGGAGCTGTCATGGCTCCATTTTGTAGTTTGCAGAAATGTACTCTGTTACTAACCGAGTATATTTCTATAGATTACACTAGTCCTGTATGGCCAGTTGCCAGCTTCCTGGATTGCAAATTCACTGCATTTGCATGGCTTTCACCTGCAAATGGAGTAATTTGCATACAAGAGCTGTATCCATGCAGGAATAGTGCAGGAGTTCTCGTGCACATCCCGGGAGCTTGTACCTGGATCTCTTGGCATCCATATTGCCTCCAGCAGCTCCTGCACTATTCCTGCACACAGTGCAGAGTTTGCTGAATCTCGGGGTGTGTGTTGTCTGTGTAATTTACCTCACCTTAATGTTTTTTCCAGTCTTTGTCTGACATTTATTCTAATATTTGTTATATGATTATCCCTGCTGTTTTTCCCTACTTTTTCCATGTATTTTCCTTTTATTCTCCAAAAAACAAAAAAGGGTCCTATTCTCACAATAAATAAATAAATAAATAAAAATACTGCTCTGACTGTCCCTCAGATTTAACCATTTCAGCATACATCTTGTGTGTTCTCTTCTTCACCCTTACCTCACATGTGCTTTTCCATTTCCATATAACCTTGGGTGTGTGCCTTACTTGTGTTCCACATGGGGGTCCCTGACTCACTGTTAGCTACTGTTAACCATGATGAAGTGGCCATGACTGCCCTTGTCCTTAACTGTTTTTTTTATGTGAAAATTTGCAGATTCCATCAGATTCTCTCTCTCTCTCTCTCTATATATATATATATATAGTTATGTATGTATATATCCATCTAAGTATTACAACAAAATACATAATTCAGAAAAAATGCTGAGGTTAGGCTCCAGTGTCCAAATCAAAGTAAAAAAGCAGTCTTCAGTCTTCAATAAAGGTAAAAAAGCAGACTTGAATCGAAGAATAAAAGTATAAGAAGTCTTCTTTACACCTGAGGAAGCAATATGTGAAAGCGCTTGTGTGACAATAAAGAAGACTTCTTATACTTTTATTCTTCGATTCAAGTCTGCTTTTTTACCTTTATTGAAGACTGAAGACTGCTTTTTTACTTTGATTTGGACACTGGAGCCTAACCTCAGCATTTTTTCTGGATTTTTGTTTGCCTTCACTGTGTTTGCAGAGGTATTCTGGTTGCTATTGGGCATTTTCTGCATAGAAATACATAATTGTTTGATAATATTATTAACTGGAATCTTATTACATGACATCCGTAGGTGCTTGCAAATATTTTTCTGCTTGTAGATGGGTTGCTGCAGATTTGTCATCCTTTATTGATTCTGTGTTATTTGCATTGAGGTTGTATTATTTAAATTGATGGACATTAATAATGCACATTCTGGTTTAAATAAAATAACTGTGCAAAACTAATACATCCATCAAGGTTGGTTTATATAGAGTAAATCTGTACCAAACAGATATATCCAACAAGGTTGGTTGTCTGGATATATACAGTTTTGCAGAGCATGCTTGTGGGTGCACCAGCCTTGTTGGGTATATCTGTTTTGCACAGTTATTCTATATACATTAAGGCATATTAACCTAGTATTTGTTTAGCTGCAACTTTTGCACTGAACTCAGTGAAATAAGATGAAGTCCATGAACTTTATGGAATCTGGACCCCTGCCTTTGTACAACAAATACTACAAACATTAATGTTCTAATTATTTTAGCAAAATTAGTTTCGAAAATATTTTCCTTTGAAAATGAGTATCGTAAGTAATTTATATGAGCCAGAGTTGGCAAAATAATGTTTCCTGTGTTGACTAATGTATTCCTGGTGAATTGTGAGAAAAAATTATTGACAATCTTGATTTATTTAAACATGCTTTATATGCTCATTATATTGGTAATTTATATCTCATCTGGGATTGCTCTAAAGCAGAATTTATTGTCCTATTAAGAAAATACATTCTAATAGATGTTTGTGTGTTTTAACTATAAAACTTCTGATACAAATTTAATTTCCATTTATTTAAAGTATGACGGTTTAATTATTATCTCTAGCACTTTTTAAAGCCTTCTTTTGTTAGCAACTATCTTCATTTTAGTAATTGTCATTATGATTATTTACAGAAAAATGTTATTAAAAATAAGTGTATCAAGTTATACACACTATCTTTGGCCCACCAGTTTTTTTCTAAGAAGGTGTGATGAACTATGTAGAGTGCTTGCAGAATGAAGTTATCCCATTAGGTTAGGTGATGGCATTAAGGAAAGTATTCATAGTCCTGCCCCTTGCAAGTTCATGGCGGTAATCCATGAAAAGTCGAGCAGCATCTTTATGCAAATAAGGTTATTCAGGTTGACTATGGAAATATAGAGGTGTTTTAGTAAACACATCTCTCTCTGCCAAAATCATAATGTGCTTAAGGCATAAACATTATGGAGAGAGCTATTACAAGGATAAGGGGTAGTACACTTTTGCATATTGCTACAATTCATACATTAATAGATTCATAGGCAAATACTAGGCTATCAGTCTAAGACTATTACAAACCTAGCCAATAATCAGAGGTCAGAATTAAACCCTGCACCTTGCATTTTTGAAGTAAAGACCTTAACCATTATGTCAACCCCACCTCTCCCCACAGAGATGAATGTAAAAGGGTATCATTTGCATGCAAAATGCATGAAATGACCCTGACATTATACTAGTACCTGTAGAATACAGAAGTTAGACTGTAAATTAATTACCTAACTGGGAGGGAAAACATGCATATTTACTGCCATACTTTTTGAAATGAAGTATGACAATTGACTTTACTTCAAGAAATGTTTGTTTTATTGTATTTTAGTTCTTGTCCATGCGTGGTCAAACTATTGAAGGGGTCGGTAGGAAAAATGATTCATGCTGGTGTCATCTGAGTGCTTGCGCATACTTGGACAAATAAATTTATTTATTTTATTTTACGTTTGTTAACTGGGGGTGTCTGATTGAGCCGAAAAGGCCCTTTTTCAGCAAAGGCCCTGGAAGAAGAGCTCCACATAGAAAAATTACAGATACATTTAGATATTTAGACATGATCAGTATATACACAAATTGCAATTGACATGTTTTTACAGTGGTATGCAGCACATCAACAGTTACAGTGGAGAGAACAAACAAGAAAATATTAATTTAAAAATAAAGTTAATTAATAAATTTGTGGTGTACAGCTGAAATTTGGAACATAGGTAGAATACATACATAGTACACAGGTACAGTACATACATTGTACATTAGCCAGTGTTTGTGAGTAAGAGTGAAAACTATTATCAAGTACTCTAGGTTTAGTATGTGTACCTTATCCACTTTCACCAGCCTGGGGAGCACTGCCAGCTTTGCTTGAGATGTTGCCTAATGAGGTTTTTAAAGGAGGCTTTGAATGATGTGTTTTGTATGCTAGTGGGGTGAGAGTTCCATTTTTTAGCCATTGAACTGCTATATAGTGTGTCTCCAAAGCTACTGTAGCTGTTGAGGACGTCTAGTAGTAGTTTGCTTGATGATCTGAGTGATGTTGTACTAGGTTTCTGAGGGCAGGACACTTATTGGGGAGGTAATAGATAGAATGACAGAGGCAGAGCTGATTGTAGGTTAGGAGGTTGGGCAGTTCAAGCCAGTGTAGCTGCCGCAAAGCAGTACAGTGATGAGTTCTATATGAGCAATTTGCAGCAAAGTGGGCAATTCTGTTATAGCAGGCTTCCATTTTGCTTAGTTCAGTTTTGTTAAGATTAGTCAGAATGGGAGATGCATAGACTAGGGTGGATAGAAGTTGGGAGTGAGCAATGGCTGATCTTGTGTTGGTAAGAAATGGTTTGATACGTTAGAGTGATCCCAGTTTATCATGTACTTTTTTAATAGTTAAGTTGAAATGACTATCAAATTTTAGGTAGGAGTCTATGGTTATTCACAATAGTTTAGCCTGTGCCACTGGAGCAATTGGACTAGCATTTGTGGAGTAGATAGTGAATTGACTGTTATCAGTGTTTTTGTCAGAACTGGTTATAATCATAAGCTGAGTTTTCTTTGGATTGAGGATAAGTTGGGCTTTGGTAAGGTAGTTTTCAACGTCAGAGAATGCTAGTTGAGTTGTTTGCAGGAGGGTGGGAATGTTTTGTGCAGCACAGATTAAGGTAGTATCATCTGCATACTGAATGATAGACGCATGCTGTGTGGAGGTACGGAGGTCATTTGGGAAGATTGTGAATAGCAGTGGTCCTATGATAGAACCCTGTGGGACTCCTATAGTTATGAAGAGATTGCTGTGAAAATAATTCATCTGAGGGAAACTAAGTGCTTGTGCATACTTGGGCAAAGTACTGATGGGATCTCTGGGAGAAATTATGCATTTTTGGTGTAATTTGAGTGCTTGTGCAAACATGGACAAACTGCTGAAGATATAGTTGGGGAAAATTATTAATTTTGGTGTCATTAAGGTACTTGTTTATAATGCATCAGTGGGGAAATTGCTGATATTTAGTGCTTGTGCATACATTGTTAAACTACTGAAGGGATCATTGTGGACACTGGTGTTAGTAAGTGCTTGTGCATACATGGTCAGACCCTGAAGTGATTGCTGAGGAAAATAATCTATTTTGTGTCATTTTAGTACTTGTGCATATTTTAGCAAACTACTGAAGGAATTGCTGGGGAAAAAAAGTATGTTGGTGTCATTTCAGTGTTTGTGTATACTTGGATAGACTACTTAAAGGTTCACTGAGAGCAAGTTGAAGGATTGCTAAAGCGATATCCAAGACACAGCAATGCTTTTAACAATGGATATGTATATGGCACAGATATTGGACAATGAATAACAAGAACACTTCATTAGCCTACATGTCTTTATACAATTTCCATTTACATTATATTATACTTCCAGGTATTGTGCATTAGTGTAAATGGCCTCTATGAATTGTACCTTAACTACCCACATTCACTAACATTGCAGATACCCCTACTGCATTTGCACAATGACAATGAATACCACACTAAGAATGAAATTATTAGAGACAAGGATGTGAAATGCAGACCAATACCAGCTTATGGCTAGCCATAAAATAGTAGTGCTATAGACAGTGCTTCTAATGAATGCTGCCAAGTATGAACTGAAAAATTTTTTTGATAGCAGTGTGATTAAAAAAGAAATGGCAGAAAATCGGGAATATGTTGTGGTATGAAAACCTAATAACGTACATAATGCAAAGTTTTTTGTTAATAAGAAGAGAACATAATTAAAACAGTTTTTTCAGCATGATTATTATTTTGGTATTTACATATTATTGCAACCAGATTTATGAAGTGGCATACTTTGTAATGTTTTCCATGAAATGATGTTTGTTAATATAAGAAGCAGAGTGTAAACTGTTAACTAGTATTCTGTCAGATTGTTTTTCACATAGGAAGAGGAATAACAGCAAAATTCCTCTTCCCATGTACAGTCCTTGTCTGACCTATACACATGACTGCTGTCTCGCAGTCATCGTTAATGTTATACGTCATAAAACTCCCCACTTTCCCAACAAGACAAGTGGCCAATTTCAAACCCCTTTCCGTGCCAACACAGTAATCTGCGATTGTTAAATGTGTACATATTTCTGTAAATTGTTCATCATTTACAGCACCTTGTTAAGCCTGTAAGTGGCAGTTGTGAGTAAACAACTTCAGATTTACAGAAGCATGTGTATGAAGTGGGATAACATTTAACACCCCTGGCCCAGGAGTTCCACTGGGGAGAAAGGCCATGCCCCGTTACTTACTATTCCTTAATGGCATCTTTTCTTTTCATGATTACTGCCCATGAAAAGTCAGTCATTATATTCATCAGTAACTTCCCATTGGTAAGATCGGAATCATGGAAGCAAGATTTCGGATGCAGTATACCACTGTGAATGTAGTCTATATCGCTTACAGTTTTAATGTAGAAAGTAGCAATTTTTAGTATTAATATTACTTTTATGTACTCACTTTTCTGCATATTTCTTTTTGTCTATGAAGTTTAGGTTCCCAGCTGTATAGTAACAATTTACAAAAATGTAAAAAATAAACAGGTCCTTCTTCACAGCACTGAGAAGCAGTAGGCATCTTTATTGCACTATTCATGAACTTAAGTCGGGAAAGGGCGCTACCCAGAAAGAGGGATTTGGCCATTATTGCTCTTCTAATGCCATAAACAATGTCACAGAATACTCCTTAACACTTTAGACAACCCTTTTCAGGTTAACATACATAGTTTCCTGAAAACATAACGAATTATCGCAGGTTGGAAATCTGATTGCGATAATACGTAAGTACCAATATTTCTGTCTTGTCATAGAAAAGGACTATTTAATGGTGTAGCTTGTAATTAGCATTGATACATAAACAAAATGGTCTTTTATTTTTTCATCCAAGTTTTGATGTCTTTTACTATAACAATTATTTTGACAGTAATAGCATATACTTTTTTATGTTGTAGTTTAAGTTGTGAATATTTTATGTCACCAAAAGTACTTGCATATTATGCCAAAGTATTCATAAACAGATGCATGCCATTAAAACAAAAGATTCCTGTACTGCACTATAGAAGCACACCACCCAGTGTAACACTTAAAATAAATTTGAGTTTTACATTTAGAGAATGTTGAGATTAATAGAAGAAGTTGTAATTTCAATTCAATTATAGTTATTATACAAAGAGTTGCAAAGCAGTAATTGCTAAATGTAATTGTTAATCTAAAATTAACAACAATATTAGTAGTAAATATATTTAAAATGATGTCCTGTTAGCTGAAAAGAGCTATTTGTTGTAATGTTAGTACACTTGATATGTTATTTTTGTCAGAAATATATTTATTCTAGAAATATTTACCTTTATTTTTGTTCTAAAGAGGTCTTCAGTATTTCTAGAACGATAAAAGTAATAAACTCTTTAATAACACCTGCCAACTGGTTCCCACATGTTTTGTTTTGTTTTGGAAATCTGCCCTAGCTGACATTTGTTCTTATGGCTACTTGCCCTGCAGATGTTGAAGAGTCTGCAGCAGCCATTTTCATTTCCAAAATATGCAACATGTAAGGCTGCTTCAGTGCCTGATCTGAGAATGTTTCTTTTTGTACCGATTATGTTGCAGCAATGGCCTTTATTAAGACTGTTTCCCTTGCTGACTTGCTTTACACATGCCTAGTTATGACAGCAAGACTGAGCATACAAGAGAATTCAGGGAGTAGTTGAGCTGCAAATTCAGAAGCAAATACATTTTAACTGCTTTTATGTATAAGAATCCACATGTATTTTAAACAAAAGCAGGAAAACATATAGTACATAAATCCAAAAATGCCTCCTAAGAGAGAGAGACTATATTTTGCTGTAAGATCAGACTGCTTGTGTCAGTATATTAATGCAACCCTGTCTATTAGTTCAATAAAATGCTTACAAAACAAGAAAGAAATCCAAACACCCAAATTAAACACCATAAATCTTTACAATTAGACTTCCAGGTGCAAGCTTCTTGGAATGCATGTCAGAGTACGCACTAACTAATCTCCAGATTCCTTGTTATCATGAATATCTTCCTTTCAGTTTGCTCATATTTACCCTTTATTGTGCTGTGTTTTAAAGAAATAGATTCAAGAACCAAATGCAGCTAAATGAATATCTTTTGCTGAATATATGTCTGTGTTTTAATCTATTGTCACCCAGGCATTCAACAACAAATGGGAAGGAATCCATTACACGTACAAAGAGAAATTCGTGTGTTGCAAAAGCATATAAGCCCAAACACTGAGTTGTGCATGTTCAATTAAGATTACTAAATGAGAATTTATTTAAATACATACTGAAGACTAAAACATATCTAAGACCTGCATCTGCTACTACTGGAAACATAGAATTAAAAGTCTTGAGGTACAAAATGTTTTTTTTTCAAAGCAGTGACTTATCTGTGCAGCTTGTTTATCAAATCAACATTTCACTTTAGATAAGGAGACAATGTTTTATATGTAGGCGGTTATTTCTCTGTAAAGTATAAACTGAATACATAGTAACAGACAGCCCTAAAAACTTCAAAATAGGCAAGATTAACAGCTCTAGTTAAGTGGTTATAGAAGGCTATGATTCCTCAAATTCAAATGTAGATTCTCATATTATGTTAGTACTGATGATGTTGTGAATAAGATAGTCAAAATGAAAACCATATTGAAATACAGCAGCTGCACTAATTAATTAAATTCAGATGTGCATTAATGATTTTATTTATACTAGTAATTTTAATAACTAAATGCATCAATGCCTTTTCATGGATGTTGGCAGGTATCTGGAGACAACACCAGAATAGATTTAGTGAACATCAATAAATGAGATATTCTAAGTTGTAATCAAGATATATTGCATGGTGATTAATCATGTTATTCAGTGAATAATGCTCATTATGTACAGACCCTACTAATAAAGGACATAAAGAATGGGAAGTATGACTCCCTTTGAGAATAACTGCAGGAGGAAAATAATACATACTAAAAGAGATGCAAAGTGAATGCCTGCAATCTATGTAAGTATTTATAATAATTATGGCACACCAAAAACGTGAATATAAACTGCTATATCATTTAATCCAAATCAAAGAGATATGAAAAATAATCACAAAACATGTTCAGCTGTTCTGCAAATAAGAAAGGTGCTTAAAAATGTTCAAACAGAGGAGATCAGATGGCATGATTATATGGTCACATTATGAATTAAAGTAATATGTGTCCCACAGCCCATCCCAAGAAACACAGAAAACAAACCCATTGTGATAATTTATTAAGTAATATTGAACAACAGAAAAGCATGGGTGCTGGAACCATAGAGCCAGGGGGATACATTTGCAAGACCTGTCGGAAAAAAATTAATGAAGTGAATTTTTCATGCTAACATAGATTTCCGTGCGGAAGTTAAACTATCTAAACTAGCTGTTCTTGTTGTCTTATTGCTCTGTGTTACAGGAGTTATGCTGCCTCTGTTCTGCTGATGCTACCAGAGCCAGAGTCATGCTGTAAGGAGAATGTGTGTGTGTGTGTGTGTGTGTGTGTGTGTGTGTGTGTGTGTGTGTGTGTGTGTGTGTGTGTGTGTGTGTGTGTGCGTGTGAAATGCCCCAGTTAGGTTTACCTGGTGGTTAGTGTTACTGTTACGCAGGCTCAAACAAGAGCTTGATTTCTCCACCAATACCATCACTTGTGATTGAGGGAGTTGAGAAGATAGCTCTCAACTGTTCAGATTTTCACGAATATTTGGCTCATACTTTTGATTTGTTCCTCTTAAAATTTGTGGTTTTCTGGCAAATCAGTGAGAACTGAATTCACTAATGAATGATAGCCCTTTAAGTTTCAGTCTTCCTATCCTTCAGGAAACACATGGTAACACATAACACTTTATTTTAGCAACTTTCTAAGATTATACAAGCAATATGTAAAATGTGTCACTGGTTTTGGGCCTTTGGTCCCCGCAAATAAATTTTGGCTTTTTCCAGATTTCTTGTGTTGCGAAATTGAGAGATTTAGTCGAGTATCAAGTGGATTTTACAAGGAGCTGAGAGCTTCAGGGGAAGAGAAGTTTAGTGCTACTTATGCCAAGTAATTTGGATTGTTAGTAGCACAACAGGTGGTATACTTGCTTTTGATGCAGAAGGCTGTGGGTTCTACTCCCACAGTATGCAGATGTATTGCTGATACTGTACTGTGTTGTACTTTAAAAGGAGTGGATGCTGCAGTCCTATGGATGTCCTCCTTTGGAGGAGATACCTAGTAACTATGTTTCTGTTATCAGTTTGCCATCCATTCCCCATTGCAAAATTACTAGCTCATCATGTTTTATTAATGTAGCATAGACAATTTATTCTTCAAGGGCAATAGGCACTTTAATTTGTAGATGAAACAATGAAATATAAAGATGTTTGCTAGCAGCAGCCTCATCATTAGTTACAGATCTCTTTAATGTGGAATTATTTAGATGACTTACTTCTGCAAGAATTTGCATATTTACTGATATTGGTGGATTGTAATGGCAGAAGTTTGAGTGGCCTTTTATGGATGCAATTTTCTGAAATGGGTAGTTTTGTCATTACTGGTTCATACACTTTGTTTCATTGCTTACTAGAAGACTGTTTCAAACTACAAATTTAAAACGCATTCTAACTAGTGGTGCTGTATTATACAAGGAATATAATTTAATACAATCAGGTTAATACAATCAGGAAGGTGAATCAAAAAATGCATACATGTATGCTTGCTCACAGGATGCAGGAAATCAAAACAGGGGAAGAAACCAGTCACCAATGGAATCCCCCAGAGTTTGGTGTTGAGACCTTTTCTGTTTGGCATATACATCTCAAAAGTAAAAGGAAATACCAAAGGGCTTCGACCGACTAAGTCTGAGATGACTGCAAGCTAGGAGCAGCTACTGAATCTCCAAATGACTTAACCATCATGCAGGAAGGTTTGTCCCAAACAATAACTGGTGTCAGAATCATGAACTGAAACTAAACTCCAAGAGATACATTATCATATCCTTTGGGAAGTCACCTACTCCAGGAAACTGCCAAATTGACAATGCCCCCTGAGAAATTGCCCAGTTGTTTGGCATTTGGGAACTTGTGTGTACAGTGACCTCTCTTTTGACCAATATGTGAATGGAGTCATAGAAAGTCTTTCTATATTGCACAACTTATAAACAAACTGATTGTGACTAGATCTAGAGATGTTATCGTTCCCCTTTACAAAGCTCTCGTTAGGTCAATCATTTTGTATAATGCCCACTTTGGCATGCATCTGTCCAGATCCATGCAACAATTTGAATACCCACAGTGATACCTTACTAAAAGGATACAATTCCTAAACAATAGGTCTTGCATAGACAACCTCAAAAATTTATCACTATACTCAGTATCCTACAGAGTGCATAGAGGTGACATGTCTGGCATAACAGGAATCCTCCAACCTAATACAGATGGACCTACTGAACATCAGCTAGTCAAAAGGCATCAGAAATACTCAGTCCAGGTATCTAAACTGAATGTTGTGGAGAGATGTATATATATATATATATATATATATATATATATATATATACATATATATATATATATATATATATATATATATATATATATATATATATATATATATATATATATATCACAGAGGCTACCACTGTTCCAGAATAGACTATCCATTCAAGTAAAACAAAGCTCATCCATGTCCATATTCAAATGCAATTTGGATCTAAAGATGGGTAATAGAAAATGGACTCCAGGATTGCCCCTCATGCCATTAATAGATAGAGGCAGTTCCTAAATGCTGCATCCCTCACATGGGCCCCTTCATATTATCTATAGTATGATCACATTTATTCTCACTAGGGCTAATATACAATTAACAGCCATATGATAGGTAAAACCAATCAGGAAATGTTAATTCAAGCACCAAAAGGGAAATTGGCTAAGCTTAAAATGTCCTCCAAGTGAACCTACATTACGGTAGTAAATAGTTTTAAAACAATGCCCTTTTTAGATCACTAAGTGCCCCTCTCACCCTCCGCCCTCCTCAGTCTTCAACAGCTTCCAGCACCTCTGCAGAAAAGCAACACCAATGTCTACCATTAAAGGTCTCTTATACATTCAAAGCATATTGAAACAGATTATATCTCACTGACAGCTGGACAGTTCCTTGCTGATTGGTGTAACCTCTTCCATTACTGGCCTGCTTGCTCATCCAAACCAAGAGGCTTTACCCAGAGCTCCCTCGACTACCTTGATAACCATTCCTGTACATTGATATACATCACAACTTAGCCAGTCAAGACCTGACCAAGTAGCACATGAAAGGAAGAGGAGATACAAAGAGAGAAGGCTGCACAACAACTAGGTATACCTGCAGCCTCAGAAAAAAAGTGTTGGGGGGGGGGGGGCAAACTGAGCCAGGAAATCTACTAGAGTGACAAGTTGTGTCACAACTAGAAAATATATATTCCAGCCTACCTAATGCTTATCTCATTGACATGGGATGAGCATTGGATTAGTTTTGCCTGCAAAACATAATTTGTCTGCATCCTGTACCAAGAAATGCACAACATATGGTTGTTGCAACCATTTATTAAGTAACACTGCACAACAGAAAAACAACACCAATACCCACCACTAAAGGTCTCATATACGCCATAAGCATATTGAAAAAGCTTCTGTCTCACAGAGGACAGGACAGCTCCTTGTTGATTTGTATAACCCCACCTGGATCAGCCTGGTTTTTCATCCTTGCCAAGTATCTTTACTCAGTGCTTTTTTGGCTACCTTGATAACCATTCCTGTACATTAATACATATCCTTGCTCAACCTGTCAAGACTCAATAAAATATCCTAGGAAATGAAGGGGGATACAAAGGGGGAAAGGACACACCATGACTACACACATCTCTGTCACTGCAGGGTGTCCCCCTCTTTCCACTCTGTACTCACCACAAACTTGCTGAGCCAAATAGAAGAAACTCCCACCTTACTGCAGAATGGCATGATGCTAATTCAAAAGAGCTTAAATCTTCTATAACTTCTGTTTATAATTGCTCTTCCTTTTCACTTCCCTCCTTTCATTCCTGTTTTGTTTTATAGATTGATGTAGTGAAAATAAGCAATGCACCCAAATATATCAGTGTTCACAAAGTCGACCACATGACTTTGTGAAAGTCAACATGCTACTACTCATGCACTGTGCAATCTCCGCATATGCAAACTTCAGTTGTAAAAATATGAGAAAACATTGCTTTTTTTGTAGGGAGGCAGCTTCCCTGCATCTCCCACATGGGGGCTGCACCCTCACACCCACCTCTAATGTTAACTCTAAGATCGCAAAATGTCAAGAAAAGGGCATATTTCTCTACTCTGAGAATTCTGTAGTTTCATACACCTGTCAGCTATATTTTTTATTAAATGTAAATACAAAGAAAATCATCAAGACTCCTCATTAATGATCTGAAAAAAAAACATAATTGCAAACTAAAATCCTCAAATAATGAACCCATACATTGAGCAGAATGCAGAGATGCCATCTGCCAAATCAGGATGCTCAAAGAGTTGAAACCTCATCTGTAATAGTGCTCTGGTCATTCTGTGGCTGATGAATCTCCTGCTGATTTTTTCTTCATAGCACCTACCCAGTATATTGGAAGTGCTATAGAAGACCAAAACATGTTCATGCTGGAGTGGTAATAACAAAATTACACCAAGTCTGTGATCATCTGAGAAAGTAAAATATACTTTGATGCAAAGATAATATAATCTCCCTGAGTGTATGACAACATGGGAAAGAGCTTATTTATCAAGAATAAAATCTAATACTAACCAAAACGTATTCCAGCAAATCCTAGAAAAGCCTCTCCAGGCTGAAGGATCATATCTTGGGTTTGATCCACTTGGGTAAACCACTGCCTTAAGGCTGCTCTGGAAATAAAAGAATATTGCAGTATCAACATGTCTTAAAACTAAAACAAAATACAGACTTTGCTAAATATTTTCTTGACAATTATCTGATATAGAACACAAAAGCCTATCCATTTTAAAACTTCAGTTGACTGCCCTTCCTTGGCCAAATCAGTAGCCCTGCTAATTTTAAATGAATGTTAACTATAACCTTAGGTGGATAGACCTTGAGCACTTAATGCTCTGTTGAGAATGACTCCCACAAGATCCTCCTGCCCATTTAATAAGACAAGTGACCAATCACTGTGCTTGATCCATAGTAACCTATGGACCAGCCACATGCTGATTAGTTTTTGAACTATGAATCCAGATCACTGCAACTTTTTGAGTCAAGGCAACATCTCTTCAACTAGCTCACCTCCAGCCATAGCTGGATACTTTAACCTTTAGTAACTCTACTAACAGTCCAATGTTTAGTATAATCAAACAATCCACACATTTTCAGAAACCGACTTAAGGCCATCATATGATTGGAGTGTTAACTGCCTTGCTACCAACTTAAGGCCTTCATATGATTAGAGTGTTAACTGCCTTGCTCACCAAACATCTAGATAACATGTAATGCATAATGAGAGGCAAGGACATTGCCACTCTTTGTAATGTAGGTTAAAATATTATTATTATTTTTTTAAATAAGGGTTGAAGCATAGGACTTTCTGGTACTGTTGTCTCAAGAGATATTCAGTAGGCTAATCATCATTCTTCTCCGATAACCCAAATTTACCAGGAAATGCTTGTAGAACTTAATTCTACATCTAGAACCAATTTCTATAATCTTGAATTCTGTAATGGATATCAACTATCATCCATGGCAGTGATATTGTTAGGAACATGCTTTACAGAGAAAGTCAGATTAACTCAAAGAATGTGTTACACTAGATGTGTAAAAATAGACTGCAGTCATTATGATTATTATGGCTTCTGCACTAGAATACTTACCACAATTGGATTATCTGACTGGAAAACAACCTTGCACTTTTTTAATTGGTTCTCCTAAACAAAAGTAGCTATACAAATCAGCATTATTTCTAAAAAAGAAGTGATAGCTGTCTTTCTGCCATCTGACCACAAGTAGAAATCCACTAGCCATCCAAGTAAGCCCCCATCCCATGGCTACTCACTGCATCAGTAAAAAGCTGCAAATCATGAAGAGTGAATTCATTTGTCAAAAGGACATACCATTATAGGTGGATAGAAAAAATGACCATAGCTAAAATCCTACCTAAGTCAGTGGTATTTTTTTCTGCTATCCTTTAATACAAATGAACAAACCAATTCAAAAAACAAACTGGAAACTGTTAAAAACAGATTAAGAACCACACTGAGTCAACAGTTAGAGTAAGAGCTATCGTTTACTGAAATTAGGTCTGATGAAGTTTGCTAATTTCAGTAAACAAAAGCGCTTACTCTAACTTTTGGACTCAGTGTGATTCTTACTCTGTTTTTAACAGCTATCCTTTAATACAAGTTGACCAGGGATGGAATAAACATCCTACTCCCCTCAGCAGGCAAAACTGAGAAGTTCTAGAGATCCATGGCATATGAATCCAGACTTTGTTTGAAGCCAGGAAAAATTTAATGGACTCTTTAAATTGCTGGAACTTCACTTGCAGTAACTTAAAAGTTGAACATTTTACATCAGCCTCTAAAATGTTCTTCCTGGAGCCACCACTTTGCAGGCAAAATTGAGAAAGAATAAGAGTTCCATAATGCCTTAAATTCTCACCTTGTGGGCAGCCAGAAAAGATTTAATGGTTTCCTTTAATTGTTAGGGTTTGCCTGAGGTAGTTAAAGGATGACAGTGTCATATCAACATCCAAACCCCCAAATTATTGAGACTGGCTATGGGTCTCCATCTTATCCTCTAACAGTAGAAACCTCAATGCTTGCTTAACTCCAGGAAGTGATCCATGCTTTCCCTAGTGCCTTGCTTCCATCATCTATCATTAGGAAATCATCCAGGTAGTTAATATCCAGCTGGTGAGTGGGTCTCCATTGATAGCATCAATGGAGGGCATTGCTAAATTTCTCAAGGATAACACAGGCCATAGCACACCCCGTAGGCATCACCATGACAAAATAGAACTGCCCTTGAAAATAAATTACCAACAGAGGCCAATCCTTTTCACAGACAGCCAACAAGTAAAAAGCAGACTTTATATTCAGTTTGGACAACCAGGAGTCTGAAAACTTTCTGATAATATCCACAGCCCCATCCAAAGTACCGGAGTGAATTTGGGTCTCAACCTTGCTAATGTGATTATTGACAGAGGTCCCTTACAGGAACAACAAGTGATGTATTAATCACAGTTCACCAAGTTTCTTTTGGGAACATGTTCTAATGGGGAAGTTCTAAAATATTCCCAAGGAGCATTATTAAAAGGACCAGCCTTCCTGCCCACAGCTATCTAGATATCAAGGAGCCTTCTGACCATATTTTCCTTGCCCACAATGGATAATAAATTCTTACAAATGTTATCACCTGCTGACACTTTGAACTTAATAGAAAAAAAAGAAAACTGAAACCTTGATAATTGTCAATCGTCCCTCTCTAACATAGATGACAAGCAGGAGGAGTATTTCATTTAGATGCTTTAATACATAGAAACACATCAAGGTGGATAGCAGCATCATAAAACATAAATGAACTGATTAACAGACAGACTTACATGCATACATGCTTACATCTCAACAGCTTACTACAAAATGGCAGTCAGGCTCGCACATGCTCAGTATTTATACACTTGTGCAAGCCCATGGATAGCTTCTTAAAGGTACTTACACATTAATCTACATCCTCCCTCTTAAAAGGATTTCCCTTAGTAAAACACAATGCTGGAGTTAGACATGCATTATTATAGACATTACAAACAAACACAATGTTCATATCCAAGTTGCTGTGTATCTATTACATGGTCTAGAGATACGACCGGATCTGGTAACATAACAATCGGAACTGGTTTTAGCAACAGGGCAGTCTTTGGTGAACAACTCATATCAGGAACTTCTGGATTCATCACAGGAACTGGAATATTCTCTTGACATGGAACAGCGGATAACTCACTCAAAGATAAAGAGTCTTTCTCACATTCTATGTGCTATGGTATAGGCTCAAACACTGGAATCAAATGTTTCTGATTCCACATAAATTCTACTCCTTGTAATTCCACAATGTATGATCTCAGCTCTAGGCAAATATTCTTCACAACTTCAATCTGATCATAACCTCTGGATGTTTGCATCCTTACCACTTCTCCTTCTCATAATGGAGTGTGCAGTTTGCTCATCTTAACATACTAGGACTTCTGTGTTAAATGATTCTTCAACAGATTGGTTTTCACTGACCTGTTGTTCTTGACAGAAGTCTCTGAGCAGTTCAATCAAGATGTTTATGACAAGGAATATTTACGAGATTCAAGAGATTCAGGAAAACATCACTATTGTCTCATTTTAATGTCTCTAGTAACTATTTTGCACTTTGAACTGCACGTTCTGCCAAACCATTTGACTACAAATACTCTGGGCTACTTGTGACATGAGTAAGGTCTCATTCTTTGGCAAATCTTTTGAACTGTTGGCTTGTAAACTATGTGCCATTGTCAGAAATAACTTTGTGTGGACTACCATGGATTGCAAAATGATACTTCATCTTAATAATGACAGTACTGGATGCTAGATTAGGAAGTAGATCAGTCTCGCACCAATTGGAGTAAGAGTCTACTAACACCAAATAATGTTGACCATTCCATTTGAAAATGTTCATGGCTACTGTCAACCAAGGTATGTAGTTTAGGTATCTGGTCTAGCTGAGGTGATTCCTTCTGTTTATGTGGCTTTGTACTATTATATTCAGAACAAGATAAAAGTACTCTCTCAATGTCTTGTGATATAGAAGGCCAAAATACTAGTCCTCTCACCCTTATTTGGTAGAGTCAGTTCCTGAGTGATCATGATGCAAGATAGTAATGTAATCTATCTTGCTGCATGGACTTTGGAACAATTACTTTCGGACCTTTCATAATGATACCATTGTCAGATAAAATCTCATCCCTGTGTGGAAAATAAAGTTGCACTTCTTGAGGTAAACTAGATTGCTTTGACGGCCATCCTTGTTTGATAAAGTGGTTGAGCCTTTGTAAAGCTGGATCTGTGGCAGTGTGATCTCTCAGCTCATCAAGACGTGTGGAAGAAGAATTTCTCACTTCCATGACTTCAAAATCAAGGTTCTTTCTCATGCTGTTCAGTTGTGTTTTTGGGTGATCTGGATAATGTATCAGCAAGGTAAGCGTGTTTGCCTTTTGTGTAGATAAGATTGAAATGATACTTTTGCAATCTCAGCATCATGCATTGCAATCTGACTGGAGCTGAATGCACAGGCTTTCTCAAGACAGTGACTAGAGGATGGTGATCTGTTGCCAAAAGCTCTTTCTCTATCTGAGCATACTGCATTTCAGTTTGGGTAAGAGTTCTCGATGCATAAGCTATAGATTGACCCTCTTGTAGACTGACTACACCTAGACCAAATTTCAAAGTATCACATGAAAGAGTGAATGGCTTGTGAACATCATAGTACCTGAGAGTTGGTGGACTAGCAATTCTCAGTTTCAGGACGTCAAATGCTCTTTGGTGTTGTTCTAACCAAGACAGGGACACATCTTTAAGTGTCAGCTCTTTAAGTGGTGCTGAAAGTTGGCTCAATTCTGGAATGAACTTGCCTAGATAGTTAACCATATCAAGAAAATGTTGCAGGACCTTGAATATTATCTGGAGCTGGCATCTTGAGAATGGCTGTTTGTTTAGAAATCTCTGCTTGTAGGCCTGAACGAGTTAATAAATGACCAACATAAGTAACCTCATGTAGCCTGAATTTGCATTTCTGTGGGTTGAGCTTAAGATTCATTTGAAGTGCTCTTTCCAGAACTTTTCTGAGGTTTCTATCAAGCTCAACTTCACCATTACTAGTATGCTGCCTACTATAATAGCACAAGGATACCCAGAAAAAAGTTGCTCCATTGCATGGTGAAAGACTTCCCTTCCGGAATTTATTCCAAATGGCATTCTCAAAAATCTGTACCTTCAAAACAGAGTACTGAAAGCAGTGAGCAATGAGGATTTCTTGTCAAGCTGAATTTGCTAAAATGAACTCTGCATCTAAGACAGAAAAAACAGTGGCATTTGGCATCAGAGCTCTGACTTTTTTGACTATGCACATTGGATGATGAGGTCTTTTTAGTAGTTTGTTTAAATCTTGTGGATCAATACATATTCTGATGTCATATGAGGTTTTCTTATGAGCTACCACCATGGAAGAGACCTTTATAGCTTGTAGTGAAATCTTTTGTCTAGAGAGGCCTAACTGTTTCTTTGTGGGAGAGAGAATCAGTCTGGTTTGATCTAGCTGGAAGCATCCCTGCAACACTGTGCTATTTTTATTGGATAATTTGGCTTGTTTCTGCTCCTCTGCCTTTAATAGCCAGTGTTTTAAACCATTTTGTACTTGTTTGCTCAAGCTGTTCAATGCTGCAGTGAGATAGGCCTTCTGCCATTTGCTTTGCTGTGATATTGGAAAAAGGTAAGTGTTTATTTTCAACTGTTTTCTGCACTTTTGTTTTACTGCACATCTGTTTAATCTGTGCAACTGTTTTTTTTTTTTTTTTTTGGTTCTCACCCACTAGCCCAGCTGCTGTTGTGGATTTAAAGATGGGTGACTTTGAGTTGCCCACCTCTAGTATAAAGTTGATACTGAAGATTCACCCCAGTCACATTCCATCAGCTCAATCTACTGTGTATAGTGAGAACTTTGTAAAGGCCCACCCCTTTAGCTTCTCAACCTTGAATTATCTTATTATCTTCTGTCTCCTCACTTTCTACTAAGAAACAAAAAAAAAAAAAAAAAAAACTACACCCCTTCCTATTTCATTTTGCTGCTTGTGCTTAGGAGTTCAACTGCATTTAGTTTGCTGTATTTATTACTGCTTGTTGGTAGCCTCATTAAATTGATTACGGTATTCTACTGATTTGCTGCTTTATTTGTGCTGTCTGTTACTGTTGTGATTGTGAGCTACTGTTTTAAAGCAATCTACTGATTAACTATGTTTCATTGCTATATACTGCAATTCATTACTATTTAACTGCATTTTACTGAATTTTGTTGCTGTTTAACTGTATTTTTTCATACTGTGAGTTCTTTTCTTTTGACTATAAGTGATTAATTTGTGCTTCATTGAGATATTTTTTACTTTATTCTTCACCTTAAATTGAGTAGCATAGATACAGGGCTGCTGCATCCAGAGCTTCATCTGCATGTTTTTTAATCCTTTTTGAGGTATTCCAGCTACAAATTTTCCCTTAGTAGCACTTGTGTTATCATCTGGTAGTACTACTTTTAGACGTTCCTCCCTTTACCCTCTTAGCTCTTTCAGATTTTGAGAAATATGGATGTACATTTTCTCCTGCCAGTCTGGTTGATATGGGCGTTCTGAGACAGTATAGCAATGACCTTATGTACACAGACATCCCTTTACTACTACCACCTAGGAGCACAATTTGTGAGAGATGCAATTACATTAAGCACAAATATGACTCAGTCATTGTCCATGCTGGTGTGAATGATTTGAGACGTACCTCCCTGGACTACATGAAAAGAGACATAGAGGAGCTCTCTGAGCATGTAGCCCAAGCCGGTATGACCCTGTCCTTGAGTAGCATCTTACCCTCACCAAGAATGATGCCACAATATGAAGACAAGATGATCAATTTTAACAAATGGCTTAAGTATTGGTGTCATTCAAAGGGGATCCAATGCCTGTCAGCCTGGGAGGACATGCTCGACAAGCCACGCTGCTTTGCTAGGGACGGCTTGTATCTGTCACCCCTGGACTTTTGGATATTGGCAAAGGCTCTTGCCACCCCCATAGTGCCTTTTCTAGGCAAGGCTCAAAAGACAAACCCACCTCCATAGGTATCACAAGGGATAAGAAACTAAGAGTAATGCTACTCAATGCCAGAAGTCTAAACCTCAAGATGCACTCACTCGAAACTCTCCTTAGCATGGAGAACATTGATATCTGTGCAGTAACAGAAACCTGGTTCAAGACTCCCGTGACCACCCCAGCACTACCAAGTTATACCTCATACCATGCTTTTCAGCCCCAAAACTCGGGCCGAACCACAAAAGGAGGGGGAGTATCAATATTCGTCAAAGATACCCACACCTCCAGGTTGGTGGCACAGCACGAAGCATCAGAGACTATCCATGTGCAACTAACAGTGGGTAAAACTGCCTTCCAGTTTATAGCCTGCTACAGACCACCCTCCCAAACCCAGGAACCCCATTCGGCCTTCCTGAGAACACTGGAAAATATGAATGTGTCTCCAAACACCATTACATTGGGCGACTTCAACTACCCAAACATAGACTGGGAGCATTACTCTAGCTCCAACACCCTAGCCCAAAGGTTCCTAGAATTTATAAACCCAAATGCTATGGAACGACTTGTGACCACTCCCACAAGAGGGGAAAACATACTGGACCTGATCATCACCAACATGGGGACTCTATGCTCCAGACCAGAAGTGTATCCCTCACTGGTAAGATCAGACCATAAATTAATCTCACTGGATATCCACATCCCGACCCCACCCCCTGCCCAGAAAACTACAGTGAAAAATGTCTCTAAAGCAAACTTCACACTACTCAAAACCGAGGTGGAATCCTTCAAAGCCCCTGGGCCTGTGGAAAACACGGCCCAGACCGCAGAGTCCTTTATAAACGCATTCTATGAACACCTTCAGGAATGCATGGATCGTGCAATCCCAAATAAAACTAAGACCCAATCCCCAAAAGGCAGGCTTCCTGTCTGGTGGACCCCAGCCATAAACAAACTATACAATAGAAGAAGGAAGTTACTACATGATAGAGCAAAATCCCAAAAAAGGAAGGCATTTCTGATCAGTATTAGCAAAAACCTACAGGCACTCATAAAATCATCTAAGGCCAGCTTCGAGAGAAAAATTGCACAGGACACTAAAGATAATCACAAAGCTTTCTTTAGTTATGTTAGGAACCTGGGTGGGAATTCCCAGATATGCTCAGATTTAGTCCAAAATTACAAAAAATACACTGAACCCACAGACATTGCCAACATCCTGGCCGACAGGTTCAGCACAAACCCCCCCCCCACCCACCAAAAGAGCAAATATCTATTCCAGCAGAGTGCTGCCCTCCTGACATCTCAGATGCTCAGGTAAGAACCGCCCTCTCCAAAGCAAAAAACACAGCATCAATGAGACCAGACGGTGTCCCGGGATGCGTCCTACATGAACTCCAAGATGAGCTGAACTCAAACATAAAGCTACTGTTCAATCTCAGCCTTACTACAGGATATGTGCCCAAAGAGTGGTGTACAGCAACAGTGGTCCCTCTCCACAAAGGTGGTGCCTCAATGGATCCTGGAAACTATCGCCCCATAAGCCTGACTAGCTTGGTCTGTGAAGCTATGGAAAGGATCATCATGGAACTCATAAATAAAGATATTGGGGACCTACAGACACTGGATCCTACCCAGTTCGGCTTTGTTAAGGGCAGATCCTGCCTCTTAAACCTGGTCAATTTCTTTGAAACAGTCACCATGGCCATTGACGAGGGGAAGATGGTCCACACAGCCTACCTGGACCTCGCAAAAGCCTTCGATATAATACCCCACTTGAGCATCATAGATAAGTTATCCAGCTTAAATATAAACCCCTATGTCACTAGATGGGTTGTAAACTGGCTCAAGGACAGAACCCACATGGTTAGAATTGCTGGAGCCATGTCAGACTCCAAACCAGTTACAAGTGGCGTCCCACAAGGCACAGTCTTGGGACCGCTCTTGTTCGGTATATATTTCTTGGAGGTACAGGCCAACACAGAAGGACTGTGGTTGACCAAGTTCGCAGATGACTGCAAACTGGGTGCCATGATCAACTCTCCAGCTGACACAAGCATCCTCCAAAAGGGTCTCATAGAAACAGACAACTGGTGCCAGAGCCATGGCCTCAAGCTAAACGCCAAAAAGTGTATAGTCATCCCCTTTGGCAAAAACAAAGTGCCCACAAATTACCACATAGGTGGTAATCCATTAAGTACGGAAGAAGTAATTAGGGACCTGGGCACCCAAGTTGATAGCAATCTCTCATTTGACAACCACGTGGCCAAAGTGGTTAGAAAAACATTCTATATAGCCCACCTAATCATGAAGGGATTCACATCTACATCAGGGGCGGTCATTGTGCCTCTTTACTCATCCCTCATCAGGCCCATAACTGAGTACAATGCCCCTTTTGGGATGTACCTTAACAGACACCTGCAGCAACTAGAAAGACCCCAAAAGTACCTCACCAAGAGGATCAAAGGGCCCAAACAGATGCCATATGCTGCCCAGTTAAAGAAACTCCAGCTCTACTCGGTTGCATACCGCCTGCTTAGAGGCGATCTGTGCCTGACGTATAAAGCCATGTCCAACCTGGAATTGATGGACATGCTGCACCTCAGAAAATCCAAATCCCATTGAGCTACGCGATCGAGGGACTTGAACTTCAGCACAGAAATAAATAGGACATGCTGGAGGGACAGATTCATAACTTAGAGGCTCCCTTCACTCTGGAATAAAATCCCAGTCCAGGTTAGGCAGAGTCCCTCACTGACTCTCAAGAGGAATCTTGATGAGTGGATGGGAGATCGTAGATTTACCCCAGGTATCATTTCTGTGTCACTGTTAGACAGAGGCACAGTAAACTAAACCTTGAAAAAGGGCATAGTAAAATTCATTTTAATGGGTGGCGAAAGCCAAACACACTCTGGCTAGGCTTGCAAATGCCCTAGGGCAGATAGCCTAGTATGAGCCTATGAACCTATGAACCTAGTGTCATTGCTCTCTCCCCCACAAACCATTATATCTGGCATTGTGAAGGTTGGCAACATGAACACCACACATCAAACACCACTCACATCTACACAATGCACCCCACATATGTGGAGGTCCAAAACAAAAGCATACCCAATCAAAGAGACCTCTGAGGCATAAACACACGCAAAGTCCACTGCCCACCGCACCACACACCACACATAGTCCAAACACCTGTGTCTCACAGCCACAAGGGTCTAAACCCAACATGTTAGTCATAGGAGACTCCATTGTGAGATACAGAGATGTGCCCCTCAACAGGCTGGATAAGGAGAAAGTCACAGTTAGTTTTTTGTTGGGTGCCAGAATCTGCCATATCATCAATGCACTCATCAGTCAACAGGTGCTGTTATGACTCTGTCATAGTCCATGATGGAGTGAATGACTTGAGATGTATCTCCCTGGACTATATGAAGAGAGACATGATCGAGCTTGCTGAGTATGTGTCCCAGGCAGGAATGTTCCCAGCCTTAAGCAGCATTTTACCATCACCCAGAATGATGCCTCAATACAAACAGAAAATTATTGATTTTAACAATTGGCTTAGTTTCTGGTGTCATTGCAAGGGGATCCAGTACCTGACAGCCTGGGATGACATGACTGACAACCCACGATGCTTTTCCAGAGATAACCTGCATCTGTCTCACTTGGGCTTCAGGCTTCTGGCAAAGGCCCTTGCCTCCCTCATAGTGCCACTTTTAGGCAATGCCATGAGGTCAAAAATTCTCCAAGTGATGTGGACATCCTCCAAGAGGGTCTCACCCAAACAAATGACTGGTGCCAGAAACATGGCCTCAGACTGAATGCCAAAAAATGCATCATCCCATTTGGGGAGAGTGACATCCCCAAGAATTATCAGATTGATAATAAGGTACTAAGTACACAATCAGACGTGAGGGACTTGGGCACCCAGGTTAATAGCAAACTGACTTTTGACCACCATATTGCCTCCATTGCATGGAAAGCTTTCTACATGGTCCACCTCATTAGTAAAGGGTATCTCATCCAGGGACAAGGTGGTCATAACATCCCTGTATTCTTCCTTTATAAGGCCAATTATTGAGTACAATGCCCCCTTTGCATGTACCTCACAAAGCACATGCAGCATCTGGAAAGACCACAGAGGTTCCTCACCCAGAGAATCCTACACAGATAGGCTAAAAGCCCTGTCTCTCTACTCAGTCTCCTACAGACTCCTCAGAGGTGACCTCTGTCTGACATACAAAGCAATCTCAGACCCCACCCTAATGGGACTGCTGCATATTCACAAGTCAAGCTCCACTTGAGTAACCCACACTTGCGACCTCAACCTGGTTAGTGACATCTATAGGACTTGTTGGTGTGACAGATTTGTGTCCAGAGACTCCCCCTTTTGTGGAATAGACTCCCTCTCCATGTAAAGCAGAGTATCTCATCAAACCTTTTTAAGCACAACCTGGATAACTGGATGGGGAACAGAAAATACACCCCTGGGATTCTACCAGTGTCCCTGCTGGACAGTGGCAAAGGGTGCTGACTTGTTTGAACATGGGCTACATTCTTGGCTAGGCTAGTAAGGGCCTCATAGCCTAGTAACTTCCTATGATCCTATGATCCTATTCAGTAGGAGTAGACAAACCAATTGGACAAATCACACCTTGTTGCACCATTTTATCTAACTCGGCTTTGACTCAGTCCTGCATAGTTACTGGAGGTTTCAGGCTGGTCTGTTGACTGGACTGACATCTGGGTCTAACTTCATGGAGTACACATCTGGAAGTTTCCCTAGTTTGTCTTTGAAAAGATCAGCATAGTTAGAAAAAAATATACTCGGCGAAATTAAGGTAGTGGTCTTTTAAGGTAACATGATGGACTTCCTTATTAAATGAAAGCAGTCCCATTTTCAAACTGTCTCTGAGCCCTAATAATGACTGGATGTGCCTCTTGACCCCATAAAATAATTCATAACTTCTCCCAGCAGAGTAACATGGATG
Organism: Protopterus annectens; assembly: GCF_019279795.1. Taxonomy (NCBI): domain Eukaryota; kingdom Metazoa; phylum Chordata; order Ceratodontiformes; family Protopteridae; genus Protopterus; species Protopterus annectens. The sequence continues at coordinate 1,882,052,274 of NC_056739.1, forward strand.
CACTACTGAGCCTTCAGTCTGAATTTCTTCACCACCATAAACAACAAGCTTTGCACACTTTGCCATATCAAGTCCTTGACCATGACACACCCTAGCAAATGCTTCTGTTGACATAACATGGCATTTGGATCCTGTGTCAACTTTGAGCTTTATGGGTTTTCCCTTTATCCGAACAGTAGAAAATACCTCATTCTTTGGTTCATAGGTTAGTACTAAGCTAACTGCCCTTGTGAGACATTTTAAGCCTAGCCAATTACCCCTTGTGAGACTCAAACCCTGCACTTTGTGTTTGTAAGGCAAACACCTTAACCATTAGGCCACCCTTCCAACCCCTTAAATCTACTGCATTAACTGTTTCATGAAGCACTGACACACCATCAACATAAAGAGTAGGGTTGCAGCTTTCTAATTGATCAACTTGTTTCTTGAAATGTTCCCTTTTAATAAAACGTGTGCCTTTTTATTTACAAAACCTTTTTAAATTATTCCATTTATTGCATTTTTGGCATTGCTGACCAAAAGCTAAACATTTTCCCTTTTAGATTCATGATTTCCACCACAATTCTGACAAGTGGCAATGAAACTGGGTGGTAGCTCATGCTTTGAGTTTGCTGACTCAATCTAATGCTTCATTGAGACTACGCAAACTCTAGAATTTGCTGGAAAGCTCTGGCATTTACCAGTGAGTGCTGCAGGGGCTATAGATGCTGCCATGTGCATGGGCCTGTTTCTTTTAACCATGTGCTGCATACTATCAACATGAGCTCTAGAAGTTACTGGAGGCAAGCTTCTCTCATTTGTAAGCATATTTGTGTGCTTTTCTGTGAGCTTGTATATCTGACAAATCTGAATGGCCTTATTCAAAGTTAAATCTCTGTCACGAAGAAAAATCTTTCTCACAGCATCATCTTTAATACCACACACAAGTCTGTCTTTTATCAAATCATCCCTTAAATCACCAAATCTGCACATTTTAGCATTGTTTCTCAAATCAGTTATATATGCTGCAAAAGTTTCACCAGGCTTTTGATCCATTGAGTAAAATAAGTGCCTTTCCATTGTAACATTTGTATTGGGGTTACACATTTATTTAAATTTACATTTTAAACACTCAGGGTCCTCCCTTGACTCAGCCAGTTCAACAATATGACAGTTGTCCCCCTGTCCAGCAAAGATAGCAGGTGCATACACAAATGAACGCTCCCTTTCTATGGCTTCTGACCCAGCTAAATTAATTAGAATAAATGCCTTTGTATGGTTATCTTTATCAGAAAATGCAGTCTGTATAAAAATGTCATTCTCTTGCTCAAATACTCTCCAGTTCTGTGCAATATCATTATCAAATACAAGAACACTGGGTTTTCGAAATACATCTGCCATGCCCACAAAGTATGCACAAACACACTGAAAATATGGTCCTTATTATTATGTACAAACAAAGTGTTCTGTGAGCTTGTAATAACATTCAAATGCACAATAAACTTTTCAAAATACTGCACTTTACAAAATGTGCTCTGTGTAATGGCTGTATTTTGTGAAATAACTGTACTGTAATACTGCACAGTTATTTCACAAAATACAGCCGTACTGTAATACTGCGGACTGCGGTGGTGGTGCTGCAGTAGTGTTGTCGCCTCACAGTAAAACGATGTCCTGTTCGATTCTCAGCTAAAGCATCTTCTGTGTGGAGACATGCGTGAATATGTGTACCTTCGTTGAAGATTGTGCATCAGGGCTGGCAACCCGGTACGTAAAAATCTACTGCCAATCATTAGCAGACCGGAGTTCCACTGTGGTGACCCCTAACCAGGAAAAAGCCAAAAGATACAACAACTGTACTGTAATACTGCACAAACATGCAACCACTTTATACACTTCGGATAAATCAGATATCTTTAATTAATATGAAAAATACGTGTTTAGCAAAACAATGCAGTTCTTTCCTCTTATTATATTCATTTTACACAATTTGGACTTTATTGCAAACATTTTCCATAGCAATTTGAATATTTTTATCAATATCAGATATATCAGTTAATTTGAATATTGTTTAGAGCATTCTGTATGCCATGATTCATTTTTTGTGAATAAGAAATTATTTCAGCAAGTTTTAACATGTGAAATTCTTTTCTGACCTGTTTTGTGAATTATGCATACAGTAGGGATGATTCACTGCTGTATATTCCTCCAATACCAACTGGGTGCCTCTCGGACTCAAATTGGAGAAACTGGAACTCTTTCTGGCAACAAGTCATTTTGACCATGCTTCAACATCACCATGTCCTTTTAGACATGCCGCTTCTGATACTATGTTGCTCATCCCTCTCTATGTTGGACAGGTATGAGACATGCATGGTAGAGGTAACAGTTCATTGCCATTTCTCCTGACCACGAGAATTGTCTCTACCAGGAGTTGCACTAGCATATCCATGCCCATGGTCAGATGTGCTGTTGCTACCTGAACTTGACTGATTTCTGTTGGATGAGCTGTCCTCATGAGTACGCAGAGGATCACAAACCCATGGCCTATGATCTCTGGGTGAGGATGCCCCAACAATCACTGAAGGAGCAATGGAAGTTGTGTCATTATGGGAGTGTGATTGGGAGCAGACACATTGGCTAACATCAGATGATGATGCTGACTTACATCCACTTGGATGCTGTCCCTCTCCTATCAGATGTTCAATCACAGGCACTTCCCATTCCATCATGTCATTCATCCAGTCCATTGCATCAGCCACATGAAGGTAGTCATGCATGTCAGCCTATGCCACATCTACAACTCTATGCATGTCTCTGAGTCCCTAGTGGATAATGCCTGTGCCTCCACTGTGGCCCTAAACATATGTTGAGCAGCATGTAATGACACACCAAGATCAAGTGGAGGGTGGACGGCCACCTCCAAGCATCCCTAACAACCCTTTTGCATGACACCTCACCCACACTTTAGCTACGGCCAGAGTCGACCTGCACAGTAGCCACACTAGTTTGATCAAGTGTGTCACCCTGCACCTGTTCAATATCTGAGAGCTCAGTGGAATTGGTATGCACAGGCTTACTGACTGTATCTGAGGGAAATTCAGGGGATGGCTGAATGTCAGCCTTAGTGTTAGATTCAACCTCTGTGTCCTCCAACTGTGCCTCTGTTTGTCCACCATCATCAAAAGAGTCTACTGATACTCTGACATCAGGTTGTAAGGTCCTACACTTCCACTGTCAGGATTTATTTATCTATTTAACATTTGTTAACCGGGAAAGTGCGACTTGGAATGAAGCCAATTTTCATTGGAGGCCAGGGGAGAAATGCTCCAGGTGCATGTCTTCGTAATGTGAGAGGAAACCGGAGCACACAGAGGGAATCCACACAAATGCAGGGAAAACATACAGACTCTGCACAGAAGGCACTCTGGCCGAGAATCAAACTAGAGAACCTGTTGATGTGAGGTGACAACACTACCCCTGCACCACTGCGTCATCTGAATATCTTCTCTGATAATCAGCAACAAACACAGGAACAAAATTAATACTACACCAAATGTTTAAAATAATTAATATGATAACAAACTAACACTGATCACACTATTGCAGACGGTATAGCAATACACAACACTCATTATTACCTCATACATACATATAAAGGGATAGATCTGACAAATGGTTATTAATAATCAGAGAAAGATTTTTGAATTACCTTGTACAGATGACTTCATATTTGGTAGGGAGGAGGGTAATGGAAGAAATGAATTACGGAAAAGATGCAAATTAAACATCACAATTGCAATAACAGTGTAATTGTGCATTCACAATTTTCCCTGTGTCCGTTAATAATAGTTTTAACTATACCTTGGTTGACATATCCACCCACAGCTGATGTGCAATGATCAAGTGTGTTGTTAAATCTATTAATTTATCAATAGAATCATAAAAAAAATCCAGAGGAAGTATTACTTAAAATTTCTATATTTTACTATACAAGCAAATTTTAAAACTTGACATGTAGCCTTACCTAAAAGCTCCTCCTGTCACATACTTGTCCTCCCAGACACAACAGCACCAACATCAATTACATGTTGGTGTGCAGTTTCCACTGAGATCTCTGGATCTCTGACAGTGGGCATGAACTCTTCATTTGGTGTCAACGGTGGCTCAGTAGCAGGCCTCAACCCCTGCAGCCAGCTGTTCACTGGCAAATGCAGCTGCTCTCCTCGGGGCTGATGAAATCATACCAGTGAGTGGCCTATGACACACTTGATCATAGGTCCTGGTGTGACCCCCTACTGCACTGACATAGCTGATTATCTGGTTCCAAATCTGCATTCTGGCAGCCATATCCTCATGTCCTCTCTCAAGCTGAAAGACGCCATGGTGCCTGAATGCCTCCCCTATTACATTGTTTTCGGAGTCAGTGAAAGGGGGTTTACATGGATTTCTATGCTTGGGTACCATAAACCTTTATGACGTAAAACAGAGAAGGATACAACACATAAATATCACATAAGTAAATTTGTGCTTATATACATATATTTTTTGACATTAAGCACCAGAGAGACACACATTTAATTTATTAAAATTGAAGTTCAACCAGGACTGGTGTTGATTCGAACAGACACACGCACGGTCATGTGGTACACATCAAAAAGGGGGAACTCATTCTCTACCCTTTGCAGACAGCAATGCTGCTGTGTGGAAACTGCTTGAATCTAGCACATCACTCTTCGGAGTACAATTTCTGCCAGGAGCACAAAATTTTTTAGCAGATGTCTGAGCAGACAGATTTGTGGATCCCAAATGATGGAAAACCCCCTCAGGTATTTTAGTTGACAATGGCTTGGGGGGGAACTCCGCCATAGATCTGTTTTCTTCCTGAATTTCCAACCAACCACTGTTTTGCCAAGACTATTTCATCCGAAGCCTGGAAAATAGATGCACCATCCTTCAGTTGGAGCAACCTTCACGTGTATGCTTTTCCTCCTTTGCTCTTCTTTGTTTTAGAGAAGGAGGACTTTTCAGCTCCTCAACAAGTTTTTCTATGGATGTTATTTTGAAGCCAGGCATCCTAGCACTAAAAAAAGTTTATGCTGGAAATGGAAGAGATTTTTCTTTGGAGTTCAGCCTAAGGCTTCGATGTCCGAAATTGCCTAATTTGAGTTTTAGTATTGCAGTATTTTGTTGTTTTTTTGGATAAGGGTTGTATCTTCTGTAAAAGTGCATGCTGCAGCTATTTCTGCCTCACTATGATTGTGACCTCCTTTTCTTTCACATCCAACAGTTAAATAGTTTCTAGAGGGGTAAAGAATATCAGACCCCCACGGAGAGCTCTACCCTACCTGGGATCTTAATTTGTTTTTGGAAAAAAGCTGACTCTGCCTCCTTTCTTTGCTCGCAGCTACACTGCTTTCTTGTCTTGGTCTTGGAAGGGCTAGCTTTTATTACTAACTACTTCTAGAAGGGTATCTGAATCACCTTCCCGCAGTGGATGGAAGTTTTTTTTTTTTTTTCACAATGGTTTCTTTCATGTTAATCCTACTTTTCTGCCCAAAGGATTTTAATGTGGTTTTGAACCAGTCTATACATTTGCCGGCTTTATGCTTGCTAACCCCATTGCTAAAAGGAAAAAGTTCTTGGATGTATATAGGTGAGCAGCAGATTTATTGATTGAGGATGCAGAACAGAATTTCAACAGGAGTTTGCTCTTTTGTTTTGACTTCTTTGCTTTCAGCTTCAAAGAAACAAGGAAACTCAAGTGGATTTTAGCCATTGTATTGTTAGCCATTGTATCATCATGAGGGATGCTGGTTATGTGGTTGTACCATATCACACTCACACACAAGCCAGTGTTTGGTCCAAAACAAAGAATGCCTCTTTAGTAATGTATTATTTCCAACTGAAGTAACAGGATAACTACACATTTTCAAGAGAAAACCTCTTGAAACACTAATTTTGTTGTGGCCCACCCCCCCAAAAAAACACGCAAATAAGTTTGTACAAATAAAGGAATACCATATAATTCAATTGTTATATATGCTTTCAACACAGTTCTCACAATGGGTATACATTTACAACAGAAAAGTCAATTTTATATGCTTGCCAGTCACCTCTCACTGTGCACACTACTCCCCTGGAGGTGTCTCTGGACCATCTTTGAAACACAACACATGTCTACTTCACTTTGTTGAAACCCCAAATAATTGAATACCTTTATATTGAACCCTATTCATCGAAGCCTCAGTCCATTAAATGAGCATTTAAGTGAACATTTTCCCAGGGAAAAGAAATAATGGGCCATTATCAGGAATTTGATCTTTTCCCCACAGTAGTGTGATCTCAGAGTTGGTATATTTAGTTGGAGGAAGTGGGGGTGCACCCCCCCACACTTGGTTGGGTTTTAAATTTTGTTGATTTTGTGACGCTCACTTGGTTGGCCAAGTGTTTTTTTTCCCTGTGTGAAAATTTTCATTTAAATGCACACTCAATGGACTGAGGCTTTGATGAATAATGTTCAACAAAAATGTATTCAATGATTAGGATTTTTGACAAAGTGAAGTAGATGTGTCGTTGACATAGTACATTACACTTCCCTGAAATAACATAGAACATTGTAGATAATTTTAACAGTAACACTTGTTATGAAAGTTAATAACCTGTCTTTCTGAGAAATGTAAATGCCTATATGCCAACAGTGAGCTATAAGAAGTGCATATAGATAAAAGTTCCATTTTCTACTGCATGCATATAATTTGATTTTGGAACATGTTACAAAATCTAGAATGTACTTGAAAAATACAATCATACCATAACAAGATTCAAAGCCTTCTCTGCAGATAAATCAAAAGGAATAGCAATCTTTTGTTTTCTCCAAATACACAAGTTTGCTTACCCTCAAGTTCCCCAGCTACATGGTTACCTTTTTATTGTATTGATTCAGGATTCTGAGCACAATGAAGGTGCAAATGTCGTGTGAACTCATTAGAACTGCTGAATACCAAACTTTTGAATTCATGTAGCAGGTGTAAACAGAGTGTAGGCACTACCTCACTGTTAATTGGTAATGGACTGCAACTTTGAATAATTAGTGTGAGGAAGAAGGAAGTCACAATAGCAATTCAGACTCCCTTACTTGTTTTGGGTGTGTTATCCAGGATACACTTGCAATGTGTAGAAGAAACTTTAGCACGTTTTTAAAAGGAAGTAAGCAACAAACATTTGTCATTTTTGTTCACTAATTGCTAGACTCTCCTGCCTTTGCTGAAAAAATATTTTTCACTGTAATGTATTTTATCATACATTTAAAGAACAATGATACAAAATGCATGTCTGAGAGTACAGCACTCATAAGAAAAGAATGAACATAATACAAAGAGAAGACAGAGCTGCATTGATCAAGTCATAAATGGTGGTGTGATCACTCAGTTTACTAAATATGTAAGCCACACATGTACAAACAAATGAGAGATGTACAATTGTATATATCTTGTTAATACCGTGGAAGAAATTAATATTGCTTGTATACACGTGACTTGCTTTCCTGCTGCAAAGTTATGTATGTGTCAAACAGATATAAGACACTCCTAGTGTTTTTGCAGGCTCATTAGTATGATAGTTCAAATCCAGAGTTGTGTAAAAGTCTGTAATGTGCTAAAATGTGTTTTGTAACATTGTTTTATTTTTTAAAATATTAATATTTGCGTGGTGTGCGGCTTTATGCAAATGTAGTGGAATGGATAAATATTTTAAAATTAATGGAAGTTACTTCTATGAATATAACAGCATAAATTAGAGCTGTGAATCAACTGTGTCTGTAGCACACCTGGTAAACATGATGAAGCACACAGCACATAGGATATGTATATTGGGTCTATATTAGAACCACGAAAACGTAGTTCAGCGAATGGCATTTTAAATTGAAAATGCCATTCAACAATCTGTTATAGTGAGATCGCGGTACAGTGAAGATCGAAAAATTTGCCCTTTTCTCACTATAGTGCGATCTCAAAGTCGGTATATATAATTAACGGGGGGAGGTGTTCACTGAACTGACTTGTCGTGGTTCTAATATGGACCCTGTATATCATGGTTCGAGTTCCACATTTTTCTTTTAAAGATAAAAATTAATAAACACTTTTTACATTAATAATACATGTTGAGCTTTGCCTGTCTTCTTTGCACATTCCTCACCTATGCACAAACACAGTGTAATTCCAAACAAAATAAGGAATCGTTCTCAATTTTAAAAAAAGATACATTCCTACTTCTTTTGCCTTCCACTGTGTAAACACCCTAAGCAGCACTGAGCAGCAATCAGCATGCACACACAACTGTAGTTTCACAACACCTGCAAACAATAAGGAGGCACTGTCAATTTCAAAAAGATACATTGTTACATCTTTTGCCTTCCATCGCACAGACACACTAAGTAGTGTTGCGAGGTGATCAGTATACCTCTATAACACCTGCAGACAATGAAGAGACAGTCCCCCGGATTTACAAAGCTCTATAGAACATGCAGGATTAGTCTAAGAGCTATTTTCGGCAATATAGCCGATGTGCGATCCAGGAACGAGCTCCTGGGACGTGCACGTGAGCTCTTAGACTAATCCTGCATGGACTGAGCTCCTGTATGCAAATTAGCTTCATTTGCAGGTGAAAACCATGCAAATGAGGGTAATATGTGATCCAGGAAGCTGGTAGCTGTCCATGTAGGATGAGTGCAGTGTGCAGAAATGTACTCGGTTAGTAACCGAGTACATTTCTGCAATCTACAAAATGGAGCTATGACAGCTCCAAATAAAGGCTGCATATCATTGATGAAGCATGGCAATGGCCAAGTAGAAGGTCATTGACATTGCAAAATGCGTAAAAATAAAACAACTTTTAAATTCCTTTCGCCAATCTTGCCTGTTTAAGCATAGGGCAGCGGCGCACAAATGGGATCGGGCAAAAATAATAAACCTAAAATAAGCATTCTAACTAAAAGCAGTATTCAGCCATGCAAGTCAATGGCAGACAGAAGACAACCTGGCCAGTGAGTAATGGTTGCTAAGGGGGGAGGACCAGTATGGGACATGTAACTATGCATTAGCAGGCAATCCTAAGCAAATGAGGGGAAGGATAGTGAATCCCAGATTTCCCCAGGGTGTGAGGCAGGTCCCAAGAGTGTAAGAGTAAAAATAGCTGGGTGCAAGACTAAGAGATAGGTGACATCATGGGGGTGTGTGTCAGGCATACTGTAAGTGGATTGGAGTCCTGTGGCTCAGGACTGCTCCTAGCTTAGTACAGCTAAGCTAGAGGTGTCTCCAAACTGCCTAGCACTCCTTACAAAGTTTAAGTGGGTGTGCGTGCCACGCACCAGGTTTCACAGGAAGAAATAGGAAGTTAAACCAGGAATAGTAACTCTGTGCACATTTGAGCACTCTGTGCGGCACACACACAGGCTTAAATAGGGAGGCAATGGGAAGGGTAAACAGCAGTAGGAAGGTAATCAAGGTAACCAGTTGAGTTGCCAGGTGAAATGTATCAGAATCAGCTAATTACACAGGCAGCAGACTGGCCCAGCCCAGAACACCACTATAAACCAAGCAAACACCTTCTCCCCCGGTTTTTCCACACTCTACACCACAGGTGTATACAAACAGGGAAATTTAAAAAAAAACAAACCTACAAAATGAGAAGGGCTGCAGCAGGCAGCATAGAACAACATGTGCAAGAGGCTGAGGGTGGTGAGGATGTCAATGCTGCCGAACAACCCACAGTGAGGAGACAGAGCAGAGTGTACAGACCCTGGGTAACCTTCCAGGGGCAACATGAGCTGGAGATAGTGGACCACTACAGGGTGGACTGAGACCTCCTACAGCAAATCGTTGAGCTGTACAGGCCACATCTGACACACCACACTGGCCAAGGGGAAACCATACCAGTGGATACCAAGGTATGTGTAGGCCTAGATATATTATCCAAAGGTACATTCCAAACCACAACTGTGGATAACATGGGCATCTCACAGGCATCAGCATCCAGATTATTCCACCATTTCCTGGATGCCATGTTAGCACATGCCAGTGAGGATGTATATTTCCTCAACACACGTGAGGTGTTGACCGGCAATATGCATCTCTTCCACCAAATAGCAAACTACCCCGGGGTAGTGAGTGCTATAGGCTGCATGCACTTACACATCAAAGCACCACCCAGTGAGCAGGGTAGGGCCTACATCAACCACAGGGGCATCCCCTCCATCAACTGCCAGGTTGTATGTGATGCCCAGGGCATTATACTGAATGTGTGTGCTGGCTGCCCTGGAAGCTATGACAATTCACACATATGGCAACTGACGCAGCTGTAGCACAGATTTGCCGTAGTGGACACCCCCTATGGTCACCTAGTGAGGGATGTTGGGTACCCACTGGAGCCGTGGCTGATGACACCCACGAGAAATGCACACACACCTGAAAAACAACACCATAATGAGGCACACGCACAGGCCAGACATATAATAGAGCATGAGTTTGGCATGCTCAGGTCAAGGTTCCAGTGTCTGGACACATCTGGTGGAGCCCTGCAGTATTCAGCAGCTACATGTACCCAAATTGTTATGGTATGTGCTATGCTACACAATATGATCCTGTGGAAACAGCTGCAGCAGGAACAGCATGGGGCCAGGCCACACAGCCACACCCCACCAATGCCAAGGCCCATACAGGCACATAGTGACTCGGAGGAGGAACAACCTAAGCCTGCCCCAGTAGGAAGAAGGGGGCGTACCCAGTAAGCTCTGGCCTTGGCAAAGAGGCAACCCATAGCATATGCACTGACACAGTAGGGGCCCATGGAATGACTCTGTTTGACTCACACAGACAGTAAAAGGGATGCCAAATATGACACTACCTGTGCCCAACCATGTATAGGGAGTGTACTATGTGCTTCCAACATAGGCAGCCCTCCAGCACCATCCTCAAGTTTGGCACACCCACAAGGTAAGTCAATCAACCTACCAATTGCCAAATGGAGTAGAATGTGTTTTTACCTGTAGCTGTGGTATGGATGTGAACATGCAAGGGAATTGGGTGGCTGGATGTCAAGGCAGCAGACAATAGACACCCATAGTGGCATCATGAGATCTGTGACATATACTGGAGTCACCATAGTAATCAGAACTACACAGGGTGACAAAACCCACTGCAGGAAATGGCCTGAGTGACATGGGTGTCCTTAAGAGCCACACATGCCAGTCAGGAAGGTTCCCATAACCAACAGCAGTCTCAGCCAGCAGGACAGGTGAATGTGCCCTATGGGTAACACCACCCCCAGGCCTTCACAGACAGACCACAGCAGGCTAGGCAGTTGGATGTAAGTTGTGAAAGCTAGGAAGTCAGAAACTAATATGTAGGTAAACAAAGCTAGGATGTGTAGTACACTGGTAAGCCTCTAGCCAGCAGGATAGGTAAGACTACAGACTGAGATGGAGTACCTGACATACCAGTACAGTCATAGCAAATGTATACAAGTGTCAGGTATGTCCCCCCATCCAACGTACACTTAGAGTAACAGTCAGGTGTACCCACCCCACTCCTGCGTAGAACAGTAGAAACAGTCAGGTGTCCCCCCACGCTATGCAGATATGTAGCAACAGTCAATGGCAAATGACCAATGGATACCCTGCAGACACAGCATGCTACCTGTTGGTGTACAACACAAAGGTCAGCACCGCAGTACAAACTACATGGACGTGATCCACACATGTAACACAGATGGCCATAATGGGCATGCTCACACACTTAGAGGAATGAAGGCAAGAGGAATGAAGGCAATGTCAGTCAACACCATACTGACTGGTCATACTGGGCATGCTCACACACTTAAACACATGAAGGCCATGTCTGCGAACACCAGTGGCCCAGACATATCTGGAAGTTGCAGTTCTCAGTGCGGACAAATGTCAGTATGCACCTCTCCTGCCTTGCACACACAGTGGATAGGAATACAGACAAATATGTAAGGACAACACACTATAATAAGCCACAGGTACATGGGCATAGATGTGTGGAAGAGGGTGACTGTGACAAGGAGCCATGTGGGCCTGTCCCAGCCAGCACACAGCCAAAGGGCCCCCAACACATGAGGTGCAGATGTAACCCACTGTGGATACTAGCCACCAGTACCTGTCAGCCTGACAGACTATGTGGTGCATGTGATAGCTGTGCAACAAGACTGTACAAGGAAGTAGCCATCTAGTAGCTGTATACACACACCTGTGACATATGACCCCGTGTGTGCCTGCATATGGCATGTCATCCCATACATGAATGCGGTATGGCCCATGCACACACTGCCCTCCACAAAGCACTAGTATGACAAGCCTGCCGAGGTCATTCAATGTGAATTACTCTGTTGGGAGAGCTATAGCTCAGTGATATGCAGGGCGTGTCCCATAACTGCATACTGCTGTAGTGATAGACTCATTAGGTAGTAGTACTAAACCAAGACTTGTCAATTGTCTGAGTGTGTTTGTGTGCATGCCTGTCTGTCTCTGAATTTGTAGAGAGAAATGCTTGTTAGGCTAATCACACTCAGTACAATACATATATTCACCTTTGGCAAGGCTGCTGATGTCACTCACCTAGAAGTACACCTCTGGGAAAATGATTGCCCAATAATTGCCATAGTGTGTTCTGTAACTGTGTATTGCTGTAGTGTGATAAACTACTTAGGTAGGTGTTTGAACCCCAGACCTGGCAACTGTGTGTGTTTGTGTATGAATCTGTGTGTGTATGTGTGTCTGACTGAGTAGAAATCAATACTTTTTAGGCTTCTCACACTCCGTACAAATACTCTACTTTGGCAAGACTGCTGATGTCACTCACCTAAAAGTACACCTCTGGGAAAGTGATAGCTGGGTAATCGCTGTAGCTCATTGTGTAACTGCGTCCTGCTGTAGTGTGATTTAGAATGGTGGCAGTGTTCTATCTCCATCCATGGCAGATCTGGATGTTTTGTGTGTGTTTGGAGCAATGCATTATAGGCTACTCACTCGCAGTACATTACAAATGCCCTACTTTGGTAATCCTACTGATGTCATAAATTGTGAAATACACTTTTGGGGAAAATGTACTTCATTAATGTCTGGTGGCACATGCTATGACTGTGTAGTGCTGTAGTGTAGTAAACTAGTTAGGTAGGGTTTCTACTCCCAGACATATCAAGTGTGTATTTGTTTGTAACTTGTATCCTGTGTAGAGGAGGTTGTGAGTGTGTGACACCTGTGGGCAATGGGGAGGGGTTTTGCTAATTTCATTTATGGTGGCCCAGCTATATATCACAATGTCAACCATACAGGGATAACAGATGTAAATAGCTGACAGGCTGGGATTCAAAGCCATACCCATACATGTGACATCAAGGCCAGCCAGTCACAGTTAGCAACCCCACTGTGCCTTCACATGTGACTCACAATGGACATAACATGCCTGACAACATGCCTTGTATGGACAGATGACACTGACATCAGGGAATGCTGTTAGCATGCTATCAATGTAGGTGCAGGGTAAACCTGCTGACTAGTACCAATCCCTGCCACAGGTGGGGAAGACTGGCATATCTGATGATATGCTGTGTTCACAGCATGGGCCAGACACCACAAGTACAGTTCCACATGTCACTGTACATGTATGTGGAAGGTGTGCACATCCTAGACACCATCCGAGTCATGGACTAGGGAACACATACTTAGCAAGTGATGCACAGCATTGGCCACACACAATATCACCCAGGTGACTGGATGATGGATGCAATACCCACCTGTGTGGGCAAATGCAGAAGCTACAGGCTTTTGCCACAATGCAGACCATTGTCATGTGGCCTGATGCCAAGGTAAACCCATCGCTTACCCTTGTATAGCCTACTGGCACTGTTGGCCACCACACACCCGTGCAGACATGCACCCATGCATGTCTGAACTGGCACCCTGTGTGTTTGTGTGTGTTAGGTATGGTGCGTATGTCCACATCCACATGCACTACTCCCCCCAGGGCACAGTGAAGCATGCTGCCTGATGTCTGACTCCCCTTCATACTCACTGCCATTACGACCTCCTTATGACTCATGTGGTGCATGTGTTCCATGCACATTGATGTGTTGTGGCAATCCCACTAGTGATGAGTTGCACTCCAGGCCCTGCCAAGTGTGGTAATGTGTGTGCGTCCCTGTGTGAGTGTGCCTGTGATGATGCTGGCACCTGTTCATGCAGACAGGCACGTATTTGTCACCTACTGTATATCTACCGTATCCCTGTTGCAGATGTCACTCACCATCACATATATGTTCTGAGTGCCCCCCCCCCAGATAACCCATGTGGCGCATCCAATAACATCATAGAACTGTGATAGCACTACATAGCTGTTGGGGGTTCGATACCTGTGCTGGTAGGTGTGTGACACAAACATGAGTCAGTTTTACCCTCCCACCCCTCCCTGACATGTATTCACCTCTGTCTGCCTCCCCCACTCCCTCTCTGGTGGATGTGGAGGCCCACACCTGCATTGCTTAGGCAGCAGCATGTGTATTTTAAGTGATGCTCATGATCAGCCGATGGCCTCTGCACGAACTGCAGCCCTTCCCTAGCTGATTGCATGTGGAACAGCTGTGGTAACATTCCCATAGCCAATTGCATGAAAACACACTCCAATACCTGAGAACATCCTGGTGGTGTTGGCCCTTGTCTGTCACTGTGAGCAGGAGCTACAACTGTCGTTTGGCAAACATCATTTCAGATGGGTTGGGGATTTACCTCTAATAACATACACTGTGGAAAGAGGGCAACAAACAGGAGGGGGATGTGCCTGACCTGTCTACAGACTGTAAGTACTGCTATACTGCATATGGAGCAATGCTGGTTTAACAGTGTTTGTGTGGATATGCCTGTTGTCCATGTCGCAATACCTGCCATGTCAGTTCCATGTATATGAGGAATCCCCATCTGCAGGGTCATCTGCAGACTGGGCAGTGTTGTGCCTTTGGTTTCATGTGTTAGCCATGATGCATCTATTTGTGGAATGCAGAACGTAGTGAGAGGATTGCAGTCTGTTGATGGTGAAGGCCATGACAGTTACTGACTACATATCCCTCATTGGACATATGTTGCAACATGCCCCATTACAATGGTAGATTAATGAGGGTATCACAGCAACATGTCTATACTGGCCCTGTGTATGCACTGTCAGCCACACCTCTGTCAACCTTTGCACATATGTTGTACATGAAGTGGTGCATATGTGTTGTACACTGTAAATAGTGTCATCATATCTGATAACAAGCCAGTGATATCTCAGAGTGCTACACATGTCATGTACAGTAGGGGTTACATTTACTGCCATGATCTGGACATTCTGTGGATGTTTGTACAGTACTTAGGTCTATGTAGGATGGTGAATGTCGTCAATGTGTGAATTGTTAATATGTACTATGGCCTGTGAACAGACTGTGGTAGATGCCATTGTTGTAGCTCCCCCTCTAGCTGATGTTACATGCTGCCCCACTGTATGGTACCATTTCACCTTATATGTTTGTAGGGCCATACACATACATGTCCCATACCACAGACAGCATTCTGACCAGACTGTGTAGCTGCCCAGTATATGTAGTGTCATTCTGTGAGTGGCACATATGAGGATGGTGTAGAACAGATAGTCCATATACTGTACTATTATGCTAGCATACCATATGTGACTGTGGTCACATTGGTTGTGGTTATGCACTGTCACACTGGTGTATCCTTCCCTGTGCTGTGACATGGCTGTCAAGCCTGTTATATATGCAAGTACTGTACAATGATAACCTTAGTATGTCTGTCAGCAGCCAGTGGCACACATGTTATGAGCAGATGTCACCTTCCACACACACCATGACTGTGACAACAATCCCAATGGCAGTAGCAAATGTCTATTAATATACTAGCTATACATATCTGACATCCATTGCACTACGACATTGGGACTGTAGGGGCTGGGGTAAGGCTACACTCCATGTGCAGGACATATGGTGGGACTATATAGACAAGTACTTATCCAGATAGCCATATAAATATATATATATATATATATATATATATATATATATATATATATATATATATATATATATATATATATATATATATCTGACTACACATGTGTAGTACTTCCTATTACCACTGTCATGGCAACCACCCACTATGAATCCCTACATCATGTGGGCATATTCCCTGTACATTCCCTGTGTGATGGACATCATTCCTGTGTGTGGGCATCAGTGTTACAGACAGCAGGTAGCAATACCTCTTACAGGAGAACCTGCACACTCAGGGCAGCCACATATATGTAGGAGGATCAGGACATACAGACAGACTGTGAGTAGAGTGGTGTAATGCTTTGCATGGTACTGGTTTTACAGGGTGTGTGTGTGTGTTCATACTAGTTTACCTTGGACTGCAGTCTGTCTGCATAGCTCACTACTGTGGGTCTATCCTCTAGTTAGACAGAGGTGTGCCTATCATGTGTTGTCTGTCCACCACACAGATCCCATGTCGGATAATACACTGGCAGTGTGTGTGTGTGTGTGTTGCATGCTAGCAGTACATGGCTATATCCATTTGTGTCCGTGATGTCTTATTCCTGTATAATGGTATGTTGCAACACATCCTGTAATGCCAGCATGTTCCAGGGTGTGTAACTGCAATATTGCGAGTATGGCACTGTGTTCCTGCCTTTGTCCTCCACATATAAGACAGGCTTTGTCCTGCTGTGATACGGTTAGGGGTTGTTAGGTAATGGCCTATCATTAACTACTGCTAGCATTCCTGCTATCATCCCAGTCATAACATGGACTCCCACAACATTTGTTGGTCAGGGTCCATACATGTGACAGATACATTGATATTACCACACGTAATGAATGTCCCCCTAGGTCTTGACTACAGGGTGTAATTGGAGGCTGCTGAACTACATCTGATATTGTTGAGTGTTACGTATCATGCAAGCAAATCCTTTGTCTACTGTCGTACAAATTGAAGGGCTTGGCCTGGACACCATAGTATGTCATATATTGGCACTGTCTGCATTTACTTTTTTGTGTGGGCCTTGCATCCATCACTGGTTATATACATCAGCATCTTTGTGCTGTCAGTAATGGCATACATTATTATATGGTACAAAAATAAAGGTTGTCTGTGTATACATACCTGTGTGTCATGTCATGTCCTTTGAATTGTGAATGGGTATATGTGTAATGTAAGTATCCCCTTTGTGGGGCTGGTTGCCACACCACACATGTCACAGGTACCAGTTACAGGGCTTGTGGATGGGGATATATATTGCACCCAGTACGTCCACACCACTTCTACATATGTATGGCTACTAATACCCTTTGTCTGTGTATATGTGTATGCACCCATATATTCCATATATCATATATATATATATATATATATATATATATATATATATATATATATATATATATATATATATATATGTATGTATATATATATATATATATATATATATATATATATATATATATATATATATATATATTGTATACCTGCACATGCTTGTCAATGTATAGGTGCGTGTGCATATCTGTACCGTTGTAATATGTACCCTTTCAACATAATACATTCCCTGTGGTACAATGGCCTATCTGCATGATATGTTACAGATATTGCCCTGACATGTACAGGTGACTTGGATTTCTGTTGTAGCATTGTAGCTGTGTTGTGGTGGGTCCGGCTGTCAAGTACTGAATGTGCTGAATATTGGATTGCACAGCATGTCCGTTAGGGCTGGGGGGGTTACATAGCAGTAATTACCAGGTGTCCCTCATTTGTGCCTCCCCATTAACTGTGCTCATGGTCTGTTATGTAGTACGGAGTGGGCCAGGAGTCCGTTCGTTCCCATGTGGAAATCATATACACATGTCTATCTGTATATATATATCTATATCTATATATATATATATATATATATATATATATGTATATCTGCATAATTATATATGTGAAACCCCCATATATAGAAGGATAGAAATGGACATTGATATAGATCTAGCTATGTATATGTATTCATATATATGAGTATGTATGTATATATATATATATATATATATATATATATATATATATATATATATATATATATATATACACACTGAACATATTAATCTATCTATGTATGATTGCTGTTATATGGTTATTTGTGAGTTATATATATATATATATATATATATATATATATATATATATATATATATATATATATATACCTATAGCTGTCTGTCTAAATTTACAGATGTATATCTGCCCATATGTCCATGCATGTTCTGCCTATATGTGTGGCCTCTACCTCATTCACTTGGCAATTGACATGGATGACCTTAGGACTGAGGTCAATCATTAATGTTGACATGTACGTGTTTCAAACTTGTCATTTCCTTCAATATATGTGTTCTACTACATTTAACTGTGTAACTGGCAATGTTTTAAGTGTATTAGAGCAAGATATGACAGATATTCCTATATGTACCCACATTATGGCGCACTATGTCTGGGATTCATGCATTAAGAGGTTGTATGGTGTGTTATTACTACACTTCCTGTGCTGTTGACTGATTATGCTGGATGATATGTATGTGAAATGAGTGAGTATGTACATCTGCTATGGTTTACTTTTAAATCACATAGTGTGTGATGTGTAGGGTCCCGGGTTTGGGTCTTGCAGAGGCTGTATATTTTTTTCAGGGCAGAAGACCGGCTGTCGGATACAGAGTGAGTTAGGGACATTTGAGCGGTTGTACGCGGGTGTGCGCGGGTTTGCGCAGAGCTAAGTAATGCTAACCTCCGGTTGCATTTTCTTACACTCAGCTAGCATCTACTTAGCTCAATCTATGTAAGGAATGCTTACCCCCGTGCAAATACATGTACACATGCTTACAACTGCTTATCTATGCATACTACTGCTGTTATGCGCTTACACATACTTACTAGTGCCTTAGCCATTATGACACTTCACATGTGCATTTAAGGCAGTACCCCTGTGCAAATATAAATGTTATTTAGTAGGTTATACAGCACACCAATGTTAACATAGAGATTTCTCATGGAAAATAGGAAGTGCTGCAGTAGGATTCCACCCGGGAATGCGTGCCCATTTGGTGGATGCTCTGGCCACTACACTATTGCTGTTCTGCTTCATTTTCATATGTCTACCATACTTACATACCCATGTTCCCTTCCCCCGGCCCCCAAGCTCCATGTACACCGCATCCATCCATACCCCAGTTGCTAGCCCTGCCATGCCACACCTCCACACATTTCCCTCTCTGCATGTCTCGGTACACCTCCAGTATACTGTCTCCACCAAAGCGTCTGTAGGCTCTTCATCCATTTAGTCCATGTACATACCAGCCTTTCCTTAATCCTCCTCCGATACTGGTGGAGACATCGATGTGACCCACAACTGTTGGTTCATCCCACCAGGGATGGACCTGTTGTTGTGTCAAGAGTAGACCTACCTGGTCTACAGTGTTTCTCCCACTGGTAGCATCTTCCCAGGGTTTTGTGTAGCAGCAGTTTGCTCACACACCTGGCCAGCCTCATCTCCCGGTTCCATGGAACTAACACCCCAGGTGTGACATACTGTGCATGAAGCACGCTTACACGTTTCCACGGTGTGCACCATATATTATTATTCCCATCGGTATTATGCAGGACTACTGGTCTCATGGTATGATTGGACAGGCAATGTTCGGTGCTGCACATAGACTGCTCATACTACTGTGTTTGAGCAAAGGACACGTGTTCTGGTATTAATCTGCACACATATATACATTTCCTATACTGTTGGATGATTGTGCTGGATGATGTGTTTGTGATCATAGCAGCTGAATGTGTATCCGCCATGGCTTAGTGGAACTCACATCGACTATAGTGTGCAGGGTCGGGGGTTTGCAACCTTGCAGTGCAGATCATTTTGTTAATGGCCACAACAACAGCTGTTGGCTATAGAGTGGCTAAGGCACTGTAGAACATTTGTAGGTGGGTATGCACAGGTTTGCTCGAAGCACAGCATTACCGACCTCTATTTGTGGTGTCTTGCACTGAATTAACCTCTACATTGCTTCACCAGTGTGGTAATCGCATACCGGCAGCCAAATAGGCTTACACCCGCTTGCTCCCGCATACACACGCGCAACTTCATGTATTTTGTTCACATTTGTCAACCGGGACAATCCAACTGTATGCTTGTCCATTGTCAGTGGTGGCCCAGGGTGTAGAGCTCCACATTGACCCCAGCTACTTATTCCAATTAATACTGGGGTGTTCACATTCATAGAGGATAACAGATGTAACATAGCTATGCCCCCCATTCTTCATGCTTAGTTTACATTAAAATGTCAGTATTATCTATGCTTAGGTCAGGTTTACATGTCAGGTATGACTGTTGACAAAGGTCAGTTTAAGGTGAAGCTGGATTCCTGTTTAACAAATCTGGATAAGTTACATACAGGTATTTGGGGTAGGTGTAGTTATTCCATACCTGTGTGGTACAGTAGAGGGGAATAGCTAAGGAGTAGGTAGGTAGGTAGTGGGGGTGACATTGTAACTGCATAGTAGCCTGTAGGTATAATTGGATGGGGAGCAATAGGGAAGTTTGTCGTATGTTGGGATTTTTATACGAGGCAGGACAAGAGGTGTTGGTATCACTAGTTGATGTAGTGGTATAGAGTGTGAGTTGGGGAGGAGTGTTTCACAAGGTGGTGAGCCTGTACTGCTCCAGGTGTGCTTGCAGTGTTCCTTCATGTGTTATTTACGTGTCCTATGGGACAGCTGTTATACTACATGTGGGTTGGGGGTTCCAGATATTGGCAATATAGTGGGCGAAGAGGGTGTTACCTACGTGTAACCGTAAACATTAATGGAAATGGAACAGGGGCTGATAGGTACGTGGTATGTATGGGGCACAAAGGGGGAGTTAGTAGGGGAATTATCCAGGGATGTGAAGGACGGGTGCAGGGATGGTCCACAGCTGGTCATGTTGTCTACGACATCTGTGTATACACACTGGATTTGGTGTTTGCGTTGGATAGTCACACCACTGGGTGGGAGTGAGGACTACAATAATATCTTGTGATGCCAGTTAGATCGACCTACATGCCTACAGTGGGGTGTTGCAACTATGTGTTCATAGGTGTTGTGTAGTGGGTTATGCAGCAACACATATGGTTATATCGTACTTTGCCATGTAAACTGGACTATACTGCGGTGGGACCCATATCGGGAATGGCTGCCCGTTAGGCAAAAGCATACCTGTTAACTGTACAGAATCCACAGACTGTCCAGAGTTTACTTCATAATATTAGTATGTTCTTCTTACAATCTGCACCTATCTGGCAAATACCTGGGAACTGAAGTCATTAAATGCAGACAAGTATTTGGATGTAAGACTCCACATCCTTCCGATGAGTCATGCTAATGCATAACCTATTATTCTATCAGCTTTCTTAGGTTGTAAGTGGAATACATAATTTCTGTACCTATTTGTCCCCCCAGCTGTTTAGGTTCTGTCCACTGGTTTTGCTCTTAGAGTTTGAGAGGTATGGGTGGAAGCTCTGCCCAATTTGCAGTATTACTTACATCCCTGGGGTGGTCCGAATACAACTGCACCAGCCAACACCTGCACACCTAGGCCCATAATTGCATACCCAGAGTTCCACCACATACCCATCCTCTACAGCACTCATCCTTACTCTGGTTCCAGGTGGGGGTCTCACCACACCACTACACACTGCCCACTCTCCATGTCTCAGGACCCATGTCGTACATGTCTCAACCCATGGGTCATCAGGCTTGCCCAACCTATTGGTCCGTGTACGTACATGCCCTGGTTAGAAAAATTGTTACAGGGACTGACTCTGATCATCATCAATTTTTGGGGTGTCCTACAAGGGACATTGATGTCTTTGTTTCAAGATTAGACTTTGCATGTCTCTCCCACTGATAGTATACTGCCTGTGGTCTGGGAAGCAGTGGTGTGTTTACTTGTATCGTGTGTTTGTATGTTTCACGTATCTAGCTGGGGGGGTTGATGCTACTTGTTACACGTTTGTTAATTGGGCCCCTCATCCCCATTGGCACGGCCTGTGAACATATGTTATTCTTAACTGCTGTATCGTATATATATATATATATATATATATATATATATATATATATATATATATATATATATATATATATCTACATATAGATATATATCTGCTGTATACTAATATTTAATAAATTGTTTTCTAGTCCTTAGGAGCTTTTCTCCCCGGGTCTCTGCTGAAATTGAGCCAAAAGCTCAGCCAGACTTACCCAGTTAACAGATGTAAATTAAATAAATAAATCAATAAATATCCTAGCTATATATATGTGTATGTTTACACAAATATATACATATATTTCTACATATCTATATACACATATGTATATATATCTATATCTATAAATAAATATATATATATATATATATATATATATATATATATATATATATATATATATATATATATATATAACAACATATGGATGTCTGCATATGTATATATCTATATGTGGGTATTTAATTAGTTTCTGTACGTATACATTTGTACTACAGAGAGGGGGAGGTTTAACTCCATGCAGGTATGGGTATATAAACACACACACCTCTACATGTTTACATCTACATCTGGTTATTCTGCTCTTTGCCATGTACAATAGACTGTGCTGCAGTGGGACTCGTAGTGGAAGTGGCTGCCCATTGAGCGGCAGTCCTGGCCAATGCACACTATTGCTTACATCCCTGGGGTGGTCCACATAGACCCACTCCACCCAGCACCTGCACAGTTAGGCCCATAATTTAATACCCATAGTCCCCAAACTGCACATCCTGTTCGTTACTCTTCCTTACTCCGGGTGCAGGTCGGGTCTGGCCAAACCAGTACACTCTACCCACTCCCCACTTCTTGGGACCCATCACGTATGTTGTCTCACCCCATGGATCATCAGGCTTCCCCTACCTTGTAAACCTGGAGCATGCGTGGCCTGCCATTCGACATCTGTGGTAATGGCAGGAAGCCCAAAAATCATTAACAAGGGGCATACATGTCTTTGTTTCAAGATTAGACTTGGCGGGTCTCTCCCACTGGTTGTATCTTGCCTGTAGTCTGGGAAGCAGTGGTGTGTTTACTTTTATTCTGTGTCTGTATGTTTCACCAGTCTAGCTGTGGGGGGGGGTGGTGATGCTCGTGCTACACGTTTGTTGATTGGACTCTTCACCCCCATTTGCATGGCCAGTGAACATACATAATTCGTAACTGCTGTATCATATCCTAGCTATATATATGTGTATATTTACACACATATATATATATATCTATATATATATATATATATATATATATATATATATATATATATATATATATATATATATATATATATATATATATATATCTACATATATAGCTACATAACTATATACATATATATCTGTATATGTATGCATATATATATATATATATATATATATATATATATATATATATATATATATATATATATATATATATATAAAACGACATATGGATGTATGGGTGTTTGCATATGTATATTTCTATATGTGGGTATTTATGTGTATTCTGTCTCTGTATGCATACATGAGAGGGAGAGGTATATCTCCATGTAGCTATGGGTAGATTTACACACACATACCTCTACATATTTACATCTACATCTGGTTATTCCGTTCTTTGCCATGTAAAATAGACTTTGCTGCAGTGTGACTCATAGCAGTTGTGGCTGCTTGTTGGGGGGCACCTCTGCCCAGTGAACACTATTGCTTACATCCCTGGGTCTGTCCATATATACCCACTCCAGCAAACACCTGCACGCTTAGACCCTTAATTAGCTACCCATAGTTTCCCCACCTGAACCTCCTCTACAGCACTCATACTTACTCTGGGTGCTGGTCGGGTCTGAACACACCACTACACACTGCCCACGCTTCACTTCATGGGACCCATCTTGTATGTTGTCTCGACCCATAGGTCATCAGGCTTTCCCACCTTTGTATTTCGGGTATGTGCACACCCCGTCTTGATAGGTCATCACACTGGCTTCCTCCCATATTATGACAATTTTTGGGGTGTCCTGCAAGGGATGCTCCTGTCTCTGTTCCAAGATTAGATTTCACGGGTCCACTGTGTCCCCCCCACTGTTGTATCCTGCCTCTGGTCTGGGGAGCAGTGGCCTGTTTACATTGTTTGTGGGTTTGTTTATATGTTTCCTCTGTCCGGCTGGGGGGGGGGGTCATGCTACGTGCTACACATTTCTTGCTTGGCCCCCTCACCTCCATTGGCATGGCCTGTGAACATATGTCATTCGTGGGTGCTGTATCTTATTATAAGTATATATTTGTGTATATCTATGCACACACACACACACACACACACACACACACACACACACACACACACACACACACACACACACACACACACACACACACATACACATATATATATATATATATATATATATACTTATATATATGTATATGTCTGCATACACACACACACATATATATATATATATATATATATATATATATATATATATATATATATATATATATATATATATATATATATATATTATATATTGCTTTATATATAATCTAACGACATGTGGATGTATGGTTATTTGGTAGGTTCTACAGCAATAAAATGTGCATAAATGTTCGTATCAGATTACACTTGGAAAATGGTATGTGCTGCAGCGGGACTCAAGCCGGGAATGCCTCATCCTTAGGTGGATGCTCTGACCACTACGCTATTACTGTGCTGCTTCATTTGCTATACCTTCCTTTTTATCCTCTTCAGGCTTTCATGCTGCTTTACCCATAGCTATGCAATGGGCAGTCCCACACACCTAAGGTTGGCTGTACTCGGAGTTTTAAAAACATTACTACAAGGGTTTCTTGGTGTTTTTTTTTTCAGTGTACTATTGCTGTTGAACACATGGGGACTGTTGGAGGGGATGTGCGGACACCTATGAGTAGTCTCGCTCATTTATTTACAGTTTCTTCTGTTCAACTTTGCAGGGGCATGTTTATTTTTAGAGCTCTGCTCTCAGACACGCCCCTGCACTCATTCACGCTCAGTATAGGATTTGGAGCTCAGGCAGCGCACCTTCATTAACATGCATGGCGTGCTGCCGTCCTCCTCTTAAACTGATACTTACATGCAGGACTAGTTTAGTCCTGCACAGCAGATTAGTAAATCTGGGGTATTGTCAAGTTCTAAAAAGATACAGTATAAAATGTGTGCTCTTCCATTGTGCAAACAAGTTAAGCATGACTGTGTTGCAGTCAGCACCCATACACTGTAATGACTGCGAACATTACACCTGCTGCCTAGCTTGGTTTGTGGCAAGAGATGTAAGTTAATGGCCAAGATACAGATAAATAAAAGCTTTTATCTTTCAAACTCTAAGTTTTATTAATGCTGGTCTACTGTAATTTAGATAAAAATGAACAATATAAAGATAATTATACATGAAAATAACTATGTATATCAGACGGTTTGAACATACACATGATGTCATATATATTATATGTCTAACTGCAAGTATCAGTACAATTATGGTTATACAATTAAAAAATAATTTTCTAAACTTTCATGTTACATACATACACGGTTAACTACTCAACGCTTTAATGTGTATATATAACTGATGAGCATGTCTGACAAACAAGTCCTCAGTAGCAATGAGCACTCTGGACAGTAATGACTATAACAAAGATACCTAATACTCAGTCTTCCCTGCCGCAAGTGGTGTGAGTTCATGGACACAATGCATGTGAGCCAGGGTTGTAATATAGCATACTCCAAATTTTATTAATGCTGTTCCACTCAATTTTTAAAAATAAAAAAGAATATGAAGATAATTATACATAACAATAACTATATGTATAGCAGTAAATATCATATGCATTAAATGCTGGACTTTGGGTATACTGACAATTATATTTATGTAATTAAAAGTTCTTTTCTGCCTGGGTTAGACTTCACACTTTAATGATAGTCATATACACATGAATATATATACCAGGACCTTGTCAGGTCACTCAAATACATGGTTAACCATTCACTTTTTAATGTATCTATATAATTGATGAGCATGTCTGAAAAGCACTTCTTCTGTAGCAAGGAGGAAAAACACCTATGTGGAAAAATATGTATTCTTTATTTTACATAGGTTTGAATCCAATTGCACAATTGACTTTTATCAGTGTGTAAAGCCACACAAACAATGTGTCAAGTCATAAAATGTATAAGCCCCAATAAATGTCTGAAATTTATGTCATCTAACAGGTACAGCAGCATACAAGCATAAGCTAGTGCCAAATGTCACATTACCCATCATATTTCATAAACTGCCTTCCTCTCTGTTTGGCATTGTTGCTCTTCACTTAACATCAAGCAAACACAGTTGGCATGATTGTGTGGGTTTGCACATTAGCCATAAAATGTAATATCATGAATTGGCAGAAAAATATTTTAACTGTTGCTGGATGACCTGTGTGGACATGGCAGGAGCTAGGAAGGAAGGTGCCCAATTTAGTGCTCAAAGATGCTGTGTAGGGAGTTCTGAATATTCAACTGACTCCTTGTAAAGCATCACAATTGTAGGATTTTATAGGGGACTATAACAGGACTCAGTATAAATCAGAGGCTTGGAATAGTTTAGCCGAGGCTGTCTGCACTGCGACTGGCATTCCATGCATTGGATAGCAATGCAGGCACCATTACAATGGTCTGAAAAAGTACAAGAGGGAACAACTCATCCAGTGGCTGGATGTGTTTAGGATTGCTGACATCCCACAGTTGTGTAAATATACAGATGAGGATAACTTAAATTATATGCAAAGCTGGAGACAGCTAAGATTAGTATGCATAATGCTTTTCTCTTTTTCTCTCCTGTTTTTTTTTTTTTTTTGTTTTCTTTTTACAGCTGCCCTGGAGATACCAGTGAACAGGGAGGCCCATGCTGAATGCTTAAAAAGACTGAGATAAGCAAGGCATATATATGCAACACAAATTAATAATTATTTTATTAAAAGTATTGCTGTCTCATACATTAGTAGCAAATTAAGCATGCACATCGCAACTGTAAAATCAAGCATCCATGCTTCATTCTGTAGCTCAAGGTACTTGTACGAGTCAATTGTAATAGTGTATTCAGATGTTGTGGGTACAAATCCCAAAAGTAACCAATACATACTAAAACAAAAAAAAATAAAAATTAAAATTAATTTCAACAAGATTGTCATAAATGCCATGCTGTTAATTTAATCTGTATTATTTTTAAAAGCATGTGTGCAATATATGAATATTGCAAGGATTATTTGGAACAATTCTCAATCCTATTTTGGATTTTTAAAAAGTATAGTTAACTTAAAAAATATATATATTTATATTGTAGTAATTTATTGTATGTGACATATAATAACTCTAATTATCTTTTTCTATTTTTTCCCTTATCTCTCTTTTTTAATTTTATATGTATGATCACAACATTCTGATATCATAATTTTCTGACAAGTGACAAAATGATTTCCAGGACAGGGAGGAAGGCCAATCAGTGTACCTCAGCCTGCAACCCCAACAACGGCTACCACATCACTGTCCAGGACATCTGTGATTCAACCTACAGTACTTCCTCTGTAGCCCCTGCATTACCTAGATCCTTAACATCAAGTACCATTATCCTGGTAGCTGGTGCAGTGGTACCCTCTGGGAGTATTGGTGGAGGTGGAGATTTTGTCACCTGCCAGGAGCTGTCAGACATGGTACATGAGGGTGTAGAAGGTACCATTGATGCATGCCTCAGCCATACAGAGACAATGCTCACTGGAATGCTGAGAAAACAAAAACATCAAGCACATCAACAGGAAGCTGAGGAAGGGGATAATAATGACAGTTCTGAGAGTGAGGATTAGAGTATCACTGTCCTCCGATGGTTCCTATCCCCAGTCATGTTGTCCCGTGACCTTTAATGTCTCTCACCATCCCTGTCTCTGTTTTGTTTGTCCTGTTTGTCCGCATTCACTTTTTCACCTACCTTACTTATCTGCCCTGACATGCCTATGTCCCTTACACAACCTTTCTCTCTTAACGAAATAACATTAAAAAAAAAAAAAAAAAAAAAAAATGGGCACTTGTCCCACAAAAAACAAAAAAAACAACAAAAAAAATCATCATATACATAGCTTTCCACTTTGCATGTATGTCTTCTCAACACACTTGATTTGGTCCAGTTGGCTATACAACATAATTGCATCAATGTCACCTATCTGTGTTTTGGTGACAGTCCATATTCATCAAATTTTATATACGCGTTCATGTTACACTGTTGAAGAAGTGGATAGCTGTGGTTCTTTTCTAATTCACACAAGCACAAGGCAAAGACAAAACTCAAGGCACCAACACTATTCCTAGTATCAACAAAGGCTGTCCCTCCATCGGTATCTTCTATTCAGAAGAATGTAAATCTTGTAATATCCACTCCAAATAATTAACACAAGGCAAGCTCCAGGAAAAAAATAATTTAATTAAAAATGTATTGAAAAAAACTAAACATATTAGAGCATACTAAAACAAGGCAGATTAAGCGCTTTCATCTCCACTCAGGAGACTTCCTCAGAATCATCTGCCATAATGACTTTACACTTGTTATAGTAGTTAGTTTCACTCCATCGGTCAACCAATTAATTCAATTCATTCAAAAGTATCCCATATATTAACCCTTTATAGTCGATTATTATAGTGTAACTATGTTAACTACTATAAATACCCTTATAATTATACATACACACAATTATGTTAAAAAATCACTATTAAAAAAAAATATATATATATATATATATATATATATATATATATATATATATATATATATATATATATTAACATGGACACAACAGTGTAAAACCTAACAGTATAAAATTGTTAATACTAAAATACTCCTCTTGGTTGTAATTAAAGAACCACCAATTCCCTGGGGGAAAAACATATATATGTTTATAGTAGTTAACATAGTTACACTATAATAATCGACTATAAAGGGTTAATATATTGGATACATTTGAATTAATTGAATTAATTGGTTGACCAATGGTGTGAAACTAACTACTATAACAAGTGTAAAGTTATTATGGCAGATGATTATGATGACGTCTCCTGAGTGGAGATGAAAGCGCTTAATCTGTCTTGTTTTAGTTTGTTCTAACACATTTAGTTTGTTTCAATACATTTTTAATTAAGTGATTTTTTTTCATGGTGCTTGCCTTGCATAAATTATTTGGAGTGGATATTACAAGATTTACATTCTTCTGAATAGAAAATACCGATGGACGGACAGCCTTTATTGATACCAGGAACAGTGTTGGTGTCTTGAGTTTTGTTCTTTTCTAATTCCCTCCTGCAAATTCCTATATTGCTTCCCCTTTGTTCTTCCCCCTGCTTGCCCTGCATTTCACCACTTTCCTATCTATCCATTTTCATACCTTTAATCTGGTCAAAAAATAGAATCACACATGGCAGAACTGCAGAACTGCCCTGTAATAAAGCCCTTCACTTTTTGTCCTCTACATTTGCACAGAGTTTGGCATCATGCACAAATGCAGCGTGACAGTGAATGGCTCTTCATGTCCTGTGGCATAGTATGGTTACCTCCACGTAATGCTGCTTGAACTCACTGTACTAAAACAACAAACAATTACATCAGCGTGAAGGTAGTAACATGAAACATTCACTTTAACATTTATTTAGACTGACAAATGTGTAAAACTGAAAATCCATATGTGTACTGTTGACAAATCAGTTGACTGATGTTCATTTTTATAGAGTACTTCACTGTAATCATTGCCTCTCACATTTTCAGAAATTATCACAGTTGCCAATGTAATGCCATCCTGACGACATGTAAAACAATTAGATTGAGCTGCATTTGAACCCCATGTCACTTGTATTAAAAATATGAACTTAATGATCTTATACCTACTGCCACAGGGGAAAGCTAGGCATCAGGTGTATTTTTTACACTCAATACTGTCCTGAATGCTGACGGCCATGCTTTGCCCCTTAGAATGTTTGCATAAAGGTAGGTGAACCAATAGAAATGTATTACTCTTTTCCCATTTCAACAGAGAACCGCGTTTGCTCATCACTTAACTCCTTACAAACAAGGAAGGCAATAGCAACAGTCCTTAATGTTATAAAAGCTATGACACAACATTTGAAATATAAAATACATTCTGAACAATGTAGTATCTGTCAACTAGTTCTACCCTTGCATATATGTATAAGTAATTCTCAAGTTGAAGTTGTATTCATTCAATGTGAATCTCGCATACACAAAAACTTTGCCATTAATCTTGCAAACTAGTTGCTCAGTGGTGCACCTTGGAAAGAGCTGATTGGCCTGTTTTACTATGTTTAATGCCCAATTAGTCTTTATCCAATTAAAATTCATGTAGAAACATGACCGAACGTAAGAGACTTTTTAGTGACTGAACACATATTTATCAGACTCATGTGTGACCTGCACCCATGCACTTGAAAATAGATATGTCAGTCATAGTTCACAAATGTCAACTACACTACAAAAATACATAGCACAACTGCATTGTTACATCATCTGAAGCTTTATACTGACAACAGACATTCTGATTGTCTTATATATGTCTTAATGTGGACATCATTTAACCACGGATATGAACAAATGTACATCCACAGTTGCATCCATGCTGATCGCAAAAGATGTTTGTGTGTTTGACTGTAAGTGTATAATGTGCACAACATATTGAGAAACAGGTGTATATGTCTCAGTTCTATAACATGCATTCCTGACAGATTATTGCATCTAATTTGAGAAGCTGTCTTTTAATGTACATCTGCACATTGGAACCAAAACAGAAAGTCTAAAGTCCACACTTTGCACACCAGCCTCATAACAGGATATGTTACCTACAGTATATAACGATGATATAATAATCTATAAATGTCATTATGATAAGAAAAAAAAGCATACTTTTGGGAGGGCACAAATATTAACTATTGTGTTCTGCAGATGGGAACAAAATAGTTAGGTGGTTGTTAAATTATTACAACAGCCACATAATGTGTGTGTCCGTATGCATGTGTGTGTTTGTGTGTATGCATATCAAAAGAGCATGAGGCTTAATCCTACTGTCAGCAATGTCATAGAGATAAAAATGTTTACAGTTGTACATGCCTACACAGCCATTTCATACAGGCCTCCCAACACCTTCTACTAGACATACAATGATGATGTCATCCACTATAAAGTATACAGCAACAGTTTAAAAGTCACTCTTGTGATGCGGTGTGTTCATTAAGTATTATGTTCTCTTGCTTGTTTAACTAGCTAGGTAAGGGTTCTAATCTTACTGCAATCAAGTGGTGTGCATGTTTGTGTGCAGTCAGACGAGCATGAGCCCATGTCCTACTGTCAGCAATGTTACATTCATACATGCCTACACAGCCATTTCATATGAGCCTGCCAACATATACTCCCAAATGTACAATGTTGATATCATCCACTATAAAGTGTGCAGCAACAGCTTACAAGTCAGACTTGTGGTGTGACCCTTGTCTTAAGTAATGTGTTCTATAGGAAGGGTTTATAATCTCACTGCATTCAACTTGTGTTTGTGCTTAGTTAGTTGTCATTGTGGAGACCATTTTAGAGCAGCATGTGAGACAATCCTCCTAACATCTTCTTCTCAAAAACACTGATGATTGTGCTATAAAGTGCAATCTGACACTACTTAAGTCAAACTTGTGCTGTGCAGCGGATGTAAAGTACTGAGTTTTCCAGCTTCTGTAACTAGATAGTTAAGGATTATAATCATACAACAATCAAACTGAGTGTATGTTCATCCAAATACCATTTTGAAGACAATTTTACACTGAGATGTGACTCCATATATATGTCAGACAGTCACCAAAACATCATCATCTCAGCATACAATGCTTCTATCATCCTGTATAAAGTGCACCATGACACTGTTAAAGTCAAATATATGTGGTGTTGCTAGCCCTACATTGTACGGAATCCAGCTTCTATATCTCCCAAATCTGACCTCAGTCAACTGTTATATGTGTGGTTGGTGGTATGTTAAACTCGTTTTATGATCTTTTGCATCTCTTTTCATTTCACTACCATTCAGGAGAACCATTAATATAGCCCCATGAATCTAAGATCCCCTTTTCCCTCTGTCCATATAGCATCCTTTCTGCAGAAGATTGGAGGATGTCATAATTTCAAAGATGCATACACACATCATGAAGCAGAGTTCTTGTATGAGCATCTGCAAGCCATCTCCAGACCATTGGATATGTGATTGGTAATTCTCTAATGGTGTGTTGCACATGTCACATATGGACAGAGGCAGTATGTAATACAATCAAATGCATACACACATCCAAACACACTCTTACTATCTTCCATCCTATAGATATTGCAATTTTTGTTTAAATACCATAATAATGGCTAGAATATTATATGATGTTGTCCCTTAGCCTACTAATGTCCTATGACCCTATAGACATTGCACATGTCAATGTTGCTGTCATTTACCTGTGCTGTGTTGAGGTGTAGATGTATGGTAGCCCTACAACAGTGTGTGCCAATTTGTGATTTCAGGTAATATATTGATGTCCACTGCTGCCATTTGATTACATATTCTGTACATATCAGCTGTCATAATATGCCTCCTGAGATCTGTTGAGATTGGATGATGCTATGTACATTGTTTCCTTATTACAGTTTGTGTTTTTGTAGTGGAGTATACCAACATTCTAGCCAGTTGTCATTCAGTCATCACAGTGACATCTGCAGTATGGCACAGGTGTTCATGTGTATACCTACCATCATTAAATGCTCTAAGAAATACAACAATATAACATCATACTGATTACATGGGCACAAAATTCTTTTTTCAATCATGTTGTAATGCTGTTATATACACAGACGCATAAGTAATCCAGATTCAATAGCAACATTTGTGAATTCATTGTATAAACAATTGTGTTGCTATTCATAAGGATTATTGAGGTCATCCCCAGCAGCATTGTGTGACTGACAGCATTTGTGTCAGTAACTGTTCTTCATGAGCCAGATCCATCTCATTTGTAATGTGTCCATATATGGTATCAGGGCCCTCACACACAGCTTTACAGTGAAAAACATGTATGGATATGATGTGCAATTGATGTAATTATGTAACATAGGTAGAGTTGTATGACTGTGTGAAGACTTCCACTGTGTGGCATGTGATGCATACCCAAGATTGTAGTTGGAGGTGTTGTCACAAATCATTTTAAATAAGCACAAAATCATATGGGGGATACACAACTAAGTGCAAAACTGTTTGTGGATGGCACCACACACATCAATCATAGGAAAGTCAGTGTCTCAACAAGTAGCACACTCACCGTTAGCACTGAAAGAGACAATCTGCTAGCTGACAGATTTGGATCAAAATTCACCCCCCCCCCATCCACACTGGACATCACCCAAAGTATACATGCATTCATTACTCAGCTTATTGTTTCAAGAGAGTAGCTCATCAGTATACTCTATAAGACTAAAAACATGGCATCAATGGGCCCAGACAACATCCGAGGTTGCCTTTTCAATAACTTGCAACCTGTCCTACCAGACACAGTTGGATCCTTATTTAACCATAGCCTCCACACAGGGTATGTTCTGGCAGAAGGGTTTACAGCAACAGTCATCCATCTGAACAAGGTGGGGCCATCACCTGACCCAGGGAATGATAGACCCATAAGCCTGACTTGCCTCATCTGTAAGGCGATCAGAGGAATCATCATGGACCTCTCAAAAAGGACACAGATAATCTCCCAACTGTGTACCCAACCTATTTTGATTCCTTAAGGATACATCATGTCTGTTAAATCTGACTTTTTCAAGAAGGTCACCAAGGGCATGGATGAGGGAAAAAGTGTGCATCCTACCTAACTAGACCTGGCCATGGCATTTGACACAAATTCACACTCAGGTAGTACAGATAAACTGTCTCAACTGGCCATAAACACATACATTATCAGGTGGGTAACTAAATGGATCAACAACAGGACATGTACTGTCATAGTGTATGAATTCACCACTAGCAAGAAGCCAGTGACCAGGTCTGTATCACAGGGTTCTGTACTATGCCCTTTCCTGTTCAATATTTACTTCCCAGAAGTCAAGGCAAACTTAGACAGACTTTGTCATACCAGCTTTATAGATGATTGCAAGCTATGGACAATCATTGAATCTGCAAGCAATACTGATGTACTGCAGAAACTAGAAATACACAAAAATGATTTGTGCCAGAGCCATTGAAACACACTACATGAACACAAAAGTATAATTATTCCCTTTTGAAAAGCAGATACTCAAACTATTTAGAATATAGACAGCACACCTCTATGAGTACACCAAATGTTATATGATTTGAGTACTCAGTCACATAGTAATCAAAATATCAACCACCATATGTCCACAGTGGTGACAAATTCCTTGCATGTGGCACAACTCAGAAGTATAGGCAGACCATCCACATCAAAGGACATTATAATGACATTTTACTTGGCCCTTATCACAATAGTAAATGAGTACAATGCCCCCCTTTGCATGTACCTTATCACACATTTGCTGCAGCTGTTGCAACACCAGGTTTTGCACAATAAAGATAAATGGTGTAAACAACAAATCATATGCAGAAAAATGTAAAGCCCCATCACTTTAGTAAATCTGCAACAGACTACTAAGGGTTGATATGTGTCTGGCCTACAGGGCACTCTACAGTCTATCCTTGATGACAATGTTATACGTTAATGAAAACTGCACAATGGTCACTCATTACAAAGATGTCAACCTGCCTTCTGACATAATAAAACATGTTGCAGAAGTAGATTCATCTCTCAGACACTCCTCCTTCTCTGGAAAATGCTTGCCATTCATAAAAAGCAAAGGCCTTTCCTCATCCTGTTCAAGTGAAACATATATAAATGGATATTTAATCATGATTGCACTCCTGGTATTGTGCCCATGTCCCTCGTGGATAGAGACCATTGGTATTAGATGACATAGCACAGGCACATCCCTCGGTGAGCATTGTTCACGCTGCTAATGAAAATTTGTGTAAGTAAGGTTAAATATGGTTAGGCTTTTATGGGATATTGGGACTTTATCCTAGTACTCTCCTGTGCACCTCTAAACCTATGAAGTTCAATTGTATCCTAGGTGCAGCTATAGTGTGACTGTACAGCATCACAGATTTACCAGTATATCATGTCAGTATTGGCACTTGACAGTTTGCATGAACATATATGCTTGCATATCTGGATTTCATGGTAGTATAAAATTTTCCATGGAAATGTCAGAGTGACAGTGATTGTGTTCCACATGTCTGGGGCTTTACATGTGCTGACAGAATCTGTGCTCCGTGTATTGTTTGATATGTGAACAATATCATGGTGACAGCTTCCTCGTTTATTGAAGCAAGACACTGCAGTGCTGAAGTTTCTGTGCACATGAGCATAACTAATGCATTGCCATGAGTCTCACATAGTGCTGTACCATTCATTGTGGTGGATCAGTTCTGAATTCACACATCAATTGCAGATGCTACAAACAATATCCATTGTTATTACATATGTCAGGTGCACGCAATGTACAGCTCTGTGTATGGAATCCACTCATACTACTGTGTTGTTTTAGGTGTTATTAACCATATGGCTAATACCCATGTCAGCCAGGCATGCTTTACTTAGGTGTATCACTTTTCACACAGTGAGCTCCTCCACATCTTGTCGACCATACATTAAGTATTCTTTGTAATGCATAGCCAAGGTATTCTACAAGATGCATGTATGATAAGTCTTTCTGTGATGCAACCAGTAAATATACAACTCATTAAGAACATTGAAGGCATGGCTACATTCTTGAAAGTGTGGATTGTGTCTTATGTGTCACGCAAACCTCTCAACTGGGCAGGAAAGTCCCTAATTTAAATAACATATGTAGCACTGTCCCTCTCAGCACCTGCAAAAAGTTGTCATTTTTGAGGAATTCCCATTATAAATTAGTGAGAAATTAAGGAGGTTGTACAAGTTCCTGCAGAACGTGTATAATACCTTATAATCACATATTTTATGTCAATGTTACAGATTAATGGTGGTATTAAATTACAATTGTCGATGATTGTTGCTGCTTCTGCCTAATGTTGTCCATGGGCCTGTTGCTATATGTCACTTATTGGTTGAGCTCTAAGCTGACATTTCAGTCATTTTCAAGCAAAATATTTTGTAGACCTTCACAATATGCACATACCCCTATTATATATTCTCTCCTTGCTTAATGTCTTTTCCCGTGATCATGTTAGGATGTTTGTATCACAACCAATCATTTCCATTGATATGTAACACTGTGTGACAGTCACATAACACATGCTATAATGTGTGATGGTATAAATAAAATACCCCCGCAGGAAGTGTAAACAGCAGCATGTACTGTGCTATATACATATGTGCTTAATGTTATGCTACTGACTTGTGGTTTAAGTGTATGTACATTGACATGCCCTTATGTGGTGTACATTACCATGAATCACATGTCCTCTTCCTCTTTTTTCATTCCTAACATTTATGTCTGTGGCCCTTTCCAGTATATACACTTCCCGTGTATTTATAAATATATTCTATGTACCCTTAATAATTACCACAAAACCTTTATTACACTATGCCAAAACATGTTGTAGTGCACATTGCACTGAGTACACTTTTCTATAATATGTGACTAGTGCTGTCATTGCAGCAGTTTTAGCCTTTGTGATCATTGTGGTTGTCCGTGCAATCTCACAGAACAAGTTTGCCCAGGTAAACTTGTCTGCTTCTTCTGTATGTATTCATGCTGCTTTACATGGCTTCCTGTGGCAGTCAGGCAGATAACACATGCCACGTTCTTCAATGCAAGAACCTAGGGCTGCTGTTGGATACACACCTTAACATAGTACAATTTAGAGGTAAAGAAGGAAAGCAGCTTAAGACTTGCTACTTACTAAACAGAAGTCTAGTTTTGAAAGCAATGACATTTCCAGCAATTAGTGTTTTTATTCTGTGCTTTGTGAATATCCTTCCTCTAGCAACCCCTGACTCAGTGAAAACTCAAAATCCATTCAAATATAACTCTTTGTTAGATGATTGGCTATATACTGGTGTTAGTATCAGATGTCTGTCTGCAAATGCTGATTAGATACTGCACATTCATGAAATGAATTGTTTGCCAAGAAATACTAGTTTTGTAGTCAAACAGATGGTTATATCTCTGTAAGTATTCAAGATCAGAGTGGGAATTGTTCACTTGATCAAGATCTTTCCAGTGATGAATGACAAAAAGGGTAACATAATTCAGTTTGGTGATATTGCCAAATCAATTGAAATTGTGCATATAATAATTTGACAATATTTTAAAACAATATTAAACTTAAAAAAATGGTATTAGTTGACACATATCACTGGCAACGCTATGAACCTTAATGTTTTGTATAAGATGACACCATTTGTTCAACTGTAGATCACAACGCTTTTATAAAATTAGATCATTTATGAAAATACAGGTAATCTTCGTAACTGCTTTATCAAAAGAATATTTATATCACAGAATTTCTTCACATTACCCACAATGTTTTAATGTCCTTTTTTACTAACATCCACTACTTGAATATACCACCCTCATCTTGACAGTTTCACATTCTACTATATTATTAATTTAACAGAGGAATATGTCCAATTTTTCGTAATTCTTATAAACACTACTTAATAATTCCTAGTGTAGATGTCCCATGCTGGTCATTTGACTATTATGCTTAGCAAATCATGTCAGCTTGTAGATGCCTTAGTTTTATGTGTTTATCTTTACGACAGAGTCAGAAATTAGACTTTGAAAACATTGTTGCTTATACTCATTTCAGGGGTACAGGGAAGTCTCCTGCAATGGTGAGTATACTCTGACAGGATACACAGGAACTTTGCTTTCCCAATGACCATACTCTTGTAAGAAGCAATGAGTTCAGAATGAAAATTTTGACTAGATTGTATTGATCTGGTGTTATGACAGACATAGTGAAGCTTTATGTTGCTGGCATTGGGTGCCAAAGGACTGCAGCCGAACTGAGATTTAAGCCTGCTCTGATACCCCTGTCCATTATACAGGTTCCTTTTAATGTATAACAATAGACACCGTGGATCCACTTGTCAGATCAGGTAATGACCATCAGTTTATTCTGATAATTACTGAAGGACCACCAGAATTTATTCTGGCAGTACCCTGGAGAAGAAGCAATATAAAGTTGACAATAAAAGACTTAATAATTCTTTGCTCTATGGTGTGAATTCCCTGAGAAAGTCTTCCTGAGTAAGCCAGAGCATTCATATCCCAAGTACACATGAATAAACCATGCTGGTATTTAAAGTCAAACAGCTAAGGGCATCTATATGCTACCATTAAGCAGATGGGCTACTTCAATGCTTTAACAACACTTTACAAACTATGTTATGAAAGGCTATATAATTAGGTGAAAAAAAGCTGTACAAGCTACTGCCAACATTTTTCATTGCTGTAAAGAGAAAGCCCCAAGTCTCAAATACATTTGCATCATTTAAATTGCTGAGTGGCAGACATCTCCAAGACTTACTAGATATTAATGTATACTTGGAAAGAGAAAAATACAGATTTAAAATTATGATAGAGCATTTTGTGCATCTGCAGGAAAGGTTTAGAACTCACCTGTAGCAAGGGAAAATATGAGCAAGCTAAAGAGGGAGCATATATCACGAATCCTCATAGGTTCATAGGTTCATAGGTTCATACTAGGCTATCTGCCCGAGGGCATTTATTCCATTGGTCAAGATTTCGATTTTGTTCCACAGCATAGGGAGTCTTTGTGATGAATCTATCTCTCAGCACATCTATTAATAGCCCGTGGTCGTTTAGCTTAAGTCTCCCCCTTGTGGCTCTTATTCATCAAATCTGAGGAACTTTGTGGCCTCTCCAGCTGCTGCAAGTTGATCTAGATGAGAATCCTTTCATGATATACAAATACAGTCAAATAGTAACAAACAAACAAGGTTCCAAGTGCAATAAAAAGTTAAAATGCAGTAAAACAGCTTCAATGTAACAGAAGGCACAGTTGCTAGGTATTTGCTAGGTAAAGCAACAAAAATATACTCTGAGATCAAACCAGGATATGAGGTACTTTCATTAGTACCCACAAGTTATTTGCAAAATGGAAAAATCATTTTGAAGTGATAAACAATGAATGTGAAATGAATTATAAGGTGAACAAAAGGGAAAAAGGAAACCATAACTGGTTTATGTAATAAATATTCCAAAATCACGGAGAAGATTTTCTTTTACTTTTATTTTCTTCCGTTTTCTTGCAAAAAAGTTGTATTTACTGGTAGCTCATTTGTTGCTGTATGAGGTGTTGGGTGTAAGTGTGTGTGCACATATTTGTGTATGTGTGTTTGTGGAACCATCAGCTTGTGCCTTTTTGTGGTGTGTGTGTGTTATCCACAATGTCAGTTGATTGCTGAGATTGTATTCATGTATAGTAATGTGCAATGAAGTGTATCTGTGATTAGTTTTCTTTATCAGTCCTAATACAACCATTTCAATCAGATAATTCAACACATTCATATATATATATATAGATATATATATATATATATATATATATATATATGTGTGTGTGTGTGTGTGTGTGTGTGTGTGTGTGTGTGTGTGTGTGTATATATATATATATATATATATATATATATATATATATATATATATATATATATATATATATACATATGGCTCCCCTTCAGAAGGTCGAATGCTGAAATCTCGAAATGCATATGGCAGAAGCCATATGCTCGAATTTCAGAAGCTCGACCTTCTGAAAGGGAAGTAAAAAAAAAAAAACACAAAACAATGTTTGTGCAGGGGGGCAAGCCCCCCTGCACACCCACACCCCCGCTACTTATTTATTCCAACTCTGAGATCGCACTACAGCACAGAAAGGGAAATCTCCCATTCTGCGCTGTATGCTGATCCCCATTCAGAAGGTTGTGCTTCTGAAATTTCGAGTATATGTTCTCGACCATATGCATTTCGAGATTTCAGCCATTCGACCTTCTGAAGGGGAACCAAATATACATATATATATATATATATATATATATATATATATATATATATATATATATGGGTCCCCTTCACATGGTCAACATTTCAAAAAGTCGAAGACCATATGGCCGAGACCATATGATCGACTTTCGAAATGTCAGTGATGTAGAATGGGCATCTCCGTATAGTGCGGAATGGAAAGATTTCAGCACTGTAGTGTGATCTTAGAGTTGATATATTTAAGTTCTGGGGGGTGAGGGGGCCCCATGGGGGGTGCAGGGGGACTTTCCCCCCTGCTAGCAATGTGAAGGTAAGTGATTCTTGTGTTTTTTTTTTTTTTTTACATGGTTGACATTTTGAAAGTCTATCATATGGTCTTGGCTATATGGTCTTTGACTTACTGAAATGTCGACCATGTAAAGTAGACACATACATACACATTTTTTCCCCTGTTCTCTCTTATATTCCACTAAATTCTTATTTCATTGATCTATTTAAGTAGTGTAGTGAAACTTAGAATAAAGTTGTTGTTTTGAAACAGTTAATAAGGAACACAAGTAAAAATGATTAATAATTGAAGAATTATCAGTCTCACTAGTATAACCCCAAATAATCCATGAGAGAAAGCACCAAAAAAGACAGACCCCAGGATTCAAGAAACTCATTGTAAGCTTTGTAAAGAGCCTAAACAGAGTTTACACATCAGCACAATGGCGCAATGCATACTAATGAGGCATGGTGCACATAAGCTAGGTTTCATGGCCAGCCATGAAACTGTGTAAGCAAATGCGGATATCAAGTCAGTGTTTTACAGATCATCTACAGTCCATGGATTTGCATGGAATGTCATAATGACTACCAAGGTTTCACAAATAGCTGTGAATTTGTTAGTGCAATATATCTCCAGAAAGGCCAACATAATGCAGGGACATTTAACCAGTAATAGGGACATATTTGCCACAGATGTCACATAGACATATGGTAGAATGAAAGTAAAACATGTCTGTCATCCTCTTTGAGCAAGATATGGGGAAACTTTGTCATCACAATAAACAAAACATGCTGGAGGGATAGTTTCATGACCCAGAGACTCCCCAGACTCTGGAATAGTCTGCCAATACATGTCAAGCAGAGCGCCTCTTTGGCCCTGTTCAAAAGGAACCTTGATGATTGGATGGGAGAAAGGAAATTCACCTGGGGGATCATGTCAGTCACCCTGCTAGACAGGGGTCCAGGGAAGTAAATAGTGTGGGAAGAAATAGCCAGTGAATTGTTATGGCTAGGCTTGTATAGGCCCTAGGGCCAATAGCCTAGTGTCAACCTATGAACCTATGAAAAGTCATACATAATGGGGGGACAAAGGCTCCAAAATAGGGACAGCATTTTAATATTGCACTTCCAAATTTAGAAAGTTGATAAAACAAATAGGTGGTACATCAGCATGAACTTTCTGAAGACCATAAAATTTGAAACTCAAATGTCAGTCATCAGTTTCTGACTTCACTCCACAATGGCATGCCAGTGATTTGTCAGAAAACAAACATGTTATGGGAAAAATATCACAAATATGAGACAAAAACTGGATATTCTGCACAAATCTGGACATTTGAGAGGTAATCACTCAAATGTTTGTAAAACTGAGTCACATCAGTCCAGAGATCATCCCAGTGATATGGCAGAAAGCCACAAGGAAAACATATGGACATCATGGGAATATCTGGACAGTTGAAAGGTATGAATGTGAAGTATATGGTCCAAACACAGTACAAGACAGTGTGCCTACCATGCAGAGTATTGTGATATCCCATTCCGGGCATTCTGGATTGAAGCTGTGTTAATGATCTGTAACAGGACATGGACTGCCATTTAAAATAATTACTCAGGAGATGTCTGTGTATTGAATAGGGACACATGGATGAATTGCAGGAATGAACACAGGGAAGGAGGACAGGTGAAACTCCCTCACATACAACAGAGGAGGACATGTCAATGGAAGATGGTTGTAGCAGCAAAACCAAGCACATATCTATATGGTGCAGTATGAACTGTTCAGTGAAAATGTGTCTTTGACTGTCACACAAGGTGACATAACAACAGGGAGGATGTTTGTGTGAGATAAGCATCCTTACATGAATAATGCATAGGAGATTTATCAAGGATCTGACATATGAAGCCATTAGCCTAATAGCACTAGGGTGTTTAGAATCCTAGCTGTGTAAAAACACAAGTACCCATTATTGAGCATAGTTGGGTGGTCATTTTAGCAGAGCAAGTTTGTGAGGAGCAGCAAATGACCCTGTCCATGAGGGACATAGGTGTCAGTCCAGAGGTGACTTTACAATTACAAAACCGGTACTAAAGGTTGCGCCAGAACAGGGTCATTGAGGAGTACTACTTCACAACCAATGGGAGCCTATTACAGAAGTATGTGAATGGTTGTGGGATATATCTGTCTCCCCAGCATGTTCTGTTTATGTCACAAGCTAGATTGAGGACCCTGGGGTGAATTATTCTTATCCCATTTGAATTGCAAATGTCCAACATTTCCAGAAGGGCAGGGTCTGAGATTGTTCTGCAAGGCAGGCATAGGTCACCTCTCAGCAGCCTGTAAAATACCAAGACAGTGACAGGTATGTCAGTCATTTCATGTATGTCATGTTTAGAGGCCTGGGATTCTGCCAGGTACAACCCTATGTTTTCTCTGCAGGTGTCTGGTGAGGTACAGACAGATGTGAGCATTGTACTCCATTATTAGTGTGATAAGGTGGAGTGCAGCAGAGGTACGACTACTCTGGTCTTGGATGTGATGTCTATATGCATGACGTGCGAAATGCAGGTTGTGTGTGTCACCATGTCAACATGTGTTCCCAAGTCTCACAACACTGTGTTGGAGCTTAGGGGGGTGCTATGTATATAATAATTAGCAGGGGTGCATCATTGACAAAGGAGACAATTAATCATAAAATGCTTTAAAGTTCAGTTTCAGTCCAAGAGTTTTGCACCACTCATTAGTCTGTGTTACCCCCTTCTATAATATGCTACTATCATTAGGGGCTTTATATGAATGTGTCCAATTAACAGTCATCTGCAACCTCAGTAAACCACAGGCCATCTACTGTTGCCTGTGCGTCAGGGAAGTATTTTCCAAACAGTTGAGGGCCTAGCACAGATCCTTGTGGTATTCCACTGGTGAGTGGACTAGTGGTGGAGGTGCAGTCCCCAACTTTGAGAGTGAATGTTCTGTCATTGAGCTAGTTGACTATTTATCTAGTACTGTATGGCCTAATTCCCAGATGGGAGATCTTCACTATGACATGAATGGGGAATAGTGTCAAAGGCTTTGGATAACTCAACATAGGCATTATGTCCTGTTATCCCTCATCCAGGTCATTTGAGTAAGTATCCAAGAAGTCCACAAGGGTCAATACACAATCTCTACCCTTGTTAAAGCCAAAATGGGTAGGTAAAGTGTGTTGAAGGTCACCTATGTTCCTCGTGGCTATGGTCCATGCTGATTTCTGCACTGGTCTTGTAGATAAGGCTTTTTAGGCATATGGGTCAATATTTATAGTTCTGCATGTTGCCAGATTGATGTGCATTACATGGCATACAGCATTTGATATTACATTTTGTAGTGTGGTTGATATATGTATAGACAAAGTACTGAGACCCCAGAGTTGCAGTACTTGGAGCGTGCAAACACATGGATGTATTGTAAATATGTGACATACTGTTAGGCAGGACCATCAGTTTGTAATGTTTGCACATGCAATTTCATGTCATACACATGAAATAGACAGTAAACAGCAGTAATAGAGCATAGCATGTACATTTCCATAGTGCTGTGAGTAGCAGGTTTGCAAAACTGT
Source organism: Protopterus annectens (assembly GCF_019279795.1). NCBI lineage: Eukaryota > Metazoa > Chordata > Ceratodontiformes > Protopteridae > Protopterus > Protopterus annectens. The sequence continues at coordinate 1,882,096,461 of NC_056739.1, forward strand.
TAGCAAAGTACATGTGCATGCAAGATGCACATGTTTGTGTGTAGGTAAGCAATACACAAACAAGAGCAGCATTGGTAAAGCCTGACAGTTAGTACTGAGTATATGAAGTAAATCTGTTGCTTAATTGACTCTGTATCAGCACATGTTAATGCATTGATACATTCCTTTTTTGGGCTAGATGGTACTGGGTTCGAATACAGGTGTATCTAATACTTTAAAATACTTAAAATAAAGTGGTGTAAACTGCCCAAAATGACCAAAAACCCCAAAAGCAAGGTGCAGAAACAGAGATGATGTAAAAATGACTTTTTTAAATAATGACTTTTTTGAAGATTTTATAATATTATTCAATGGGTTTTAATTTGAGAAGAATAAAGAACTATAATGTTGATGAAGTCTATGTATGAGACGAAAACGCATGGTGGAATATCTAAGGCGTTTATGTATTTTCAAGTGTTCGTTTTTCATTCTGTTTTGTACTGTTTGTGGATTTGGTGGTTGAATAAAGCTTTATAGTGGATTGTACATCATCTCCGTTTCTGCACCTTGCTTTTGGACTTTAAAATACTTCTCATTACAGAGTGATAATGCAATGACATAAATTATTTCTATGAGATGTGTTATTCTGTGTTGGCATAGCACAGTTGGGTTAAGTGGCATTGCGTGGAGGCAAACATAGCATTTTGTTGCCGCTCACCATCCCTGAGCATTGGTACGTGATGTGCACTTTCTCACAAACACAGAGCTCAAATAGTGAAAAGATACATTGCTTTTTTTGCTACTTATGTGTGTTGTGTGTGATTCTATGTTCTGATGAGGTAAAAGCTGTTAATGTGCATTAGATAGGAAAGTGGTGAAATTGGGAGTAAGCAGGGGAAGAACAAAGTTGGACAATTAGTACTGAGTCTTTGGAGAACACCTGCGCTCCTTAAATAACTTGATGGCAGCATGTGTTAATGCAATTAATGCAGTGATACATTCCTTTTTAGGGCCAGATGGTACTGGGTTCAAATACAGATGTATGTAATACTTTAAATGACTTTCGCATTACAGTTGCTGCACATTGGTGTGATATGTGCACCGTTTCACAATAATGCACTAAAGAAAATAAATGGGGAAGATAGGACAGTGGTGAAATGTGGAGCAAGCAGGGGGAAGAACAAAGGGAAAGCAGAACAGGATTATGTGGGGGGGGGGTAGGAAAGAACCATAGCTATCCATTTCTTTGACAGTGTAAAGTGAACATATGTGTAAAATATTAACTGAATTTGGACTGTTACCTCCAAAGAGAGGGCTAAGCACAACACAATCATGTTGTGTAGCCAATTTGGCCAAATCCACCTTGCAAGAAGATGTATGTAAAATGGAGAGCTATGTATGTGACATTTTTTTTTTCTTTTTCTTTTTTTGTGAGGGAGAGAGGAATGTTGGGAAGAGAGCTCCTTTTCCTCCTACTACTGTGCAAAATGAGGGAGAGCAGCCTCTCTCTCCACCATAGACATGCACTAGCAGTGTGGTGCACTACCCTACACACCATCCCTGGCATCTCTGTGTGGGTGATAAAATCACCATCTCTGTTACTGCTCCTGGAGGGTACCACAGGATCGGCCTCTGGGGAAGAGCTATGTGAGGAGACAGGTAGTGTAGGGGCAGCAGAGGTGGTACTGCCAGGATAGCTCACAGATTTGCTGGGCAATAGTACTGGAGCCAGTGGAGGGAGGTAGGCAGATCCTGTGGGGTAGGCCTACCATGCTGTGCTGTTGAGCATTTAGTCATGTGGTACACATGGAAGACATGGACATATTTTAAAGACACATAATAAAATGCAACAAAAATAAAAAAGTAAAATAAACTAAAGTAAAAAAATAAAAGAAAGATAAGGTTTGGGATGTGAGAAAGAAAGAAAGAGATAAGATTAGTACCTGCATATGTGACATACATTGCATTAATACAATTATTGGACTATATTATCTTAACCTGTACTTTTAAGACTACCACCTCCTAACAGAGAACTTTTACTTTTAAGACTACCACCTCCTAACAGAGAACTTTTACTTTTAAGACTACCAGCTCCTAACAGATGCATACTTTACTATAGATTGCAGCAAGTACTCCTTGACATGTGCATACTTGCTTTTACAGTTGAGATATGCATTCTTAATTTGAAACAACTCTATAAAATAGCAAAAAAGCTCTCTTTAACTTTTACTGCTACATTAACAGTACTCTTCTGCTGCATACATACCACATGCTTCCCTCATCCTCGCCAATCTGGCCCCATGGGTTCTTAAATTGATCTCCTAGTCCATGGCAGCTGCGGAAAAAACAGAACAGAACAGAATACCATTACGAATACCAGTTTTGCCTATATTTAGCTTTTAACTCTTACAAGTACTCTCTACAGTTGATACTTACAAAGTTGTGGGATGTCTGCAGTCCTAAATTTCTTGATCCAGTTATAGAGGGTATCCCTTTTCCTCTGCCATAGGTCATTACAGTGATGTCTTCATTGGTTACCAGTGTGCAGGATACCGGTGGCACTGGTTACAATCCAGGCCAAACTCTCCCAAGGTTCTGACTTATACTGGGAACCAGAATAGTCACCTTGCAGAAGTCTGGCACTATGGTGCTTAACTAGGAGTCCAATAAAAAGCCTTGACCTCCTGGACACTCCATCTCTGTGCCCTAAACCTGCACCTTCTTCAGAAACACCTGCCATGTCTACCATGGATCAAGAGCAATGGAGAGTGATGGTTTCCTACTATTTCCAGTTATTGTATTTACTGGGAGTGCTCACACTGTTTGAAAATTATGTGCTCCACTTACCATCATGCAAGCACAGTGCTCAGCAGTGTTTACTTCTGAGCACCATGTTTGCAAGGTGGTAATCGGAGTGCAACAATAGCAAACAAAGCAAATTCAAGGTTATTGGATGTACAGGCAGTTGTGTATGTGTGTCATACAAATGTGAAGGCCATGGCAGTCCAAATAGCAATAATATCCTTATAGCAATATAGTACACAATATACCCACAGTCATGCATTTGAGAATAAATGTGATAATACATAGTTAAATGAATACATAACTGACACAATGCTGGTGCCTCAGCCCTGATATGTACAGTTAATATCAGCCACACAATGTGAAGTGTTATAAGTTATAAGAGATACTATAACGGGAACTGGAAAACAATAAAAATGGAGAACCATGTGTATGGGAGTCCTGCACTTACACCTTTTGCCACAAGAAGGTTGAGAAAGCACTTGTCTATGTTGCAGTTTGTTGCTTTAAACTGCAATTTCTCAACAGTAAAACAAAGGTTGAACACCCTGTACTAGAACCGATGACCATCTGCAATTCAGCCCTACACTTAACACTTGCTGCTACAGGAGTAGTTACATGACATTCCTTATTTTACTAATCATTCTAAAGGTCTTGCTGTTAACAGCAGCACAATGTCACTTAGGTTTGCAAAGTGTCCAATAGTATTAGTTGAATGCATCAGGCTTCACTTTTTGGATGTCTGGGTCCTGTCTGCTTCATGGGTGGTCCAGTTGTCCAGTGTGTGCATTGTTGTGCTTTGCACAAATAAGACAAGCACAGCCAAACCTGACATTCATTTTACTCTATCTCCCATGCTTGCACTAAGCTGTGCATTGTACAAACACTGACCAATTAAAAAAAATAAATAAATAAATAAAAAAGAAAGAAAAGGGGGAGGTAGTTTAAATGAGAAAAAACAATCTATAACATGCACACTGGAAAATGTTAGTATTCATGGGATATTACTACATAGTTCTGGATTTGAACTCTGGCTCCAATGCACCTTCAGAATACAGGATGAGTGTCTTATAGCTCTTTGCCACACAAACAGTTTTGCAGCAGGAAACTTAACTCAGTATGCACACAACCAACTGCAAAAGCACCTACAGTGATGTCAAACAAGTATTCCTTTCTACAGTTAGTAGTTTTGGACTTAGTGATCACACAACTTGTCATGATTGCTGCTTGGAAATATACAGCTCTGTCTTACATTTCTGTGTTTGATGGACATTTTTCATGTATCTGAGCAGTAATCTGAGACATGCAGTGTGTAAGCCATTGTATATCATTGGCCTTAAAATCTGTGAGGAAATTTAGTGGAAATAATCATGTGCAATTGCCAAAAAATGAAGGGCAGGTTGGATGTGAAGGGACACAACCTGTGACTTGTGTGTTGCTTACTTATATTTCTAACCTTACATGTAACACTTTGTAGATATGACCTGACACACCAACTAGAAGTAAAGCAGCCTGCAGTGCTGTTGTATTTTTCTTCTCCCAAACACTAATCAGTTACAGTTGCAATCCATTAAAACCAAACACTGAGGGAGTGGCTGCACTATGTTTACATCCCTACACAGATCCATTTTTTGGGATTCAGCAATTCTAATTAGTTCACACCTCATTTTGCATCTTCATTGTGCTGACAGCCCTGAATCTACACCATATTAAAGCGCAACTGGGTAGCTAGGCAAACCGATGGTGAGGAGTCTTGTTTATGTGGGGAAGACTGAAGATACGCTATGCCTTTGGGATATATCTTCACAGAGGAGTATTGAACGTCAGAAGGTATGCTTCTCTATGTTTAGCTACATACTGCATATACTGGAATGTCACTCAGAAAATTCTGAAGCAAAGGATTTTACACTTTTATCTGTATGCATTACTTAGAAGTGTAGTCATGGCATGGGCATGTTTGCCAAGCCATTTCAGAGTTATACGTGATTGCCAATACAAGAAAATGGAATGCATTGTGATAAACATGTACAAATGTTTCAGTGACAGTTCCTTTGATAGAACTTTTAGCATTTCAAAGATGAGTTGATAACAAAATGTGTCATTTTCTTGTTCATTTGTGGGAGGAGCAAAGGTGAGTTACTGTTATGGCACAAAGAAGGATAGATTGTTCTTTTGTGGGAGGGGGAGCAAAGAAGAATTACTGTTTTGGTACAAACAAAGATAGACTGTTCTTTTGAGGGTGGGAGGAGCAAAGGTGAGTTACTGTTATGACACAAACAAGGATATGTTGCTCTATTGTGATAAAAGGATATGCCACTCATTCTTATTATTACACAATACACCCTAGTTTCAAGGCATACCTTGTAAATAAAGCATTATTGATATATATATATATATATATATATATATATATATATATATATATATATATATATATATTTGCATTTGTTTACCAGGATGGTCCAGCTGGGTCAGAAGTGTCCATTTTCAGTGGAGTTCTGGGGAGAAAGGCTCCACATATAAGACATTTTGCATACAATACAGAATTTACATTAATAAAGACATTTAGTACATATTATTGGCAGCTTATACAATTGGTGAAAAAACAGTACATAAGTAATCATTCTGAAATCAAAAATATTATAAAAGCAATACAGAGTAAATACATGAGAACATTCCATATGAGTAGTTTTCAGCTTGCAAAATTTATATAGGACACTTCATGTAGTGGGTGCAAAGCAGATATAGGAATTAATTAGAGACTAGGTACTTAAACATTTCACATGTTTAGGAGGTGTAATAGCTGAGTGATAGGCTATATGAGTCCTGTTGCAGGAATCAGCAAAGTCGATGGATGTTGTTGCAGATATAAGTGGTGGTGTGATATTAAGGTAGGCTGTGAGAGTACCCGAATGTCTTGCCTGGTTCAATGGTAGGTCTATCAGGGTTAGTAGAAGAGGGAAGTGGACTAAATGGCCAGGTGGAGTAAGTAAAAAGACAGGTGGATGTGAAAGGAAGATGCCACAGTAGTAGAGTGGGGGTGAGAACAGTTGTTAGGGTTGTAGTTAGGTTATATGACATGTGGTGTTAGCACATGTGAACAGCCAAGATGAGGAGAGGTGTTGTTTCAGAGATGTCTTGAAGAGGGTTACTGAGCAGGTGGATCTAAGTGTTGTGGTGAGGGAATTCTAAAGTTTTGCGATGGTAAAGGAGTAAAGCATCTGGCCAGCCAAAAGTTTGGGTTTTTCTACATTTACGAGCAGTTGTTTGTTGGATTGGAGTGGTCTGTTAGGATGGTATAAAGTAAGTATAGAAGATAGAGCATGGCACATGGATGGATTATGAATGAGTTTGTGAGCTGTAGTTAGTTGGATAAAGGTGAGATAGTTGGGAAGTTCAAGCCATTTTAGTCTGAGTAATGATAAGCAGTGGTGGGATGAGTAGGAGGCATTAGTTACAAACTTAGTGATTTTGTTGTAGCATGAGTCTAGTTTGGACTTTAGGGAGGACTGAATGTTGGTGAGGAGGGGGCCACTGTATAAAAGAGAGGGTAATAGAAAAGAAGAGGCAAGGGAAAGTTGGGCTGATGCACCGAGTAGATGTTTGTGTCGGTAGAGAGTGCCAAGCTTTTGATGTGTCTTTTTGACATTGGACTAGATGTGCAGGTCGAATGTGAGGTTTTCATCTATAATGGCACCTAGGAGTTTTGTGTTAGGTACAATTTCGATGGTGGCACCATTTAGGGATTGAATGTTGAAGTTCTCTTTTTGTAGGGGTGTGGATTTTTTGGGGGCAAAGATTGCTTGTTTGGTTTTCCTGGGGTTCAGGGCAAGATGATTATTAGACATCCAAATTTCGGTGGAGATGAGGGCATTTTGGGTGAGTTGGTGTAGTTCTGAGGAGTTGTTTGCAGTGCAGATAATAGTGGAGTCATCTGTGTACTGGATGACTGAGCTTTGAGAGAGTGCGGTGTGGAAGTTATTGATAAATATGCAAAACAGAAGTGACATGGGTCTGTCCAAGTAAACTCCCTTCTGTGGCTGTATTACAACAGTCTTGGAATATGCGGGACAAACCAGCATGGAGTCTACATAGATACTTTATAGCTTATTGAATAGCTCCACTATGTCGGATTGGTTGATTAGCATACAGTTCAGCTGCTTATGCTATAATTAGCATACCTCAATGTTTACCTGGTTTGCACAAGGGTGTGTGCTTCTACATGGTGCTTACTGAATATAAACCTTTCTGAGGCCATGTGAGCATCGTGCCACAATGTGCACATGGTGAAAAATGACAGTGTAGGCTTCAGTGAATCCTGGGGAGAAATTTTTAATATTCTTAGAGGAGATAAAAAAGTGTAGAATTACAAGAATGTTTTAAATAGTAGGAAGATGTAAATAAACATCTGGCTAATAACAGACACGATTAAAGCAATGAAATGCTTCCTGTATGTAATACAAGGTTTGTACAAACACCAATCACAATATCAGTAGATTGCCAGGTACCCAGTATTACTGCTGCACATGTTAAAACAGCACTGTCCAATGCCAAGAATACAGCTTCTATGGGACCTGACAACATCCCTGGCTGTGTTATACATGAAGTACAGAGTGAACTGGCACCTCACCTGTGTGCCCTGTTCAATCACAGCCTCACCTCAGGCTTTGTCCCTACCGAATGGTGCACTGCTACAGTCATCCCTCTCCACAAAAGAGGGGCAACTACACACCCTAGGAACTATCGCCCCATTAGCCTGATAAGTCTGATATGCAAAGCTATGGAACGCATCATCATGGACCTAATAAACAAGGATATAGGGAATCTCCAAACTCTGGATCCCATGCAGTTTGGTTTTGTGAAGGGTAGATCATGCCTGCTCAACCTGGTCGACTTCTTTGAGTCAGTCACCAGAGCTGTGGATGAAGGCAAGGTGGTTCATACAGCCTACCTTGATCTGGCCAAGGCCTTTGATACCATTCCCCACTCAGGAATTATAGTAAACCTCACTAAGCTAGGCATCAGCCACTATATCACTAGGTGGGTTGGAAACTGGCTCACAGATAGAACCCACAGTGTGAAAGTAGCTGACTCCAAGTCAGACTGCCAACCAGTCACAAGTGGAGTCCCACAGGGTTGAGTCCTGGGTCCTCTCCTGTTTGATATCTACTTCTCTGAAGTCCAGGCCAACACGAAGGGACTCTGGCTGACAATGTTTGCAGATGATTGCAAGTTGGGAGCTATTATTAACTCCCCAAGTGATGTTGACATTCTACAGAAAGGCCTCATTGAGACCAACAACTGGTGTCAGAACCATGGCCTTAAGCTCAATGCCAAAAAATGCGTCATAATCCCCTTTGAGAAAAAACCCAGTTCCCATGAATTAACACATCGATGGTAGTCCACTGAACACAGAAGGTGTTATAAGAGATCTGGGAACACAGGTTGACAGTGACCTCTCTTTTGACCATCACATTGCCACTGTGGTCAGAAAGTCCTTCTATGTGGCACATCTCATTACTAAGGGTTTTGCATCCAGGAAGAAAAAGGTCATTGTCTCCCTTTACTCTTCCCTCATTAGGCCAATCATTGAGTACAATGCCCCATTTGGTATGTACCTCACTAGACACCTGCAACAACTGGAGAGGCTGCAAAAGTACCTCACAAAGAGGATCCTAGGCCTTAAACACTTGTCCTATATGGACAGACTCAATGAAACTCCAACTATTCTCTGTCTCATATTACCTACTTAGAGGTGATGTCTGCTTGACTTACAAAGCCATGTTTGACCCAGCTCTGTTAGAAATACTACATGTAAGGAAATCCCAGTCCCTCTGTACCACATGCTCCAGAGACCTCAACCTCATTACCGCAATCAACAGAACATACTAGAGGGACAGGTTAATAACCCAGAGACTGAACATGCTATGGAATAGACTTCCCATACATGTCAAGCAGAACACCTCACTGGCCCTCTTCAAGAGAAATCTTGATGAGTGGATGGAAAATAGAAAAGTCACACTGGGCATCACTCCAGTGGCTCTACTCGACAGGGGCACTGGGAACTAAGGTCGGGTGACACGATGCCAGGGTAATCCTATGGGATAGGCTTGTAAAGGCTCCAGGGCCATTAGCCTAGTACACACCTAGGAACCTATTCATTTAGTTTTGATTTGCTATTTTGTGACTCTGATCAAGTCAAGTTAACACTCGCTTCTCTTGTGATACCCTTGAAAAGGGACCCTCATATTCAGTAGGCTTATCAGTTTCACAAATAAATTAGAAAAATAAAAAACACTTTATTTGTATTATACAAATATCCATCTCAGTCAATTGGCCTTCTCATTCATCCTTCATTGGCAGTGTGAGCTGAATGAGACAGGGCATAATTTAAACAACTATCAGGGGTTTTCCTTATTTAGCCCTAACCCTCTTGGTTCATGCCTTATTGGCATTTGAATACACATGACTCATTTCAACAAGTGGCATAACCACTAAGGACTCAATTGCTTTCCCCACTAAGGAGGCCAGTACTTCATAGTGGTCTTGGTTCTCTACCATGGATTCCACTACAGGACTGCGCAATCCAGACACATCACCACACCTACCCTCTATAGAGTGAGCTGGCATGGTCTTATTATTGCTCCTGTCAAACTGTGTTATCTGGATCGGGTAACCCAAATGATGAAAAGAGTCAGGGAATTTTCCAGGTGCCCTAGCCAGATTTTCCCTAGTCAGTATAAATGAATAAGTAAATAAATAAACAAATTAATACATAAATAAATAAATAAAATGTACTTACAAGATGTGGAAATAGGTGAGGTCAGCTACATTTTCTATATTTTTTAGATATTATGCAGTTATTTCTATTCAGTACACATGAGCTGTTAGCAGTGTGCTATGGTTAACGTTTTAACCATTTATCAGTTTCTTATATTGAGATTAATTACTTTATTTATTTTAAACATAGAACAGCATTTTATCGAACTAGTACAACCACCTTCAATGCAATATCAGATCTGTTAACTACAGTCACAAACAGTACATAAAGAGCTTGAGGAGAATGCTTATTTAAATATGAATGTTGGGCCAATAACTTTATAGTTATAATAATTTTGGTAGCCTGTAATAATTTGCTGAGTTGACTTATGTGTCATGGCTGCCTGTTTACATATATCTGAGGTGCACAAGTAAAAATTCTAAATTTGTTTTTGTTTTCTATTTTGCTTTTTTTTTTAAATGGGTGTACAGGATTCTCCCAAAATGTCCTCTTTAATGTACCCAACTGACCGATTCAGTCGGCTGTGGGGTGAGACCAAGGCTTCAGAAGTCTAAGAAGAGCCATTTAGCACATTCATATAGAAGCTGATGAGCCATACAAGTCTATTCTTCCCCCATGAAAGTGAGTCAGGTGGTAGGGAGTTTGTCAGTCTGCATATCCTGTTGCATATTGTAAACCTTCTCCTGACACCTGATAGTGGTTAACAGAAGATGCACGTACAATACATTGCATTACATGACTTCTGCCTGAGCTACCCACTGCTTTCAATATGAGCATTCTAACTGCATTCCTTTGGGAGATACACCTGCATTCTTGCAGATGCTGCAAATCCAGTGAAGAAAGTCATCATTCACAGGCAGGATGGAAAAGCCGGTGTTGACAACTCACTCCCATCCTTCTTCACCCAGTCCCTGTAGCGCATGTATTTCTAGATAGTCATGTGTCACCTGGTATACAGATAGGGATTCTATGTCCCATGATCAAGCCACCCAAAGTAGATGTGATCATCTTTTTTCCTTTACTTAGAGTGGTTGTAATTGCTGGGAGATGCAATCTACAGATCAATAGTTCTGCATGAAGTTATCTAGTTTTAATAAAATAAAAGTATATATATGTATAAACTTCCATTGTCTTTCTTAATATATATAAGATTTTATTTTAACATGGTGACATTGGTTCCCACAGATGTCTTTAGAAATTATTACCACAACTGATTTAAAAAACAGAGTTATATGTCTATTTGGAAAATTATTCATGCAACTATATTGTAAAATTTTCTAACTTCTGTGACATAAAGCACCCAACAGAGAATAACAAATTAATGACGACACTATTTATTGACAAAATTCCATAAAAATTGATTTTGATAGTATACCATAATAATTATACAATATATTTGCTAGCTTTTTGATAATCTTTTCATGTCATTCTCCAACATAAATGTAGCTTTTAAGGCATTTATTTAAATAGATTAAAAAAACATGTTAGATTTACTACAGCTAATGAATTGTATATCATGTAATAAGACTTTCTGCAAGGGCAGGTATACTTAGAACTGTGCTAAAAATATATTCAGTGTAAACCAAAGATGATAAACCTTTACTATTCATGCTAATCAAATGTGACTAAATTCCTATTTGTTAGTGGTAGTGGTAGTGTTGCTAATACCATGCTATTCTTAATTGGTATGTTTCATATCTCAGAAGCTTTGGGGTATTGTTTTTTGCAGTGTAGTCATTCTAAGAACTAACCTGCAACTTTCTTGCAGTTTTGATGCTCCAAAAAGTATATAAACTGTAAAATAAAGTCTGTTCTTGAGTAAATGTAAACCAGTCCTCAAAACGCAAGCTTCCAGTAAATCCTAACTCAGTTGTTTATTTCTTGAACTCATTAACAAACTGGTTATATGTTCATTGGTTAAATAGTCAAGCATACAAGCTTCTGTCCAGATCTGCTGCTTGATGATATAGCTCTCCTAGCCATTCGGCAATCTGACACTCCTCATCTTTAAGTTAAGCATCAAACATTAACAAATGAATAAAAATAAATAAAAATATGTTTTCCTTCTTTGGCTGGCAGTGGCATGGTCGGTATTTTATTCTAAACATCTGTAGACACAATAATTTTTGTTGTTTTTTTTTGTGTCTGGATTTTTTTTCTTGGCTAATGCTGAACTTACAGTGTGCACACTCAGATCTGTAGCTAGGTCTGTTTTCCCTTATGTGCACTTCACAACTTAAAGACGAGACGTGAACAGAAAAATAAAACAAACAAAACAGCCAGTGTTTTTATTATTGCATTTACTATGATAGGAGGTATTTTTATAGATTCTCAGTTGTTCAGGACATTTTTTTCACTGGTTTATGATGACTAGCTTCTTTATAAAATATCAGATTGTCTCTAGCAATCTGTGACCGAGTGTGCTTGTGGCCCTTGCTGTTTGCCTTCATTGAAGGTTAAAAACTTGAGGTAATTATACAGGTAAAATGTGAATTTTAGCAAAGTAATATAATGGCTGTTAGGCTGTGGGAAACTAAACTAAAGAAAGAAATGGTAGCCAATATATTACAATACTGGAAGGAATATGGTGTTGAAAGTTCATCCTATCCTGCAAAAAAGGTAGAACTTTATCCTTGCATCTCTAACTGAAGCAGTGGTCATATTCAAAATGAAGATGAATTATTCAGAAGACAGGCATGCCAATTGTGGGGGGGGGGGACTATAATTGAGACATATTGGTGGATATCAGAATCCAATGCTTTTTGTCTTGTTTGAAAAGGTAAATTACTGAGACAGGGAATCTGCCTCTTTATACTTTTTAATTCATTTATTGGCCTCATCTTAAATACAATTCCAAAAAGACGAAGAATCAGTCTTTCAAATTTTTATAAGATTGTATAACAATTCACAAAGGGAAATCATTTATGCAAGGCTTCATGGACTTTTTGCTCTCCTCTTTGAAGGATTTTATACACATACACCATCTAATGAAGAAGAAAGTAGGTTACATTTTTTGTTAATCAGTACTCACCTTTTATGTGAAGTGACAAGGCCCTAAAATCTTACCTCTCAAAGCATAAGACATCCTTCTAAACAGTACAAGTGTGGACTTAGTATTTCCTTCCAAACTGAAGGCTTGAATTTCCTCTTCTTAAGAACACAGGCACAGCACTTGGCAATGTTGGGGAAGATACTAATATTTATGAGGGTTACCTGTTGACCTGTTTGGAGATTTTTTTTAACAGACTAAGCGTAGTCATAATATGACTCAAGAAAGTGTAAAGGAAAAGTAAAATGCAAGAGGCCATGGTATTAGGTAAAATACTCTCATCAGCATACAAAAAAGGAATGCAATTCTACTGTATGCTAGTACAAACAGACTTAAGTAAAGAGTCTATCAGCAGCTAAATCAGTGCAAATTACCACAAGACAATGGACAAATGAACTACTTCTGTCTCTAAACCTCCAAAAATTGTTACTGAAGGCTTAATTAATGTTAATATACTCATACATCTGTGTGGAATCATAGAAGCAATTACCAAAGCATCTGGCCCAGGTGGGATTACATCAGTCTTTTATTAAGAAATACACTTAGAAATGGCTTGTCTCCAGTACTCTCAAAATTGTTTCTTGCATTGAAGGAATGTGGTCCCTTCCTCACAGTCCACAAGAACAACAGATGTTTGTCAATTTTTCAAGAAAGGGAGCTGCCTTCAATATTACCTTAGATAAGGGGTCTGTCATTATTCATATTAGAAACAACCTTTTCAAAAGGATGGCATATGGAGGATTTGGGGGGCTCTCATCTGATAAAACTAAGGTTGAGGCTCCAAAAGTATTTATAGAGAATAAATAACCAGTTGTAGATATATCATGACATTTTTATTAAGCCATTGGTTCCAGTGAATGAGAATTTCTTCGTAAAAATATTGAAGTATATGTAATTAAAGGGCTTTTCCTAAGTAAAGATCGATTGCAGTATACTGCACTCATATTGAAGGTGATTATCAATAGGTTGGATTCTCAAGTCTTTCAACTTCATAGGCTAAATAGGCAAGGGTGCCTCTTAATTTTCATTGTATTCATTCTTCCAGTGGTAACACTGGCAATATGCAAAACAATCACATATGAGCAGGGTTAACAGTTCAACACTATAGCACTCTTGTGGCAGCTTTCTTTAGGCATGATTACAACCCATTGACTCACAATCCAGAAATATATCTCACAGGTATATTGAACTACAACTGCCATCTTCCATGGCTACGCTGCATCAGTACTAGACTTATGTGACTTTTGCTTAATGTTGAGGATTTGGCTATGTTTTTTCTGCTGAATAAGGACAGTGACAAGGACTCACATTAAATCAGTGCCCCCTCTGTTAGGCAGGAAGTAGTCTGTGCCTACAGCTTAAAATATGAATATACCAGAAAATACAATGTAAGCCTTGTATTGAAAGACAGACCTTAAGAATAAGATTATACACTGGAGCAGAGTAAACATGATTTTTTTACACACACTTCAGGTCATCAAACTTGTGGTGGCACCTCTTTTGTTTTACTTATTAATCCACTGCTGCAAACATTCTCCTCCACAAAACTGCAGAGGATCCAAAAAATTATTATTCGCTGCTTGTGGAATGCATCCTCCAAATAAGTCAGGGAAACATTGATGGTGCCATTAACAATGGGAGGTTTACAGTGTTCTGGATTTTTCAATTTATTCATCATCAGCACTGCAGTGTGAATGTTTGAGAGCTAATTGTTTGCCAATAGTTTTTTGGCTGATTCCAAAATTAGGTGTTATGTGACAAAAGTTTGATAAAGAAAATAGGTCTAGAAGCATGGAGTTGGACATGCATAGATTAAAAAAATAGGTGGAATTATAGAACCCATATCAGGGCTAAGTATTTTGGCTAGTAACTGGGAGTTCATATCAAAAATTAGGCAGTGCATTAGAGTTATTGGATCAAGAGGAATTCTTGTCCCTTGGGATGACCTGTTTAGTCATTAACAGGGTTGGTTTAAAGACTTCCTTGAGTATGACATAGGATGTCAAGCTCAAAGTATATAATGGTGACAATATTTATAGCTCTATTATTTTAGTTCTTAAAAATTACACAGAGTAATTCAATGGGTTAGTTTTATTTAAAGGCTTTACCCTCCCTGACACAACAGAACATTCACTTACATTTAACATCTCACTAATATGCAGCAGTGTCTATAAATGTCAACCTCTTGGTTTAAGCATCTCAAAAAGCTTGGTGAAACTTGGAGGAACTTGTTAGGTTTTAGTTCTGAAGATGAAGAATGGAACCATATCCCCATTTCCTGAAAGAAGCTTAGGACTGATTCTCCCTTGTCTGCCTTTACTCATTTTAAATGAATTAATATGTGCACCATACCCACAGAAGGCTTATGAAACAGAACTGGGAATAGAAAGATATTCACTACAGTTGTCAAAAGCATGATGCAGTCCAACTTCATATGGTTTGTAAAATTCCTCTAGTAAACCATGGTGATACAAAATATATAAAGCTACAGCTTGGGAAACAAGCCATTTCTTTCTCCCTTTGTCAGATAATCCTTTGGGCAGTTTAGTATACAGCTCCAATGCTTAGTGACTCTAGCAGCAGTGTATATGTTTACCTTGATAGATTATTATATTATTTTTTACTTTACTAAGTTTTTATCTACTTATCTGCTTAATTCCTGGGACAGAAAGGTATCCACCATCCCAGAAGAAATGAGTAATGTGTATTATTTCTGTTCTCTGGACAATGTTAGACAGATTTCATTAGGATGGTTTTTCAAACCTTTAAATAACACCTGTCAATTTATCACTGAACAACTCTGACTTGATACCAAGTGACTGTTGTAAGTGCCTTTTGCAGGCTAGGTGAAGTCTTTGATAAAGAATTGTTGTTCCATTATGAAGACATTTGTATCCTGTCAATACGTCTAAGTTACTTTATTTTTCCCTTCCTCATATGTTAACCTTAAGTTTACAAATCCTTACAGGATGTGTTTTTTTTCTAATTTCTGTTCTCATATAATTTAGATTCAAGTATTTGGGTAGTACTTTATAAGCGATTTGAGGAAGAGCATCATATTATGTTATATTTAGATTTGTTCATTCATATAGGATGTTACAATGGTGCTATTATTCTTCAAATGTCTAGATATTTGTATTTGGAAAGCAGTTGTATTAAGTTTTATTGAAGTATGTTGAAAGTTGCATATACACGCATGTGTGTGCACACACACACACACACACACACACACACACACACACTTGGAAAGAGATACACACACACACACACACACACACACACATGCACACACACACACACATGCACACACACTTGGAAAGAGGTACACACACACACACACACACACTTGGAAAGAGATACACACACACACACACACACACATACACACACACACACTCACAGTAGTACAACTACTACTAATCTATTAACATTTTAGACAGTCAAGCTGTTATTCACTATGATCACTTATATGAAATTTATATATGGTAGGCATTTAGTTGTTACAGTTTTAGTTTGCAAGCAGGTCTCTCTTTATTAATGTAGAGATTTCTAGTCTGAATTGAGGCCATTTTTTCAGAAGACGATTTACATATTATATCAGAAGAGTAAGACAGGTCAAAATGACAAAATAATATGAACTGAAAGTTAATGATGCAGACATTTTTTCATGTTCCCCATAGTAAAGAATGACTCTTTAAGCCAACAGTGATAAGCTGCAAGATCTTTTTGCCTTTTGTGTTGTAACTCACTATGCAATGGACAAAGAAATTATCCCTGAAGATAATTTCTATCATTATTTTTTGTTTATCCTCAGCATGTGGATGTAAGAGGATAATGAAGACATGGAAAGGAAGCATAAACAAATCTCATAAGTATGCAATAAGCTGATTGCATGTTTTTTTTTTCTTTTTTTTTTTTAATTTTCTGGAGAGTCAGACTACTTATGATTTACTAATGTGAGCTGATGGCTTGTGATGGAGTTATCTTCCTAATAGGATTAGAAGCTATGTTAAAGTGCTCCTTAGCTTTATTTCAGTTTTGCAGAGTGCAGCAACACTGATATGCACTCTTGTTGTCTGTTGTGATGAAAATGTGTCTCTCATAATAGGCTGTCTAACTTTTATTATCATTTTTTATACTGAAAATCTGTGTAAGCAGGGTCACTTCCTAACTGGAAAGACAAACACAAGGACAAAAATAAATGTGTCACTTCAAAATATTAAATTCCTTTGAGGTTTAAACTATGTTGAATATCAGATAAAGTTTTAATATAACACACATTTTTTTCAGCAGATGCTGTAGAAACAGCTTACAATTTAAGAAAATGATATATGTTCATGGAAAAATTACTGTCAGTGTTTGACTCACCTTCAATGCTATGAGATTACAAGGTTGTGAGTTTTATGCAAACACAAGGTGATTAGTTTCCTTCTCCAGTGGGTTGTACTGGAACATAAGGATTTTGCTATATCCCCAAGCCACCAAACGTCAGATTGTGTCAACTAAGGTGGCTGTAAAGGATCCAGTGGCATGTTTTGAAATAAAATTAAGGAATTTTCCTGATGTTGTGCCCAAATTAGTGTTGGCCAACATAAATATCAACTTATATCTCCTCGGAAAATAATCAGTGAAGCTTCTAGTAATAAAATGTCGAAAAAGTTAATAAGTATTAAAAAGCTATCTTATGACATCAAATTGCATTAAATATTGTTCTGCTATTTTAATGCTGGTGTTTTAGAAGTACATTAGACTCTCTTCAGAATTTGTTCTAACTTGAAGGTGCTTTGCTGGTAAGAGATGTTATCTTTATCACTCTTCATGAACAATATGCAATATAAAGGGATGTTATTTCATACTTTTAATGCACAATATAATTTTCCGATTTTGAATTTTATATGTTCTACAGTGATCTGTTACCTAAGAGAATAAGAAGATACATCAACTATATCTGCTAGCAGCAAATAACCAGCAGACACAATATGTTCATAGCATATTTTACAAGGAATCATAAAGGTAACATTTAAACATTCTTTGATATTTAAATATAAAAATACAACCTTTAGTTCAGAATGACTAACTTATTTCCTGAATAAAATATACATGGGAACTTTATTCCTTTATATAATGAAACTTCAATGTGTCTGTTGAATTTCCATAATGCAAAAGGATCAAAACAGGGTGCGCAGAATATTTTTATTTGAAGAATAAGCCAGTAATTTTTTAATTGAAAGTTCAGTTTTTATCATTTTTATATTTAATATATTTGTACACTTGTGGGAAGCAAGCATACTGTCTTTTTTATTTAGGTTCATAGGTTCATACTAGGCTATCTGCCTAGGGCATTTATAAGCCTAGCCAGAATGTGTTTGGCTTTCGCCACCCATTTTAAATTAATTTTGCTATGCCCTTTTTCGAGGTTAGTATACTGTGCCTCTGTCTAACAGTGACACAGAAGTGATACCCGGGTTAAACCTACGATCTCCCATCCACTCATCAAGATTCCTCTTGAAGAGAGTCAATGAGGGACTCTGCCTAACCTGGACTGGGATTTTATTCCAGAGTGAAGGGAGCCTCTGGGTTATGAATCTGTCCCTCCAGCATGTCCTATTTATTTTTTCAATACTTTACATTTTTAATACAAAACCCAATTGCCAAACTTTATACAGCAAGACATTTACTTATTTTACATTGACTGCATTCTATAAAATAACATAAGTGTGGTCCAGATTCATAAAGAGCTACACAAAGTGTGCCAATCGTGTTGGTATAGCACGATACTTGGTATTCATTAAGTGGCTACACATGACTTCAAGCAATGGGAAATTACAAAATATGCTAATGAAAGCGCAAAGAGTTAAAGTACATGTTAATTAGCTAAGCCAATATGGCAGAGCTACTCAGGAAGCTATAAAGCAATTGTATACATTCAGCGAAGGCTTTTACCATGTACACCAAAACTATTGGAATGCAGGCGCAATTACATTTAAAAAAAAAACTAACACGCTAGTGGTTGCTGCTGCTAATATTTTGCTGTATGTGCAACAGGTTTTAAATCAGGGTGCTGCTGCTACTGCCAGACCTTGGGCTAGAAGAAGATGGGTGTTTAGACCCCATTTAACGTATCATGGACTGCATGAAACAAAAACTCCTGAGAGATACAGGGTGGACAGGGAAATACAGGAGAAACAAAGAAACCTCTGCCACCCCCAACATTAGGACTCTGGAAAATCATGGAGAACACATCTCAGTAAAAACAAAGGTATGTTTAGCATTGTGTATACCAGCTACTGGTACTTTCCAGAGACCCACAGGGGATATATCAAGGATGTGACAGGCATCAGCCTCTAGAATATTACATCAGCTTTTAAATGCAATGTTACTACATGCAAGGAAGCATATCTGTTTCTTGCAAATACCACAAGAGAGAACAAGAACAATGTAAGAATCGCATGGAGCAGCACACTTCCATGATGTTTTGAGGGCCATAGATTACATACACATAGAAATAAAAGCTCCACTCGGGGAAAAGGTAAGGAGGTATATCAACAGAAAAGGATTCCACTCTGTAAACTGTCAGGTTGTCTGTAATGTCCAAGGGATTATCTACAATGCCTATTGCAGGTAACCCAGCCAGTTTCCATCGCTCATACATATGGCACACTTGTGAGCTGTACACCAGGTTTTCTGGGGGTGACATCCTTCAAGAACGTCTAGTGGGGGATACAGGGGATGCACTGGAGCCCTGACTCATAACACCCCAAGAAACCCACATAACCCCACCAAGCAAGGATACAATGAGGCCCATGCTCAAACTAGGAATATCATAGAACATGTGCTTGGTTTGCCTAAATCAAGGTTCCAGTGTCTAGACACATCGGGAAGTGCCCTGCAGTAAGAACTAGGAACCATAGCCAAAATACGTACAGTCTGTGCTATGTTACACAATATAATTCTCAGGCAACAGCTTCAATAAGGACAGTAAGGGGCAGGAACACAGGTTCAAGGACCACAGGCAGGGCCAGCTGCAGCAGGTACAGATGAGTAGTCTGAAAGAGAAACACTAGTTGCAAATGTTGCTGGCAAATGGAGGCATGCACAGTATGCCCTGGTTCTTGTTAAGAGGGAAAGGAGAACACACACAGTCACTACCTAGCTCAAAGCCTAAGATCTCCCACACATAGAAAAACTGATGCCTGTCAGACAACACACCCTTTACTTAACCATGCAATGGCTGTGGTCTGAGAGCATCAGACAGCGACAGCCCGCAAACACAATTGTTGCTTGCAGTAATGACAAACTAAGTATGGAACTTGTAAAGAAAAAAATTATACAATTTATTACATTCATAAGGAAATATGTATATGCCTCTAAGCAGAGCTTTTTGTCTGAGGTATACAGTTATGTCAGTAATAGCTCCTCTGTAAGATGTTTGCAACATATCAGGTGCTTTCTAGAAACAATAGCTTGCATCAAGCATTTCAGTTGACCACAGTCCATAAAACATTGAACATGTCAGTTTTACCCTCCTTGCATGACTATACCAAAAAGCTATACCGAAATACCCAATGCCTCCAATGCTGTAATGACAATACTAACTGAAAATCAATGTGGTACAATATAGCAGTAAACCAATCACAAATTAGTAGAAACAAAAAATCAACTTTAGCTCTACGATATATATTGCAAAATTTGTAATACATTCCTGCATTAACAATATAAATGCAGCATTAGAAAAATAATGCCAAAATGTTGCAACTGTCATATTCCACCACTGTAGAGTTTAGTTAAGGTTCATAAGTTCACAGGTGTTTACTAGGCTAATGACGACAAGGGCCTTTTTAAGCTAGCCATGCATCCCAAATCTCTGACAAGTTACTGTACCCTTGATAAGTCTAAGCAGAGGCTTGGAAGATGAAATATTTACAAGCAAGGGCCTGGGAGATGAATCATTTACAGGTTGCTTGTGTCCATTAGAGACATAGGTGCCAAGCCAGGGATGAATTTTTTGTTCTCCATCCAATTGTCCAAGTTACACTTGAATTGGTTTAGGGAGGAACTCTACTTCAAATAGATGGCGAGCCTGTTCCAGAGATGGGGTAGTCTCTGGAATATATGCCTGTCTCTCCAGCAGATCCTATTTATATCACAGGCAAGGATTAAGTATTTAGAATGGGTAATGCTAGTGCTGTTTGTTTTGTGGATATGCAGGAAGTTCATCAGAGTGGGGTCTGACAATGTTCTGTATGTCAGGCATCGACCTCACCTCAACAGCCCGTAGGAGACAGAACACAGGGGTAGAGCCTTGAGGAGGCCTGAAAAAGACATTTTACTTACACCCTGTATTCTTTTAGTGAGGAACCTCTGTGGATGTTCTGTTTGTTGGATATGCCTGGTTAAGTACATACCAAAGTGAGCATTGTACTCAACAATAGTTTTGATGAATACCGAATGAATGAAACAATGACTTTCTTGGACCTAGATGCCATACCTCTGTTTATAAGTTGCACAACACAGAATGATTTCCTCACTACTGTAGACACGTGATGGTCAAAGGCAGGAATACTGTCTGTGCATGTCCCTAGGTGCATGACTACTGGGTCATCTCTAAGGGGTGTGTTGTCAATAGGATAATTACCAGGGATGAATGACTGCCTGAAGGATACTTTTATGCATTTCTTGGCATTTAGTTTTAGTCCATGGCTCTGACAACAGTTGTTTGCCTGTGTCTGCCCTTCCTAGAGAACATTTGTGTCGGTGCGGGATTCAATGAAAGCTCCTAGTTTGCAAACATCTGGAAGTCTAATCAGCCAGAAAAAAATGACGTTGGCCTTGACTTCAGAGAAGCAAATGCCAAAAAGGAAAGCTCCAAGAACCAATCCCCGAGGGACTCCAAGTGTGACTGGCTTCTTTGTAGAGACGAACTCTCCAATTCTAACTTCCTAAGTCCTGCCTGTGAGCCAGTTGGCTATCCATGGATGACATATGGGTTTGTACCTAAGCTCCTGAGTTTGTCAACAATGCCTGAGTTGGGTATTATGTCAAATGCCTTGCCCAGGTCAAGGTAGGCAATGTGAACCATCTTGCCCTTATCCATTGCTTTGGTATCCTTCCCAAAGAAGTACACCAGGTTGAGTAGGCATGATCTGCCCTTGAAGAAAACAAAGTGGGTTGGGCTCAGTGTCTGGAAGTTTTCTATATCATTTTTCATCATTTCCATGGTAATTCTTTCCATGGTTTTGCATATAAGACTAGTGAGACTTATGGGTCTGTAGTTTCCAGGGTCTGAAGATGGCCCACCTTTGTGCAGCAGGATGACTGTTTCTGCTCTCCATTCATGAGACATTAAGCCTGTTTGGAGGTTACAGTTAAATAGCAATTCCAGAGATCCTGATCAGTCATGCTTCATGCTAGTTAGAAGGCATCCTGGGATATTGTTTGGGCCCATTGATGCAGGGTTCTTGGCCTTAGAGAGAGCATTAAGGACCAGTTCCCTAATGATAGCAGTGGGGGTTATATTTGATGGTATTTCCTGAGGGAAGGTTGAGGTGGAGAGAGGAGTAAAGCTAGAGCTGAATTTGTTTACCAGTAGGTTTGCTATATCATCTGGCTCAATATAGGTGGTTGTATTTACAATGAACTCTACACACCATTGTGTATTGCCTTTGAGCTTGTGGACAAATTTGGCTTTGATAGACTTTTTTGTTCTCTGAGTTGTTTAGTTTGATGAGAGTGCTTTTATCCTGCCAGGTGCGGCACCTCCTAATTTTTGCCATGATTTTATTCCTTCTGTTATACAGCCTATTGATTTTGTGATTCCACCAGGGTGGCTTGTTTTTTGAGTTAGTTCTGTTCTTCTTCCTGTTGGGTACAGCTGCCTCCATGCAGCTACTAACTTGCTTGTATAGGGTTTCTGTGAACAATTCTGCATAGGCAGCAATGTTCTCAGGGATTATGGGAGCTTTAAACTTTGACAGGTTGTCATTGAATAGCAGGAAGTTAGCCTTAGAGTAGTTCATGAATATTCCAAAGTTAGCTGGGGGTCTAGATTTAATTTTTACTTCAAAGGAGACTATTTTGGGGTCTGACCTTACCAGGGAAGACATTACACTAGGGAGTGTGCAGTATTCTACCATATTAGTAAGGACCAGATCCAGTATGGTTGCACCTTTGGTTGGTGTATGATCCAGAGAGTTTGTGTTTACAAAATTCAGAAATCTATGTACCTGTACATTTGGTCTCATACAGGATTTCCATTTAATACTGAGGTAATTAAATTTGCCCAAGAATAGTAGTGAGTTGAATGCTGAGTGTTTCCAGTTAAGTTTAAATACATGGTATGGGTTTCCTGGGTCATACAGAGGGACCTATAGCTTGCAAGGAAGTGGTATTGAGTTTTACCTATGATGATTTGAACATGAAATAGCTTAAATGCATTGCCCTGTTTGACCAGCCTTGTGGTATATTTATTTTTAATGTAAATTGAGACACCTCCACCTTTAGCTCCTGTCTGTGTAGTAGCTGGTCTAAATATATGGAAGGCATTATAACCTTGCACTGTTGTTGTGCTCTTTGTGGCTTTAAATTATCCCTGTGGTTCAATAAGCCTACACAGAGTTTATGTGTTTGTGCAATGAGCAACAGCCATACCTCTCAACCTCTTAGTGCAAGAAATCTGGACAAAGCAATAAATAATGGGGGAACAAAGACCATGAGAGAGGGACAATTTTTAAATAATGTTCTTACAAACTTAGAAAGTTGATAGAATAAAAGGTATTGCATTAGCAAGAATTTTCTGAAGGGTATGAAGTCTGACACTCAAACGTGTGTCTTTATTTTTTTACTTCAACCCTCAATGATTTGCCAGTGATTTTCCAGAAAACCATAATTTGATGAAAAACTGACCAAAAATATGAGGCAAATATCTGGACATTCTGATAAGATCTGTACAGTTGAGAGGTATGGCAGCAGCGCTTAATGCCATGGCTCTTCTTCAAATGTAAGCAAACACAGTTTTGTGGAATCCAGAAACCATGTAAAGCAACATGGATAGTGAACATAGTTACAGCATAGGAAACTGGGCTAGTGGGATTGCACAGAATGCCACAAGGACCACCAGGGTTTTTCATACATTAATGTATTATGTTGCAAGTACAGGACAGTGTATATATACACTCCAGCATAAGCAGCTCTCTGCATCAAGCACAATTTCCCTCAAGAGCACAAAGGGGACATGCTCCACTGGTATTGGAATCTCTGTCTCTCCAGATCCCAAACAAGACTCATTTTGGAGCACTGTGTTCTAGTTCCAAGTATCTGACACAAATACACTTGCATATCTGATTACACACACACACACACACACACACACACACACACACACACACACACACACACACACACACACATACACACACACACACCTGGGAAGGACTGACACAGATTCACCAGTTGTGTCCTCTCTTTCCAGACTACAAGGTAGATTGTTGCCACCAGCAAAATACTCTAAGGCTCTTACCAATTATACTGTGTCAAATTAATACTGATATAAATGTTAGAGTCTAACTAAGCAGTAAGGCTTTATGGAGTAGCCACCATGTCAATAAAATAAGCACAAGTACTCTTGAGATGTTAAAAGTATTTTCTGAAAGACCAGCCACAATGAAAAGGTATAAAAATAGTTATTAATGGATAATAAAATAGAAAACATGAGAATACTTAATTTTTAGTTACAATAAAAAACAGAGTTTGCAGTCACAGGAAATATAAAATAACACAGATGGGTAGAATCTCACTGATGCAAAAAAAGAAATAATAGAGTATATATTATAATATATGTAAGAATAATACTAATAAACTAATCTCACTGCACTTTTCCTAACTAAACTAAAGAGAAACTGTCCCTAGTTAACTCACTTAGTATCGCAAGGCAAGATGTACTGTTGAGATGCTCACTTCCACAAGGCAAGATGAGATGCTACACACTAATTAAACTGTACAACGAAGTGATGAACATACCTCTCAACCTGGAAACATGAAAAATCTGGACAAGGCCCTTGAAAAATAGGTACAAATCTATATGCTGATTAACATAAAATTTGCATACATAATTATGTAACCTCACCCATTCCAATGCAATTGTGGTATGCCAACTTTCAAATGCAAACTGAAGAACAGACAACTAAAATATGGCACCAGAGTCTTCCAGCAGCCATTCCGACGTACCATTACCTGGCTATTTCACCCCATTTACCATAAACACTAATGTGCATACTGCTTTACTTCTAAAATAATTATTAGGATTTTATTGTTACATTTTATAGCACAATGCACAAACACTAATGAATGTCTGCTAAACAAAGCAATACTGTCTCACAATGAAAACAGACTTAGCACTGAAACTTCTCTGGCTTTGAAACTGACATTCATTGAAACAGCACTGAAACCCACACCACATCCAAAGAAAATGTATCTGGTCAGTGGTGGATAAAGATTATCTTTGAGCTGTTTTCAAATCATAGGTCCCTTGCACACAAAACACGAAACATGCACATGTTCTTCGATACACCTTCCTGACTTTATTAAATTATATTCCTTGTATAATACAGCACACTTGCTAGACAGAGAGCATTTTAAATTTATTGTTTGAAATTTTTCCATATATATATACATATATAAAATAACAGTAGTGTAAGCCATGAGCATCTTGCATAGCTTCTCAAACTTATTTTCAGTTTCAGTTTTTTGCTTGACTTACTCTGATTTGTGTTATCAGACCAACTCAATAGCTGTAAATGCACAACAAAATAAACTAGGCAAACTGCATGTTTTAAGACTTCCAATTTTTAGTTCAGGTACTGACAGACCCTCTCCTACATTCATCCTGAAGCATCAAAACTATCATTGTAATCCAAGTGCTGTTAACTGGCCACTCTTGCTTCTCCACTGTCTGCAGTGGAAAAATATGTGTTTTGTCGTGAATGCTGGAAAATGTACTGTATTTATTTAAAAATATTTCTCTTATAATGCAGCACAGAACATAATAATTAGGATTTTCTGTACCTGAATTTGGATTAATGATATTTTATGCTCTTTCCTTTCAGGCACAAATGCCCTTGTGCATGACATTTTCTCACTTCTGCTGCATCTGTAGCTGCACCCTTGACTTGTTACACCCACCACCTTTAAAAGTACAACAACACAGTACATTATCAGCAATACATCTATATACTGTGGGAGTAGACCCCACAGCCTTCTGTATCAAGAGCAAGTATTTAACCTGTTATGCTATTAACAATGCAAGCAAACTCACCATAAGCAACACTAAACTTCTCTTTTCCTGAAGCTTTCAGCTCCTTGAAAAATCCGCTCGACACTCAACTGCATCACTTAAATTTGTAGCACACAAGAAATCTGGAAAAAGCCACATTTTTTTTGGGGGGGGGGACAAAAGCCCCAAAACCAGGGACACATTTTAAACATTGCTTGTATAATTTTGGAAAGTTGCTAGAATAAAATGCTGTGTTACCACCATGTGTTTCACTGCCAAGTCGTGGTCACAGAACCCTGTGCACTATAGTCAGAGCAACATACCACTATACCAAATCAGCAGTTTCCTGAACAATAGAAAGACTGAAACTTAAATGACTATCATTTAGTGAATTCATTTCTCACTTCTCACCATAGTGCTCAACCTCTTAGCACAAGAAACCTGGACAAAGCCAATAATAGGAGAATACAGAATTCAGTTCTCAGTTCTCACCATAGCTCTCAATCTCTTAGCACAAAAAAACCTGGACAAAGCCAATAATGGGGGAATACAGAATTCAGTTCTCAGTTCTCACCATAGCTTTCAACCTCTTAGCACAAAAAACTTGGACAAACCAATAATATGGGAATACAGCCCCAAAAATAGGGACAATTTTAAAATACTGATCTTATAAACTTAGAAAATTAGTAGAATAAAAGGTTTGGTGCTACCATTTATTTTCTGAAGAATATGAAGTCTGAAATTCCAATGCCTGTCATTATTTAGTGAATTCAATACTTCTCTGAAATCCAGAAAACCACAGATTTTATGAGGACCAGAACAAAAATATGAGGCATAAATCTAGAAAGTTTTCAGAAGGACTGGTGGGTAGGGACTTCAGGCTCTTGTTACCCTGTACCCAAATTACAAGGTTTGAGCTTGAGTAGCTCCTGTAGCCACCGGGAATATTCACATTAGACATTTTACACACACACACACACACACACACACACACACACACACACACACACACACACACACACACACACACACACACACACACACACACACACACACACACACACCTCTGCTTCTTCAAATGGCAATGGCTCGATGGCTCAACACACACACACTCCCCCCTGACAATGGCTCCACACACCTCTTCCTACCAGCTCAGCTCATTCTTTCTTAGGTGGCATAGATATACAGTTCAGCAGCATTGAAAATGCATTGCTGTTATTCCTGCTAAGGATTTCAGCAGACTCCAGTAGGAAATGCATACCTCTGCTTCTTCAAATGACAATGGCTCGATGGCTCCACACACACACATACACACACACACACACACACACACACACACACACACACACACACACACACACACACACACACACACACACACACACACACACACACACACACACACACTCACACACACACACACACACACACACACACACACACACACACACACACACACACACACACACACACACACACACATACCAACCTCTGCTTCTTCAAATGGTAATTGCTCAATGGCTCCACACACACACACAACACCCTCTGCTTCTTCGAATGACAGTGGCTTGATGGCTCCACACACACAGCTCTTCCTACTGGCTTGGCTCATTCTTCCATAGGTGGCATAGATATCCAGTTCAGCAGCATTGAAAATGCATGCTGTTATTCCCGCTAAGGATTTGGTCAGCCTCCAGCAGGAAATGCATGCACATTGAGATTCTGCTCAATTCCATCAGGCTGTTTCATGGAGCTGATGTCATCCCGCACGTGATGACATCAACTCAAAAAGCCAGGAAATAAAATTTAAAATAAAAGCACCGGGAAATTCAGAAATTTAGAGGTGTCACTTTGAAATTGTGTCACCCATTATTTGGACCCCAAAACTCGGTAAAAAATGAGTAATTCAGTACAGCTGGGAGGTATGGTAATAAACAACTGTATTGTGATAACTGATATAGATCTTTAAATCAGGTTCCAAAGTCAAAACAAACAACAAACTGCTGCTACCAGAGTTCCATCCTTCAGCTGGTTATAGAATGATATCACATCTAGTCAGTTGCATCTGGCACAATGCGCATTCAGAACAAGCAGTTATACCATATAATTAACATCACTGACTTTCCTTACAACTTCAAAGGGTACCTCCCAAGCTGCCTGCACCTTATTGTGTGAGAGGAATGAGCACCATAACCTGGTGTCCTGCAGCAAACTCTTAGACTTAGGCATTGCTGTCATACCAGACCTTCTTCTGCTGTTGGGTTGCTCCAGATTTTCCTGGGCCAAGCCCACAAGCTCCCTAATCATTGTTCTGACACTTAGGACATAAGCCACAACATATACCTTGTGAGATTCACACTCACCCTCTCACTCATTATGAGTCAAATCTAAAGGCCCCCTCACCCCATACCCATACAGTAACTCAAAGGGTGAATAAACTGTGGATCCCTGGAGTATCTCTCTGCATGCAAACAGTAGATGAGGCAAATATTTGTCCCACTCTGTCCAAAACTGGTCTGCAAATGCCTGTAGCATGATCTTTAGTGTAGAGTTTAACCTCTCCACAAGACCATTAGTCTAGGGATGGTAGGGGTTAGTTCTTTATGTGCTTCACCCCACAATGCTTCCACAGACAAACCAGCAGCTCTGACATAAAATTGGCACCTCTGTCAGTCAGTATTTCTCTTAGGAAACCTACCCTGCTAAAAATCTCTAACAAAGCATTTGCCACATTCTCTGCCTCAAAGGAGAGCCACCCGCTCATGTTATCTGGTAGCATACTCTACTACCACCAGGATATACTTCTTCCCTGTGGAACCTGGGGTACTCAGATGCCCCACAATATCCACAGCTACCCTCTGAAAAGGATCCTTAATCACAGGCAAAGGCATCAATTGCACTTTGGCCTTGTCTCCTGCCATTTCTTCATTTTGGCACTGCTCACAGTTCCTGCTGTATCCTGTTACATCCACTGCAATCCCAGGTCAATAAAAAGTCTGCATGAGACAACTCCTGGTATGCTTTATCAACATATGATCTGCAAAAGGAATGTCATGGGCTATGGCTAGAAGTGCCAGATGGTAGGCTTTGGATACTGTAACACCACTCCAAACCACACAAGTGAGATGAGGTGCACGGATTGAACCAAAATATCCAAAACAACACAAAATAGTCCAGCACCAAGTCTAAAGCTGATTGGTAGATATCAAATCAGCTAAATTCATTAAGGCATGGCTTAAATTAAGCGCCCAGCCTGACAATCCGGCTGGATTCTTTATCATTTAAAATAGAATGCCATCCTGTTTTACATTATTTATTTCCTTGAATTTTGTCTATAATTGTAAATTAAAATTTGGCAGTGCTGTGCGTCAAAGTATGTTTGTAAAGGGCATTAGATGTCCTTTTATTTCTAATGTCAATAAGGTGTTCACTAATCCTAAATCTTAATGGCTGAGATGTTTGTCCTACACAAAAAGCAGAAAAAAAACAGGTGGCCAAATAGATGACCCAATCACTGCTACAATTACCAAAGCACCTTATTTGATATACATGCAGGGTATTTTTGCTAGTGAATTCCTTGGTTTTAGGAACATGTACACAAGCACTACAATGACTATATCCAAAAGGAGTGATGCATATTCATCCCAACCCATCCATCTACTTACAACATACGGATGTAATACCAACAGCTTTAGACACGTTGTAAACAACCATTGGATATCTTGTTGGCCAATGAAAAATTAGCAGAAATGCTTTCATCACAATGTTTATTTTCTTACCAAAGGGGCCACACAATAAATTCTCATTTAACTCACCACAAACACTTTACCCAATCCAATACACAGCAAGTTACTCTATTGGCGGACAAACTTGTTGGCAGTATTGATTGTGGTCATTGTAGTCCTTGTGTACATGTTCTTAAAACCAAGGAATTCACTAGCAACAATACCCCACATGTATATCAAATAAGGTGCTTTAGTAATTGTAGCAGTGACTGGGTCATCTATTTGGCTACCTTTTTTGTTCTGCTTTTTATGTAGGATAAACATCTTGGCCAATAAGATTTAGGATTAGTGAACACCTTAGTGACATTAGAAATAAAAGGACATCTAATGCCCTTTACAAACATACTTTGACTCACAGCACTTACCAAATTTCAATTTACAATTATAGACAAAATTCAAGGAAATAAATCAAGTAAAACAGGATGGCATTCTATTTTAAATGATAAAGAATCCAGCTGGATTGTCAGGCTGGGCGCTTTATTTAAGCCACGCTTTAATGAATTTAGCTAATCTGATATGTACCAGTTAGCTTTAGACTCTGATTTAACAATTTATTATTTAAATGAGATGTTAATTCATGCTGGTTAATGCACTGAGGAAGGCTTAACTATTGCCAAAACTGGTTTGCTTGTTCTTTTGGGTTGCCACAATAAAAAATATTATATTCTGGAAATTCCCTTGGTGCTGGACTATGTTGTGTTGTTTAGGCTTTGGATACTACCATTTGCTGTATTACCTAACCCTCTAGCCCCCCCTTAAGGATCCACTATCTGTACAGTAACATTTTGATCCAGTATACAGACTCCCATTTTCTTTGAGCATCAGGTGCCTCCTTAGCTACCCCCCTCAAGCCTTGTAAGGTATCGTCTGAAAGATGTGCCTGTCTCAGCTCTACTTCTCTGACCCTTCCCAGCTCCCCTTCCACAGGAAGCCTAAAGCCATGATAAAAGGCAAATTATTATTCCAGGGATAAAATTCCAAAGGGGGATATTCCAGGTTGACTACCTGTCACCTCTGCTATTCTGCCTTGCCCTTAACCCATTAAGCTGTCTATATAACATATTAGGCAATCTTCTGACAATGGTGCCTCTCTGTCAGCCTTGGTACTACTACTCACCTCTGTCCTTGTAGTCACCTTGTCCTGAGGAACATCAGTACCTACCAGCAGCTGTGGTTCACTTTAGTCTCAGTTCTACTAGTTAGCTCCCTCCTTGAAATAACCACATTAGCAACCCAAGATTCAGGCATGAGTTATGCTTGGGTCCCTCCCAGGCCACCAGACCTACCTGCCTATCTCCAAGCCTGAGTGCGTGGAATGGCATACACAAAAGGTACTCCATTATCAAAATATTTCTGTATTAAGACATCTGATGGGATTTCCTCAAAAAACACCTACCTGCTTGTTCCCTTTTCCATCCTCACAGTCAAGGTGAAGCCTGGTCAAAGGTATTTGGAATGGGGTCCTTCCTAAAGCTCTAACTGGTGTGGAATGCCCAAGCAAGTACTGCTCTTCTTTAATGCCTGCAGGCTTTACAACGGTTATGTCAGAGGCTGTGTCTCTCTTAGCAGTAGTCTGTCTTCCATGACAGAATACAAACTTTGGTGATAGTTTGGTGGCCCTGTTGTCACCAGACAACTTACTACTAGCAATCTGTTATTCCCAATTACTGCCCACCTCATATTTTTCCCCAACTTGTTTTAATGGATATTTTATGCTATATAGCCTGTCTGGTTACATTTAAAATATCTAACCATTGACCTGGCTGTGTACCTGAACTAGTGGTTTCACCTATTACTGATAGACTCTGTTGAAATAATTTAGGCTGCCCACCATGGGTTCCCTCATAGACTTGTGCAGCACTGGGTATCCCATTCTTGTGCAGTGATGCCCTGTTTACAAAGATGTGATCCCTTTTTCTCCACAGCTTATTTGCAGAGTTACATTCTCCATCTGCCAAGTATATTCTCATGTCCTCAGGCAAAGTGCTAAGGGCTTGTTCCCTCAACAAAAGGGCTGCCTGCCTTTCCAAGGTGGTTACTTGACACCCACTCACCCACCTATGAAAGTAAGTGTTTAACTTGGCAATATAATTACATACACTTTCATCTGCCTTGCAACTATGCTAACAATACTTTTTTTTCTGTAAGCTTCAGGTGTCAACTTTTAACAGTTTAATAAACATTGTTTTACTTTTTCATAATTTAAACAGTTAGTATCAGACACTTTAGAAACAGCAGTTACAGCTTTATCGTGGAGTAAGGGGGTCAGGAACTGTACTCAGAGCTCTTATTAAACATCATACTCTTTACTTACCCTTTCAAATATATGAATTAAACTAGCAACATCAGTATTAGCTTTAAATTATGGAAGACATTTACTGGCCTTTATTGTTTTGAGGTTTTGGTTACTCCCTTCACCATTACCTCCATGACCCTGTCAAAGAGTCAGTAACTCCTTTTCATGCTGATGCTGCTTCTCCTTTTCTTCAGCCTCCAGTACAAGTCCATTTTATCTCTATACAGATTTTTTAAGTTCTCTGAGGAAAAGGTGGACTGTCCTGCTTCCTAAGGCTGCACATCCCCATCACTGGACTGGCTATGTCCCTGGCTGCTGCACCATGATGCAGCTACGATTAAGGCTGAAATCATATCCTCTTTAGTAAGGTTGGAATACACCAGTCCTTTGGATTCACTCACCTTATCTAACTGGTTCTTTGGCAGTTTGCTATAATCTTCTGCTGACATCTTTGCCTGCTTTCCCCGACCAAGCTAACAAAAATAATTACCGACCAAGCTAACAAAAATAATTACAAGTGATTTGAAACTGAAACTCTGAATGTTTACCTTGTGGCTATTGAGATTACACACATCTTCAGTGACAACTATTTACAGGCTACTGAAGTTCAAATACAATCAAACTGCTCTGACACAAATATTTGATGGCCTGTCTCTACCTCAGGACAGTAATCAAAAAGCTCTAATCCTCACCTCTGACACTGGAGAGAAGGTAAAAAAACAGGAATGGGTTTACACAGTATTTCAAATGTAGCTTTGTGCATCAAGAACAGAAATTACCTCAAGAGCACACAGAGAACACACTCCACTGGCTCTCTGTGTCTCCAGATCCCAATCAAGAGTCACTTTGAAGCAATATGTCCCAATTCCACGTACCTGATACACATGCTTGAATTTCTAATTTCACACACACACACACACACACACACACACACACACACACACACACACACACACACACACACACACACACGCACGCACACACACACAGACACACACACACCTGGGAAAGACTGACACAAATTTACCAGCTGTAGCCTCTCTTCCCAGACTACATGGTTGATTCCTGCCACCAGCCAAATTCTCTAAGACTCTTACCAATGCTAACCAATTATACTGTGTCAAATTAGTACTGATATAAGTGATAGAGTGTGACTGAAGCAGTAAGGCTTTCTGGAGTGGCCACAGTGTCAGAAAAATAAACACAAATGCTCTCAAGATGTTAAAAGTATTATCTTCAAGACCAGCCACAATGAAATGGTACAAAAATATTTATTAATGGATAATAAAATACAGAACAGGAGAATACTTAATATTTAGTTACAATAAACAACCGAGTTTTCAGTCACAGGAAATATAAGAATAACACAGTTGGATAGAATTTCACAGATGTAAAAAAAGAAATAATACTAAACTACTCTCACTGTAGTTTTCCTAACTGAACTAAAATGAAACTGCCCCTTGTTAACTCATTTAGTATCACAAGGCAGGATGTACTGCTGTGATGTTCACTTCCACAAGGCAAAATGAGATACTGCACAATGACTGAACTGTACAACTAAGTAATGAACAACTGAACTGTGATAACTGACATAGATCTTTTATATCAGGTTTCAAAAAAAAAGAAAGAAAAAACAAAAACAAACAATGAACTGCTGCTGCTAGAGTTCCATCCTTCAGTTGGTTATAGAATGACATCACATCTAGTCACGTGACTCTGGCACACAATACACATTCAGAACTTGGTTAAGATTCTTTTGCAGCACTTTTAACATAAGCAGCTTTTACAAATACATTTTTAATACAAACATCTGTACAAATCAGTGTGACAGTTAAATGACATAGGATTATTTATAAAACTTCAGTAAGCCTTGCTGGCATATGCCAAACATGCACTGTTCTTCTTCTTCGGGTACAGCTGGCAATACCTCACAACATCACATCTCTCCCATCCCATTGAAGACTCAAGCTAGTTTTTCAAGTAATCCTAGAGAAATGTCGCTTGAGAGAAATAGGCCTGTCTGGTAACACATTAACCCATACCCTGCCATGAGAATCCATCTGCATTGTCATTGCTGTAATCTGGACTGGCTAATACAGGAGGTTATCCGAAAACCATTTTAAGCTTTAGGAATACCTGCTCACAGACTGGAATCCACACTACCTTATCTGGCCTGTTTTTCCTGATGAGGTCTGTAAGGCGTGCAATTATTTTACTATAATTGTGAATGAACTTTCTATAGTACCCCTCTTTTCCCATAAATTTCCTCACCTCCTTTCTGGTAACAGGAGCAGGCCATGCCTGAATAGATTGCACTTTGACAGGTTCTGGCCTGATCCTGCAACTCTCCAACATATGCCCCAGGTAAGAGACCTCTAACATACCCACCTCACACTTACTGGGCTTAATGGTCAACCCTGCCCTTTGTAGTCTGCCCAGGATCTTCCTGACATGATAAGTCTTGAGTATGTTAACATAGTATAATTTGTGCCCCTGCTTCCTACCAAGCAGGTTTACCATATAATTAACATCACTGGCTTCCTTACCACTTCAAAGGCTACCCATCCCAAGCTGCCTGCAACTTATTGTGCCTGAGCGAAATGAGAACCATAAACTGCTGTCCCACAGGAAACTTTCAGACTTCAGCATCGCTGTCATACAAGACCTTCATCTGCTGTTGGGTTGCTGCCAGGTTTTCCTGGGCCAAGCCCATGAGCTCCAAAGCATTGTCCTGATGCTTATGACATATGCCACAACAGATTCCTTGTGAGATTCACACTCACCCTCTCACTCATCATGAATCATATCTAAAGGCCCCCTCACCCTATACGCATACAGTAACTCAGAGGGTGAAAAACCTGTGGATTCCTGGTTGATCTTTCTGTATGCAAACAGTAGAAGAAGCAAATATTTGTCCCACTCTGCCCAAAACTGGTCTGTAAATGCCATGATCTTTAGTGTAGAGTTTAAACCCTCCACAAGACCATTAGTCTGGGGATGGTAAGAGTTGGTATTTAGGTGCTTCACCTCACAATGCTTCCACGGACAAACCAGCAGTTCTGACATACAATTGGCACCTCTGTCAGTCATTATTTCTCAAACATACACTGCTAAAAATCTCTAACAAAGCATTTGCTATATTCTCTGCATCAATGGAAAGCCACCCGCTCATGTTATATGGTAGCATAATCTACTACCACCAGGATATACTTCTTCTCTATGGGAACTTGGGGTGCTCAGAAACCCCACAATATCCATAGCTACCCTCTGAAAAGGCTCCTTAATCACAGGCAGAGGCATCAATGGAGGTTTGGCCTTGTCTCCTACCTTTTCTTCCTTTTGGCACTGCTCACAGACCTTCGGTACCCTGTTACATCCATTGCAATCCCAGGCCAATAAAAGTTCTGCATGATAAGACTCTTGGTATGCTTTATACCCATATGACCTGAAAAAGAAATATCATGGGCTATAGCTAAAAGTGCCAGATGGTAGGCTTTGCATACTATCAATTGCTGTATTACCTCACCCTCTACCCCTCCCTCAGGTGCCCACTCTCGGTACAGTAACCTTTTGTTCCAGTATACAGACTCCCCTTTTTTGAGCATCAAATGCCTCCTTAGCTACCTCCCTCATGCCTTGTAAGGTCTGAAAGCTGTGCCTGTCTCAACTCTGCTTCTCTGACCCTTCTCTGCTCCCTTCCACAGGAAGCCTAGTATCTTCTGACAATGGTGCCTCTCTGTCAGCCTTGGTACTACTACTCACATCTGTCCTTGCAGTCACCTTGTCCACGGGAATATCAGTACCTAGCAGTAGCTGTGATTCACCTTCAAGCTCACTGCTACTAGGTAGCTCCCTCCTTGAAATAAGCGCATCAGCAGCCTCAGCTTAAGGCATGAGATATGTCTGGGTCCCTCTCAGGCCACCAGACCTACCTGCCTGTCTCCAAGCCTGACTGCATATAACTGAATGCACATAAGGAACTAGATTATCAAAATCTTTCCCTATTAAGACATCCAAAGGGATGTCCTCAAACACACCTACCTGCTTGTTCCCTTTTTGACCCTTCCAGTCAAGTTGACATTCGGCCAGAGGTATTTGGAATAGGGGCCTTCCTAAAGCTCTAACTGGTGTGAACTGCCCAAGTAAGTATTGCTCTTTTTAATGCCTGCGGGCTTTACAATGGTTATGCCACAGGCTGTGTTTTTCTTAGCAGTGGTCTGTCTTCTATACACCAAGATAAGATAGGACACAAAATCTGGTGATAGTTTGTTACCCCTGTTGTCGCAGACAACTTACTACTGGAACGCTGTTATTCCCACTTACTGCCTCCCTCACTTTTTTTCCTCAACTTGCTTCAGTGGATATTTGTATGCTACATAACCTATCTGGGTACATTTAAAATATCTAACCTTTGATCCTGGCTGGGTACCTGAACTAGTGGCATCACCTATTACTGGTAGACTCTAATGAGATGATTTAGGCTGCCCACCATGGGTTCCCTCATAGACTTGTGCAGCACTGGGTATCCCATTCTTGTGCAGTGATGCCCTGTTTACAAAGTTGAGATCCCCTTTTCTCCACAGCTCATCTGCAGAGTAACAGACTCCATCTGCCAACTAGATTGTCGTGACCTTAGACAAAGTGCTAAGGGTCTGTTCCCTCACCAAAACGTCTGCCAGCCTTTCAAAAGTGGTGACTTGACACCCACTCACCCACCAAAGAAAGTAAGTGCTTAACTCAGCAATATAATCACATACACTTTCCTCTGTCTTGCAACTATGCTCACAAAATATTTTTTCTGTAAGCTTCAGGTGTTAATTTATAGCATTTTAATAAACATTGTTTTCATAATTTAAACAATCAGTATCAGACAGTTTAGAAACAGCAGTTGCAGCTTTATCGTGGAGTAAGGGGGTCAGGAACTGTACTCAGAACTTTTAGTCAATATCATACTCTTTACATACCCTTTCAAATATTTAAAATTAATTTGTTTGTTAACTGGGAAAGTCTGACTTGGAATGTAGCCAATTTTCAGCAAAGGCCTGGGGAGAAACACTCCAGACTTATCTTTGAATGGGGGAGGAAACTCTCATGAACAAAGGGAGAACATGCAGACTCCACACAGAAGGCACCCCAGCCAAGAATCAAACCAGAGAACTTCTTAATGTGAAACAACAATGCTACCACTGCACCACTGCACCATATATATAATTATGATGATATATGAATAAAACTATGAAAATCAGTATTATCTTTAAATTCTGGAAGAAATTTACTGTCCTTTATTGTTTGGGGGTTTCGGTTACTCCCTTCACCATTACCTCCATGACCCTGTCAAAGAGTCAGTAACTCCTTTTCATGCTGATGCTGCTTCTCCTTTTCTTCAGCCTCCAGTCAAGTCCATTTTATCTCTATACAGATTTTTAAGTTCTCTGAGGAAAAGGTTAACTGTCCTGTTTCCTAAGGCTGCACATCCCCATCACTGGACTGGCTATGTCCCTGGCTGCTGCACCATGATGCAGCTATGATTAAGGCTGAAATCATATCCTCTTTAGTAAGGTTGCCATGCACCAGTCCTTTGGCTTCACAAACCTTGTCCAACTGGTTCTTTGGCAGTTTACTATAATCTTATGCTGACATCTTTGCCTGCTCTGCCTGACCAAACTAACTAACAAACATAAATACAAGTGATTTGAAACTGAAACTATGAATGTTTACCTTGTGGCTTTTGAGATTACACACATCTTCAGTGACAATTATTTACAGGCTACTGAAGTTCAATTAAAATCCCACTGCTCTGACACAAATATGTGATGGCCTCTCTTTACCTCAGGCCAGTAATCAAGGAGCTTCACTCCTCACCACTGACATTGGAGAGAGGCAGTCACTAAAACAGGAATGGGTTTACACAGTATTTCAAATGTAGCTCTCTGCGTCAAGCAAAATTATCCTCAAGAGCACACAGTGAATACGCTCCACTGGGACTGGACTTTCTGTCTTTCCAGATCCCAATCAAGACTCCCTTTGAAGCACTGTGTCTGAGTTCCACGTACCTGATACACACACTTGAATTTCTATTTTTTTACACACACACCCACACACCAAACACACACACACACACACACACACACACACACACACACACACACACACACACACACACACCTGGGAAAGACTGACACAGATTCACCAGCTGTATCCTCTCTTCAGACTACATGGTAGACTGCTGCCACCTGCCAAATACTCAGAGACTCTTACCAAGGTAACCAATTATACTGTGTCAAATTAATACTGATATAAGTGGTAGAGTGCAACTGAAGCAGTAAGGCTTACTGGACTGGCCACAGTGTCAGGAAAAATAAACACAAGTACTCTCAAGATGTTAAAAGTATTCTCTTCAAGACCAGCCACAATGAAAAGGTACAAAAATATTTATTTATGGATAATAAAATACAGAACAGGAGAATACTTAATATTGAGTTACAATAAACAACAGTGTTTTCAGTCACAGGAAGTATAAAATAACACAGTTGAATAGCATCTCTCAGATGCAGAAAAAGATAATGCTAAACTACTCTCACTGTACTTTTCCTAACCAAACTATAGAGAAACTGCACCTAGTTAACTCAGTATCACAAAGCAGGGTGTACTGCTGAGATGCTCACTTCCACAAGGCAAGATGAGATACTGCACAATGACTGAATTGTACAACTCAGTAATGAACAACTGAACTGTGATAACTGACATAGATCTTTTATATCAGGTTCAAAAAACAAAACAAACAAACAAACAACGAACTGCTGCTGCCAGAGTTTCATCCTTCAGCTTTTTATAGAATGACTTCACATCTAGTCACCTGACTCTGGCACACAATACAAATTCAGAACTTTGTTAAGATTCTGTTGCAGCACTTTTAACATAAGCAACTTTTACAAATACATTTTAATACAAATATCTGTACAAATCAATGTAACATTCAAATGACATAGGATAATTTAAAAAACTTCAGGAGCCATGCTGGCACATGCCACACATGCACTGCCCCACTTATTTTGGTACACCTGGCAATATTTCACCACAAATAGGCCAGTACTAGTTTCCACCAAAAGAACTTTTAATACAAAAATGTATGGGCAAGAGTACCCATGTATGAATACACAAAAAAACTGACACCCAAAGGGTGATGAAGCATTTTGTCCTGGAGAAAATAGGCCACCCAATGTGATTATCCACATTTTTCTTTGTAATCCAAAAGGGAATGTAAATTTTCTGAAGACGTATGTGGTTTATATATTCTATCTATAACTGTAAATCTAAACCTAGCAGAAGGATATAATACCTGATGTTTATATAAAGCATTTGTATTTCTATGACTTTTGATGTCACTCATATGTTCTGATATTCTGAGTTTAAATGGATGAGAAGTTTGCCCAGCATAAAAGGCAGGACAGGTACAGTTTACCAAATAAATCACCAAATCACAACTACAATTTCCAAAAACTCTTATATCATATACTTTAGGACAATTGAAGGACGTGAATGAACTTTGTTTAGGGACCATACTGCAAAATCTGCAGTGTCCACATGGGAAACTACCCATTACTGGGCCACCTAATAATATAGTTTGCAAACTTTTATATACCATCTTGCCCTTTTTCTAATGGTTAAACCAGCCCCCCCCAAGTTTTTTTCCCTTTCTGTATCCAAACCTGCATCTAGAAGGTGAAAACTGAGATAGACTCTCCTCCATGTATAGAATATGCCAATGTTTGTGTATAAGCTCTTGTAGCTGTCTGGTATTGCCCCCAAATTCCATGATATCTGTCAAATATTAACTGAATTTGGACTGTAAACTCCAGAAAGAGGGCTGACCACAACACCACAATCATGTTGTATAGCCAAGTGGACCAAAATCAAGTGTGTCAAGAAGACACATGTGCAAAGTGGAGAGCTATGTATGAGATGATTTTTTTTTAAAGAGAGATAAAGAGAGAGAGAGAGAGAGAGAGAGAGAGAGAGAGAGAGAAAGGAATGTTGGGGAAGCGAAATAGGAATGCCTGGGTGAGTTAAGTAGGGTAGGTGAGGAAGCAATTACAGACAGACAAGACAAACAAGACAAGAGACAGGGACAGGGATGGACACAAAAGGTTGTGGACACCATGATTGGGATGAGGGGGGGAGGCATCATGAACCCATGGCCATCAAGCTGGCTGACTGTGGAAATTGAGTTCTCACCCACCAGACTGTCATCACTGTCACCTCACTCTGCTGTTGGCTGGAGTGCCTGATGTCTGCAGCTCCTCCTCCTGTTATTACTTAAAATAAGGAAGAGCAGCCTCTCCAGTAAGTGCAGTGTAGACATGCACCAACAGTGTGGCACACAAACCTATGCACCATCCCCGGCAATTCAGTGTGGGTGATACAATCACCATCTCTGGCACTTCTCCTGGAGGATACTACCAGACCAGCCTCCATGGCAGGACTACCTGAGGGGGAAGGTAATACAGGGGCAGCAGAGGTGGTACTGCCAGGGTGGCTCCCAGACATGCTGAGCAAAGGTGCTTCAGCTGGTGGAGGGGGCCAGGAAGATCTTGTGGGTTAGGCCTAACTCGCTGGGCTCTGGAGCATTTAGTGATGCAGTACACATGGATTACATGAACATATTTTGACAACACATAATAAAAAAATAAAATAAAATAAAAAGGAGAAGATAAGAGTTGTTGTGAGTGATAAAAGTGATAAGATTAGTACCTTCATATGTGACATACAATGCATTGATACAATTAGTTGACTGTATTATATAACTTTTATTTTTAAGACTACCAACTCCTAACAGATAACTTTTATTTCTAAGACTACCAGCTCCTAACAGATGTACAATATACTACAGATTGCAGCAAGTACTCCTTGACATGTGCATATATTGCACAAATGCATGTCCCAGTTATACAGATTACAGTTTACAGCAGGGCATGTGTGCCACTGGTATAGAGCTTTTACTTTAAACCTTTAAATTACACATAATTGAAGAATTAACAGTATGGTATAGTTGGAAAGTGTGGTCTTTGAACCCACAACCTCCAAATAAAGTCTACTATTATACTGTTGGTTTGTACTATAGCTCAATGAATGCATACTTGCTTTTACAGTTGATATATGCATGCTCAACTTGATATTGTAATATTGGACTCTTGGTTTGTGCTATAGACAAATGCATGCATAATTGCTTTTACAGTTGAGATATGCATGCTCAGTTTGATACAACTCTATAAAATACAAAAAAAAAAACTATCTTTAACTTTTAATGCTAGAATAACACTACTGTTCTGCTGCATATATACCACATGCTTCCCTCATCCTCGACAATCTAGCCCATGGGTTTGTACATTAACTTCACGGTCCCTGGCAGCTGTGGAAAAAACAGAACATATCAGAATACCATTATGAATACCACTCTTACCTATATTCAGCTTTTAACTCTTACAAATACTCTCTGTAGTTGATACTTACACAGGTGTGGGATGTCAGCAGTCCTAAATTCCCAGATCTATTGGTCGAGGGTATCCCTCTTCCTCTTCCATGCATCATTGTAGTGGTGTCTACATTGTTCACCAGTGCATGGGCTATTGGTGGTATTAGTTACAGCCCAGGTAAAATTATCCCAAGCTTCTGACTTAAATTGGTAGCCACAGTAGCCCTCCTGCAAAAGCCTGGCACTGTGGTTCTTAACTAGGAGTCCAATAAAATTCTTGGACTTCTGGAGAGCTCATCTCTGTGCCCTAAACTTGCACCTTCCCCACAAACACCTACCATATCTGTCACAGATCTAGAGCAATGGAGAATGATGCTTTCCAGCCATTTCTAGTTGTCATGTTTACTAATAGTGTGCACACTGTTTGAAAATGTTGCACTCTGCTACCCATCATGCAAACATAGTGCTCAGCAATTTGCACCCCCATGCACAGTGTTTGCATGATGGTAAGCGGAGTGCAACAGTAGCAAGCAAAGCAAGTTCAAGGTTATTGGATGTACAGGCAGTTGTGTATGTGTGTTAGACAAATGTGAAGGCCATGGCAGTCCAGATAGCAGAAATATGCTAACAGGAATATAGTATATAATATACCCACAGTCATACATTTGAGACTAAATGTGATAATGCGTAAATAAATGAATACATAGGATCATAAGATCATAGGAAGTTACTAGGCTAATGGCCCAGGGGCCTTTATAAGCCAGCTGAGTTATGTGCCCTTACTCTCAAGGTCAACACATGTTTCCCCTTTCAAGCAGGGATACAGGTTGGGTCCCAGGGGTGAATTTTCTGTCCCCCATCCAGTCATCCAGGCTTCACTTAAAGCTGCCTAGTGAGGAGCTCTGCTTAACTTGTAGTGGGAGCCTGTTCCACAGATGGGGAAGCCTTTGGGACACAAATCTGTCCTACCAGCATGTTCTCTTGATGTCACAGGCCAGGTTGAGATCCCTAGTGTGAGTTATTCATGTAATATTGGACTTGCAGATTTGCAGCATTCACATTAAGGCGGGGTTAGAGATAGCCTTGCAGACGAGACAGAGATCACCTCTGACAATCTATATGACACAGACTAGAGAGACAGAGACCTTAGTCTATCCTCATATGGGTAGATGTTTGAGACCATGGATTGTCCTAGTCAGGAACCTCTGCAGTCTCTCCAGCTGTTGTAGGTGTTTGGTGAGGTACATACAGAAGAGGGGGGCATTGTACACAATTATCGGCTGGATAATGGAGGAGTACAGGGAGGTTATGATTTCTTTTCTCCTGGATGCTATGTCCCTGCTTATGAGGTGGGCCATAAAGAATGCTCTCAGCACCACAGAGGCAACATGATGGTCAAATGCTAGGTCACTGTCTACTTGGGTACCCAAATCTCTCACTACAGATTGCATGCATAGGACATTGCTGTTTATATGGTAGTTTGTAGGGACCTTGTTTTCATCAAAGAAGACAATGACACACTT
This sequence comes from Protopterus annectens, assembly GCF_019279795.1. Lineage (NCBI taxonomy): Eukaryota > Metazoa > Chordata > Ceratodontiformes > Protopteridae > Protopterus > Protopterus annectens. Next base: position 1,882,139,415 of record NC_056739.1, read on the forward strand.
CTTAGTATTGAGTTTGAGGCCATGTCTTTGGATAACTGACACAATATTAGTGCCTCTACATTCATACATATAGTTAATATCAGCTGCATCATGTCAAGTGCTATAAGTGAGAGTGACTATAATGGGAAGTGGAATAGCAGTAAAAGTGCATGTAATATTCTGTATTTGAACCCACTACTATGAGCATGGCAATTCTGCACTTACACACCTATTGCCACAAGAAGGTTGAGAAAACACTTGTCTATGTTGCAGTTCATTGCTATAAACTGCAATGTCACAACAGTAAAACAAAGGTTGCACACCCTGTACTAGGACCCAGGGCCATCTGTACTCCACCCCTGCACTTACACCTGCTTCCACAGGACTAGTTACATGACATTCCCTATTTTACTAACCATTCTTAAAGTCTTGCTGTTAACCACAGAGCAGCATCACGTATTGATGCCTAGTAGTATTAATTGAATGTACCCAGTTTCTATTTTTGGCTGACTGGGTCCTGTCTGTCCATTTGTCCAGTTTGTGTGCTACTGCACACAGAGCAAATGTGATAAACACATTCAAATTTGACATTCATTTTTCCTCTGGTTTGCCATGTTTGGTCTAACTGGTGCAAAAAAAAAGGGAGAAATAGTTGAAATTAGGAAAAGCAATCTATGACATACACACTAGAAAATGTTAGTACACATGAGATATTTCTACATAAGTCTGGATTAGAACTCTCACTCCAATGCATCTTCAGAACACAGGATGGGTGCCTTATCCTTCTTTGCCACACAAACAGCTTTGCAGTAAAGAACTTAAATCAATATGCAGACAACCAACTGCAACAACATCTACACTAATATCAAACCATGCAAGTGTTATTTGTACATGTATTAATTTGGGATGTAGTGAACCTAGTTATCACACAACCTGTCACAATTATTGCTTGCAAATAGATAGATCTGTCTTACATTTCTGTGTTTGTTGGCCATTCTTAATTTACCTGAGCAGCAATCTGAGACATGCAGTATTTAAGCCATTCTATATCACCGACCTTAAAATATGTGAGGATATTAAGTGGAAATAATAACATATGTAGTTGCCAACAAATGAAGAGCAGGTTGGATTTTAAGGAACACAACCTGTGACTTGTGCTGCTTACTTACATTTCCAAACTTACATCTAACACTTTTTAGATCTAACCTGACACACCCAGTGGAAGCAAGGCAGCCTGCAGTGCTGTTTTGTTTTCCTTCTCCCAACCGCTTATCATTCACAGTTGCAAACCATTAAAAACAAACACCGATGGAGTGCCTGCACTATGTTTGCATATCCTACATGGATCCAAGTTTTTGGGATTCAGCAATTCTAATGAGTTCACACCTCATTTGCATCTTTACCATGCTGATAGCCCTGAATCTACACCATATAAAAGGCAACCATGTAGCTAGGCAAACTGCTGGTGAGGAGAGTTGTATATATTTGGAAGACTGCAAGCACCTTTTTTCCTCAGGATATATCTATACAGAGGAGTACTGAACTTTAGAAGGTATGCTTCCATTTTTGTCATTTACATACTGCATATGCTGGAATGTATTTAAGAAAAAAAGCAAAGGCTTTTACTATTTTATCTGTATGCATTAGTTAGAAGAGTACTGATGGCACAGGCGTGTTTGTCAAGTCACTCCAGAGGTATATATGATTGCCAGTACATTAAAATAGAATACTGTGCGATAAATATATACAAATGTTTCGGAGACCGGTCCTCTGATAGCACTTTTAGCATTTCAAATATAGTTTGCTAGCAACATGGGTCATTTGCCTGTTGTTTTGGGGTGGAGGGAGAAAAGGTGAGTTACTGATATGGCACAAACTAGGATGGAGTGCTCTTTTAGGGGAGATCAAATGTGAGTTACTGTTATAGCACAAACAAGGATGCACTGTTGCTTTGGGGGCAAAGCTGAGTTACTGTTATGGCACAAGCAAGGAGCAAATGTGAGTTACTGTTATAGCACAAACAGGGGTGGACTGATGTTTTGGGGGGGTGTGAAGCTGAGTTTCTGTCATGGCACAACACGAATGGACTGTTCTTTTGGGGAGGAGCAAAAATGAGTTACTTTTAAGGCACAAACAAGGATATGGTACTCTTGTTACTCTTCTTGTTTTTGCATCCTGCCTTTTGTTAGTATTTCACATCTCTAGACAGTTTTGTTTCTCCAGTCTGGAAACAGTTATTTTATTTTATATTTATGTGATGCATATGTGTATTATCCTCCCGTTGTCTTGTAGTAAACCTTACAGTATGCCACCCAAGCGTATCAATCTACTGAGATTCCCCCCTTCGCCATTGCTGAGAATCAAGTCATTGTAGATGGCTTTAGGCAACATGATTGTTTTCTGTTGGAAAAGGGACCGGGAGATATGGCATGTAGGATGCAAATATGGCAGCAGATGGTAAGGTGATGTCAATGCCATGGGTGGCCACTTCAGGATATGCCAGCAGGTGCACCAAATGGCCACTGACATGATCTCATCTGCGTGGTGGAGTGCAGCTGCAGTGGGCCATGACCAGATGGCTACCAGATAGGGGCTGCTAGGGAACCACCACTAACCCCAAATAAAGAGTTCCAGGTCAATATCAAAGATCCAGACAGCTCCAAAGACAGTGCAGTGCAGCATATACTGGATGTTAAAGCAACAGTTTCTGAGACAGCAAGCACATTTCAAGAGGAGCTTCTAGATAGGCTTTGCTATCTGATCAACAGAATACTGTTGTGTAGCAAAACAATTGAAATCAATAAGTTAATTCTGTGTCACATGCCTTTTTGTGGGGATTGAAGATTGCTACAGTTATAAGTTTAGGTTAGAGTTGTCATCCATATTCTTGTTGAAATTATACTTACTGGACTTATAAAGGGATGCACGTTTTACCCCCTGTGTTACTGTTAATTGTGATGACATTGCCCTTACCTCTTGATTAACTTCTTCCAGGACCATTTGGATTACAGACAAGTATCTCATCTGAAGATGGTAAGGCAAACATTTTTATATCAGTATACTATATGTAAGTGATACAAAAAAGGGTTACCATGAGTGATTGTGATTGTTTGACTGTTGTTTCACTATATATCGACATTCTTTTCATTCTTTATATAGGTTATTGGTCTACGTACTTGCGCTAGCTTGGTCTATGAATTTGCTTGAACTTGTCCAAACTGGTTCACCATATTTGGTTAAGAAAGTACTCAAAATAGTGTTTAACAGGAACTATGTTTGGTTAGGAAGCTTCCTGAAATTGCAAAGTCATTATATTTAGCATAGTCTGCTGTTTTTTCTAGGGTGGGTGGCCAACGCCACAGAATATTCCAGCAAGATCCAGTCCAAACTAGAAAAGTATTGACTCTCATGAATTAGGGGTAAACAACTAGTACATATAAACTGAGACTTCCCATTCGGCAGACAGAAGCCTCACCTGTGGAGTGGGCGTACTGCCCAGATTTTCCCAACTCAGGCTCCTGCCTGGTCGAAACAGCACTTCCTGGTTGAAATGTGAGGCAAGGATGAAGTTTGCTCAACTGGTGATGTATTCTTAATGTTTCCTTAATGTTTGCATGCCGTATATAAGCTTTAAATAAAACTTTCATAAGTTGATTTGAGATCTTTTGATTCAGTGTGAATCATTTCTTATCCTGCTAATTAGGCAATACACAATACTGTTGCATAAATTAAAGAAATATTGTTGTGTGTGATGTTGATCTCAGGACTTTTGTGTGTATTGCTGTACTGTCTGTAATAGTGGCAGATATGTTAGTTTGTTAGCATATATTGCACTATAGTAGTACAGGTATTAATTTATTCCTGTTTTTCTTGCTTTTTATCACAGGTGACCATGAGTGGGAATGTGGGCCATGTGCCAACAGATGTCTGTGTATCAGCAGACTCTGACCATGATGGTGGTGAAACTGTGGCACAGTCATGGGGATGTAGAAGTTTAATCTGACACAGAGGTTGTTACCTAGCCATTCCCTGCATTTTCACTGGACAGAGCCAATAGGCCTACACATAATCAGTCCACTGAGCCCACATATACTGGACAGGTGGAGGGTGAGGACATGGATCAGGGAAGTGTGGCTACTGCTGCTTCCATGCCTGTTGAGACTGTCTGTAGCCAAAGTGTGGGTGAGGTGCCACAAAGGGGGAGTGATAGTGGAGCTTGGAGGGGGCCTGCTGTCCCTCATCCACCTAGTGCAGATGTCTCTTCCTGTGCTAATCAATGTATGTTTAGGGCCATCATAGAGACACAGGGGCATTCCCATAGATGCTCCAAACAAATGTTCAGGGTTGTGGATGTGGCGCAGTCTAAGAAGTGTGACTGCCTCCATTGTGTTCCTCCATTGTGTTGCCGATTCACTGGATTGTATGAATGGCACGTTGGACTGAGGGGTGTCTGTGATGGACCGAGGGGTGTCTGTCATGGAATGAGCATTGTCTATGATGGAACATCTGCTGGGATGGGAACAGCATCCTCATGGACCTAGGTCAACCACATCATCTGCTGTCAGTCAACTAGGCTGTGACAGATCATGCTTCCATAGTGGCAGTAATTTCCCTTCTTTATCAATCTGTTTGCTGTCCACTCCCAGATGGGGCAGAATATGGGGTCATGATCCTTGGCATCCCCATGAATGGAGCTCATCCTGCAGATATCAGTCACATTCATGTAGCAGCACTGCATCTAACCATGGGCGTGGATCTTCTTCTTTCGGCTGCTCCCATTAGGGGTCGCCACAGCAGATCAACTGTTTCCATTTCTTCCTGTCCTCTACATCTTGCTCTGTCACACCAACCACCTGCATGTCTTCTCTCACCACATCCATAAACCTTATCTTAGGCCTCCTTCTTTTCCTGTTACCTCGCAGCTTCATCCTTAGCATCTTTTTCCCAATATACTCTGCATCCCTGCTCAGCACATGTCCAAACCAATGTAATCTTGCCTTTCTGGCTTTGGCCCAAACCTTCCAACCTGGGCTGACCCTCTAACTTATTCCTAATCCTGTCCATCCTCATCACACCCAGTGCATATCTTAACATCTTCAACTCTGCCAAGTCAAGCTATGACTCCTGCCTTTTTGTCAGTGCCACTAACTCCAACCCATATAACATAGCTGGTCTCACTATCCTCTTGTAGACCTTCCCTTTCACTCTTACTGGTACTCGTCTGTCACAAATCACTCCTGACACTCCTCCACCCACTCCATCCTGCCTGTACTCTCTTCTTCACCTCTGTTCCACACACACCATTACTGTGAACTGTTGATCACAAGTACTTAAACTCATCCACCTTCGCCACCTCTACACCATGCATGCTCACCATTCCTCTATCCTCCCTCTCATTCACACACATATATTCTTAGTCCTGCTGACCTTCTTTCCTCTTCTCTCTAGAGCATATCTCCACCTCTCTAGGGTCTCCTCTACCTATTCCATACTCTCACTACAGATCACAATGTCATCTGCAAGCATCATAGTCCACGGGGTCTCCTGTCTGACCTCGTCTGTCAACCTGTCCATCACCATTGCAAATAAGAAAGGGATCAGAGCTGATCCTTGATGTAATCCCACATCCACCTTAAAGGCATCTGTCACTCCCACTGCAGACCTCAATGCTGCCACACTACCCTCGTACATATCCTGTACCACTCTTACATATTTCTCTGACACTCCTGACTTCCTCATACAATACCACAACTCCTCGCTAGGCACCCTGTCATATGCTTTCTCTAAATCCACAAAGAAACAATGCAACTCCTTCCGACCTTCTCTGTACTTCTCCATCAACACTCTCAGAGCAAACATCGCATCTGTAGTGCTCTTTCCTGGCATGAAACCATACTGTTGATCACTAATCATCACCTCCCTTCTTAACCTAGCTTACACTACTCGTTCCCATAACTTCATGCTGTGACCATGGGCGTAGATATGCCAGTGCAACTCCTGCCAGAGCCAGTTCTCATGGTCAGGGAAGACAATGATGAACTACCAGCTCTACCATGCTTGTCTCACACCTGTCCAACAAACAAAGACGTAGAGCTAACACATTATCCCAATGTTTGCCTTCTTCTCACACACGCTCACTGACCTTCTGTGTCAGTCTAGGATTCCTGCCCCCCCAGGCACACACTACACCCTGTGCAAGTAATGCAAAATGTGCTATATCCCTGTTTTCTATCTTTTGGATTCAGGGATAAAAAAGCTGTGCCTGATGCTCAGGGTGCATAGCTAACTTAGTGCTTAGCATATCCGCATTTGTGTTGTTGAACTGGTCATTGCACCTTTGACTTATATTGGCCTTGGAAAGTGAGACTGTTGATAGCATCAGAATTTCATATTATAGTGAATTCTCTTTTAAGGGTGTTGAGGTTAGGAACTGCAGTGTGAATCATTACTTTCTAATTTGTCTCTTTATGATCTTCAGGACAAATGTATGGTGCACCTAATGTCATACCATCGTATTCAGATCTTAGGACTGTATGACAGCACTGTAGACAAACATCATCAGAACAGTAATACAGTATAATGCTCTCTTTTGCATGTACCTCTACAGACACTGTAACAACTGGAGAAACCAAAGGGCTTTCTCAGGAAAATAACAGGGCCTACAAACCATGCCATGATGTATGTGGATAGATTAAAAGCCACGTCACTGTCATTTGTCTGGTATAGGATGAGATGACATCTGCCTGGCCTCCAGACCAGTGTTTGACCATGCCCTGGTGGGATGACTGCATATCCAAACATCTGATTAGGCTGATGACATCAGCAGTGTCTGTTGAGAATATGGTAATAACAGCATTCCATATGTTGTGTTCAAAGGTTCTCTGCAATGTCAAGCAAGACCACACACACACACACACACACACACACACACACACACACACACACACACACACACACACACCATTGACTGCAGTAAGAATAGAACCCCTACTTATCTAAGTACACAGGCTACAGGACATAGTATATAACGCTAGTATCACACCAAAAACCTGACTTTTGCAAGACTGCAGCTGAACTTATTGTACATGACACCAGCAGCCCATGTATGAGACAAGATGTTGGCATGCCAGCATAGGTTCACAGCTTTTTAGGTTCATACAAGGCTACTACCATAATGATCCTAGGTTCATCGGTTCATAGGAGGTTACTAGGCTATTGGCTCTAGGGCCTTATCAAGCCTACTCAAGTTGGACTATTGTTCACTTTTAGTCCAAGATATGTAGTTCACATTTATGAATCCATGATCAGAACTAGTTGACCCTGTCTAAGAGTGACATAGGTGAAAACCCTAGGATAAATCTACAATTTCACATCCAGCTGTCCCAGGTATGCTTAAATTAGGTCACTGAGGAGCTCAGTTTCATGTGAATTGGGAGTTTATTCTATAGGAGTGGCAATATCTGGGAGACATATCTGTCTCTCCAGCATGTCCTATTGATGTTGCAGGCTAGAAGTTAGGTTAAGGTACCTAGAGCAAGTGACTCTTGTCACATGTGATTTCAGAGCTACAGTATCTTCTTTAAGGCAGGGTTTGAGACTGCTCTGTAGGCCAGCCACACGTCACCTCTCAGCAGTCTATACAATACAGAATACAGTGACAGGGCCTTCATTCTGTCCATGTAGGTAATGTGTTGGAGGTCAATTGATTTTCTTATTGAGAAACCTCTGAGGTCTCTCCAGCTGCTGCTGGTGTCTAGTGAGGTACATGCAAGAGGGGGCATTGTATTTAATTATTGGTCTGATGAGGCCCAAGTACAGTGGAGTTATAAAATCCTTACTCTTGGCTGCTATGTACTCACTTTTGAGGTGTGCAATGTAAAGGGTCTTCATTACCACTGTGGACACATGATGATCAAAGGTGAGGTTGTTATCAACGTGCATTCCCAAATCTCTCTCTATTGGGTTAGAACATAGGGGGTATTATTATTAATATTGTAATTTGCAGGGACTTCTCTTTTGCTGAAAGGAATAATTGTTTATTATTTTCTGTTAACTTTAAGTCTGTGGCTTTGTCAGCAGTCATTTAGTCATTTCGTAGTATGTTGACATCATTCGGAGATCCAATTATTGCACCCAGTTTGCAATTGTCAGCAAACCTGCTGAGCCACAAGCCATATTTTTTTCATCTGATTTTCTAAGAAATACATTCCAAACAGTAGGGGGCCCAACACAGACACTTGTGGGATACCACTGGTAACAGTTCTGTTGGTAGAGGTGGAATCCTCACCTATGACTGTATGCATTCTACTTGTGAGCCAATACCCATCTAATAATGTATGGGTTAATTCCCAGGTGGGTGAGTTCCACAATGATGCTTCAGTGGGAGATTGTGTCAAAGGTCTTGGTCAAGTCAAGATAGCCATTCATGTACTGATTTGCCTTCATCTGGGGCTTTGGTGACACTCTCAAAGAATTAGCTAGGTTTAACAGGCATGATTTGCCTTTAACAAAGCCAAACTGTGTTGGGTGAAGAGTTTGAAGGTCACCAAAGTCCTTTTTGATAAGGTTCAAAATGATTCCCTCCATGGCCTTACAGACAAGGCTGGCCAGGCTTATGGGGGGATAGTTACCAGGTCATTTGAGCGACCCAATATTTGCAATGGTACTATGGTTGCTGTGTTCCCTTCTACTCGGACAAAGCAGTACTACTTAGACTATGGTTGAAGGATATATCCAGTGGTTCTGCTAACCTTTGCTTTAGACTGTTTAGTAAGCAGCCTGGAATGTTATCTGGTCACACAGAGGTTGTGTTTTCAGCACTGATGATTGCAGTTATGACTGGTATTTGGAGATAACTGTGCTGTAGGGTATGATTGGTGGAGACAGGGGTGTGAAATTGTTGCCAAACCTGTCTGCTACCAGGCTGGTTATGTCCTCAGGTTTAGTATGAGTGGTACCATCCACTCTGAATTTGGTGCAAAGCCAAGCCTTCCCTTTTAATTACAGACATAGCTAAAGAATGCCTTGTAATTATCCTTAGCTATGGATGCTAATTTAGTTCCATAATTATTAGCATTAGAGGACTTTACAAGATGAAGTCTAATTTGTTTGTACAAGCAATGGAATGTCTTCTTTCTGCTGAAACAGTTCCCTCTTATTCCTGGGCATCAGTTTCTTTCTCATGTTGTATGATCTCTTTATGCTGGATGCCCACCAGGGCAGCTTGTTTTTTGTGAGTAAGTTTTGATCCATTCTGGTACAGCTAAGTCTATACACCTGTACAGATGTTTATATGGAGTATTTGTGTACACCTCTGTATAAGAGTCTTTACTGTTAATGATGGTAGTAGGTTTGAAACTATATATCCCATTGCTTAAAAGGCTATACTTTGCTTTGCATTTTCCACCTTTTGGTTACTGAGGGGGTCAAGTACGATTGTTACATTGAATGTGACTAATTTATGGTCAGACCTTACCAAAGAGGGTCTCAAACATGGGGGTGTGGAGTGAGGATTTCAAACATGCAATGGTGCAGCGATCACCCATATCAGTGAGTACTAGGTCAAGGACATTCAAGCCCCTTGTGGGGGTGCCTCCTAAGTGTTCCAGAGCATTTGTGTTTACAAAGTGCAGGAACCTTTGGCCAAGCATGTTTCAGCTCATATATGTATCCCACTCAATGGAAGGATAGTGAAGGTTACCCAGGCCTAGGATGTTTGGCTGTATTATGAGTGTGTCAAATAGGTCCAGGAAGGCACTGTGTGGTTTTCATGTTTCATGTTGGTGGGCCTGTAGCTCACCATGATGTGGAGGGTGTTTCTCCTACTGTTACTTGGACTTAGAGTAACTCTAGGGAGTTGTACTGCTTAAAACACACAAGGGCCAGCAAGTCAATTCCAATAGCTTTTATTGGCAAGTAGATAGGTGCAAGAAATACACCATTTTAATCGTTGTAATTCAAATACTCATGTTTCAAGTCCTCAAACTAGTTTCGGTATAAACCTTCTTCAGTGAGGAAAAATAAAAGAACCACATTCACCAATGAAAAAACACAGTATATATAACCTGCAATAGCCAATAAGAACGTGGTATCATCCAAGTTATGCATAAATGTAAAAACAAATATTGCAAAGCTGATGTTAAGTATACACAGCATATAAATCACCATTTTTGAAATAACCATTTTTTAAATAACCATTTTTTAGATAGTCATTGGGTAACATATCAAAATAAACTCTGTATCATATATAAAATAATAAGCATTAAATTCACAATATAGATGCAGTATCCTATATGGTACCAAATTTGAGGAAATCTGCTAAATTATACAATCTGGATATCTGATAACCTTCATATATCAAATAGGTTAATATGATATTCTTCAATGTTAGTCCCTATAAATGGTCATTAAGTCCTGGTGGAAATAAGGCCCCTAGGTGTATTATCCAGTATCTTTCTTTATGGCTGAGAATGCTTTGCCAACCAAGCTGGTTATGTCTATTGCCCTGAATCTTATCAATAACCGTAAACATAAATTTGGCTGATTTATGTTTAATAGAATGTTGGTATAGGGCATTACTAGGTTTCTGATTGCGAATATCACTGCGATGTTCCCCAATTCTGATTCTGAGGGATCGTGAAGTTTTACCCACATAAAAAGCTTGACAATGGCATGTAGCCAAATAAATCACCCAACTGGATGAACAATTACCAAAGATACGAGTGTCAAATATCTTGCTAGTATTGGCACTTGAAAATTGTTTCAGTTTATTGACTTGTCCACAAGAGGTGCAATGACCACAAGGGAACGTTCCCAATAATTCATCACCTGAAATGGTCAATTGCCTGTAGGTAGCACCCCCACTATCCTGATGTTTATAATGGGAGAATAATGTACCTAAAGTTTTGCCTCTCCTGTATGAGATGGAACATCGATTAGTCAATATGTGACGAAGATAATCATTAGCTAATAGTATCTTCCAGTTATTATTAAGTATGTCCCTGACTAGTGGATGATTTTTCCCAAAAGTGGTAATAAGTCCAATAGTCTCATCATGTGTGACATTCTTCTTCTCTTTATATTGTAATAGATCTCGTCTGTCTTGTTGATCCGTCCACACCCTCGCTGTAGATATATCCACACTCGAATAACCTCTATCCAAAAATCTCTTATTGAGATCCTGTTTGGCCTCCTCATAATCCACCAGGGAAGAATTAATGCGTTTCATCCATAGATATTGTGATTTAGGAATGTTGCGGATATATCGTAATGAAGACAACACCTTAAATACTAAAATACATAGGAAATACCCACAATTTAACACATTACTTCATTCTTCCAGCATGCACCCGCGTCACACCATCCGCAACATTCCTAAATCACAATATCTATGGATGAAACGCATTAGATCTTCCCTGGTGGATTATGAGGAGGCCAAACAGGATCTCAATAAGAGATTTTTGGATAGAGGTTATTCGAGTGTGGATATATCTACAGCGAGGGTGTGGACGGATCAACAAGACAGACGAGATCTATTACAATATAAAGAGAAGAAGAATGTCACACATGATGAGACTATTAGATTTATTACCACTTTTGGGAAAAATCATCAACTAGTCAGGGACATACTTAATAATAACTGGAATATACTATTAGCTAATGATTATCTTCGTCACATATTGACGAATCGATGTTCCATCTCATACAGGAGAGGCAAAACTTTAGGTACATTATTCTCCCATTATAAACATCAGGATAGTGGGGGTGCTACCTACAGGCAATTGACCATTTCAGGTGATGAATTATTGGGAACGTTCCCTTGTGGTCATTGCACCTCTTGTGGACAAGTCAATAAACTGAAACAATTTTCAAGTGCCAATACTAGCAAGATATTTGACACTCGTATCTTTGGTAATTGTTCATCCAGTTGGGTGATTTATTTGGCTACATGCCATTGTCAAGCTTTTTATGTGGGTAAAACTTCACGATCCCTCAGAATCAGAATTGGGGAACATCGCAGTGATATTCGCAATCAGAAACCTAGTAATGCCCTATACCAACATTCTATTAAACATAAATCAGCCAAATTTATGTTTACGGTTATTGATAAGATTCAGGGCAATAGACATAACCAGCTTGGTTGGCAAAGCATTCTCAGCCATAAAGAAAGATACTGGATAATACACCTAGGGGCCTTATTTCCACCAGGACTTAATGACCATTTATAGGGACTAACATTGAAGAATGTCATATTAACCTATTTGATATATGAAGGTTATCAGATATCCAGATTGTATAATTTAGCAGATTTCCTCAAATTTGGTACCATATAGGATACTGCATCTATATTGTGAATTTAATGCTTATTATTTTATATATGATACAGAGTTTATTTTGATATGTTACCCAATGACTATTTAAAAAATGGTTATTTCAAAAATGGTGATTTATATGCTGTGTATACTTAACATCAGCTTTGCAATATTTGTTTTTACATTTATGCATAACTTGGATGATACCACGTTCTTATTGGCTATTGCAGGTTATATATACTGTGTTTTTTCATTGGTGAATGTGGTTCTTTTATTTTTCCTCACTGAAGAAGGTTTATACCGAAACTAGTTTGAGGACTTGAAACATGAGTATTTGAATTACAGCGATTAAAATGGTGTATTTTTTGCACCTATCTACTTGCCAATAAAAGCTATTGGAATTGACTTGCTGGCCCTTGTGTGTTTTCTACTATTGTTTTGGGCCGCGCAAGCCTTAACGTGCGAGGGTTGGTGTTCTGCAGTTGTACTGCTTAACCAGTCTTGAGGTGTACTTGTCTTTTATGAACATGGATACACCTCCTCCTTCATTTTGCAGGAACTTTTTTTTTTATGGCATTGCCTAAAAAAAGACACTCTGGGGGAGGCAAGTACCTTGACAAGTAACAAAAGGTCAAAAAGTGACAGATTAAGACCATCCCTAGCAAAGCATATGGTCTGTTGACCATATCATCCAAGCCTGACAACTGCTGGATCCTCCTGGAGTGACACCAGTAGCTAAACCAATTGTTGAAGTTGTCAGTTCTCTTGTTTGTATTGAAACATCATCCTGGGTGAAGGTAGAATGCTGCTTATAGCTTTGGACATACCTGTCTGGGACACATGATCTTAGAGGTCAGTCATATCTCTCTTCATATAGTCCAGTGAGGTACATCTCAAGTCATTTACTCCAACATGGGATATGACAGAAGTGTAACTGTGGTTATTGTTGAGAGGCTTGAGTGTGTGCATGACTGCAGATCCTGGAACCTGACAGGCAGCTGATCATGACATTTTCCTTGTACAACCTGGTGAGGGGTACATCTGTGTGTCTCACTATAGATTCACCTATAACCAAGACATTGGTTTTAAGGTGTTTTGCCATAAGGACTTAATGGGTGAGACACTGACACATTTGTTTTTAAGTGTAATGTATTCCATTGAGATTGTCATGAGTGCAGATGGTTTGCATGTGTGAGGTTTAAGCTTTTTTGGTAAGCTTCTAAACAGTACCTTTGCATATGTGGGTTTATGTGCTGCATACTTGGTATGTTGAGGAGGTGAAGTGTGTGCTGACAACCTCTTTGATATCCAGTTTGCTGTTACCTGACAAAAAGAGCATTTACTCTAGATTAATTGGATACTTACATCTCTCATTCTATTGGTAAGTTTGAGAAGAACATGGTTATCACTATAAATGAGACCATAGAAATTTACCTGTATAAAAACACAAGTAACCTTATTAAGCATATTTAGATGGTAATTGTTAGCAGAGCAATTATGTGAGCAGCAGCAACTGGGCCTGTCTATGAGGGGCATAGGTGTTACCCCAGAGGCTGTAATATGCTCCCACTAAGTGTAAAGCAGTGCTCCTCAATGACCCTGTTCAATCACAAACTTGACTACTGTTTGGGTGATTGTACAGTCACCGCTGAGCTGGCACCTATGTCACTCATGGACAGGGCCACTTGGTACTGTTCACAAACATGCACTGCTAAAAACAAACATCCAACAATGTTCAATAAGGCTACGTGTGTTTATACACAGCTAGGCTTCTACACACTGCAGTGCTATTAGGCTAGTAGCCTCATATGACCCTATGAGGCTATGTGCCTATGCAGGCCTCACAACCTGTTGTCCCCCACATGGCTTGCTGATGTAATCTCCTATAAGTTCACCTACACTCCTGTATAACTCAGACTTGAGCTGTGGTGTTTGCATTAAATACTGTGCTCTGTAGTCAGTATAGTTAGGGTTCTGTTCTCATTGCAGTCCACTGTGTGTGTGTGTGTGTGTGTGTGTGTGTGTGTGTGTGTGTGTGTGTGTGTGTGTGTGTGTGTCTGTGTGTGTGTGTGTGTGTGTGTGTGTGTGTGTGTGTGTGTGTGTGTGTGTGTGTGTGTGTATCCAAACAGCAGAGTGGATATGTGTATCCTACAGTTACTTCTCCACTGCCATGAAATTACAGTATTTTGTTAGCTCCTCATGCCTACACATCAGTTTCATACAAGCCTCCCAGCCTTTTGTATCCCACATGGCCTGCTGATGTTATCTACTATAAGGTCACCTGGATTCCTCTATAAAGCAGACTTGAGCTGTGGTGCTCATTTTTTTTATTTTTATTTTTATTTATTTAACATTTGTTGACAGGGAAAGTCTGACTAGGTTCCACAGATCCTGTTTTCAGTGGAGGCCTGGGGAGAAATGCTCCAGATGCATGTCTTTAGAATGTGGGAGGAAACTGGAGTACTCGGAGGAAACCCACACGAATGCAGGGAGAACATACAAACTCCGCACAGAAGGCACCACCTTATATAAGTATTGTGTTCTGTAGGCTGTGTACTTAGACAGATTGGTGTTATGTTCTCACTGCATTCAACTGGGGGGGGGTGGCTGTTTGTGCTCTTACTTGATATTAGAAACAACCTTTTACACCAGCATGTGGAACACTGTTTTTATCATATTCTCCTCAGCAGACACTTCTGATGTCATCAGCTATAAAGTGTTGTCTGACAGACTACAATCAGACTTGAGCTGTTGTGCTTGCGAAAAGTACTGTGTTTTGTAGCCTGTATACTTAAATAGGTAAGGGTTCTAGTCTCACTGCATTCAACTGGGGGGGGTGTTGTGCATGTGTGAGCTGCTGCTTGACATTAAAGAGAGAGATAGAGCATTTTACACCAGCATGTTGGACACTGATGTCTTGTCCTTAACAGGCATTGTTGATGTCATCAGCTGTATTACATTTTTGGATATGCAGTATTCCCATCAGGACAGGGTTAGAGACTGTCCTGGGGGCCAGGAAGAGGTCATGTCATCCTACAGAGTTATGTTTACAGTGACATGGCTTTTAATCTAGCCACATATATCATGGAATTGTGTGTAGGCATTGTGTTATCTTGCTGAGAAAGCCCTGTGATCTTTCCAGCTGCTACATGTGTCTGGTGAGTTACATGTAAAAAAGAACATTATACTCTATTAGTCCTGCAATGAGGTTGACTAAAATATTGTCATACAATCCTAAGATCCAATGATGTTGTGACTTATGATGTGCACAACATAGGCTTTAAATAGTAGCGTCGACACTTGGTGGTCAAAGTTCAAATTGTTATCTAAATGTGTTCCCAATGCTTGCATCACTGGGTTTCTACATAGCAGGACCGATGGCAATGCTGTGATTAACATGAACCTATGAACTCCAATTTTCAGATGGACAACATTAGAAACACACATTTTTGCAGTTATATGTAGATTGTTTGCCTTTGTCACCATTGAGTTGTGTGTGTTAGCTCTTCTTGTACTATGTTATCACCATTGGTGGCATCAATGATTGCACAGAATATACAAGAAACAGCAGACCTGGTAAGCCAAAAGTCATGTACTTTAGCATGAAATGCCGAGAAATATAGTTCAAACAGTGAAGGGTCAAGCACAGATCCCTGGGGTTTGCCAGTGGTGACAGCTCTACTGGTACAGGTTGATTCACCAATTGTCACATGATGTGTTCTGTCAGTGAGCCAATTGTTTACCCATCAACTGACATAAGGTTTAATCCCCAGCTTGTTTTTTTTTTTTTCTCAAAGATACGTGCATGTGCAATTGTGTCAAAACCCTAGGCCAGATCACTATAGACCATATGCACTGTCTTGCCTTCTTCCAGACCCTATCATAAGGAATCAATGTGCTGTGACAACATCACAGATCACCTATGTTGTGACCCAGCACATACTTGATATGGTGGAATACATAGTTCAACACACCATCCACACAGCCTATGTTCCTGTACAATTGTGTACATCAACATGCATCCATCTGCATTGAGGGGACAGCACCTCATGCATGCATGTATATAGACATCCTGACTCTTCTCAACTGTGAGGTAGACCATTCATCATGGACTTCTACATGTATACTAGTAATGTGCCAGGTGTATGCAAGAGACCTGGGTATGTTGTTACTGCTACATCAGGTCCAGTACATCTGATACATGTCCCCAAAAGAGGTTATCGAGGTCATGCATGATGACAACAGTATTATCTTCTGGAACTTGAACAGGTGAAGGCATTTGACAAAAAGTCACACTGTAGTATTCAATCAACACTGTCATATGTTGCCATAAACAGCTATATCACCAAATGGTTAGACCAGTGTATGACAAATGTGGCATCTCACTATGTTAAAATGTGTGACATGACATATATCTCAGTTCCAGTGATCAGGTCAGTACAACAGGGGTATCTGCTATGTCCTTGGTTGCCCTGTAGTTAAGTGATTGACATCACATATGACATACACATGTTGTTTCCAAACAGCTGTCTGAAGGACAGCAGTTTGTGAGCAATCAAGTCCAATTGTGATATTAGTATAATACACACAGTATCAACACAAACCAGAGACTGTTGCCTCAGCCATAATGAGACCTGCATTGATGAGACACATGGAGGGATATGTTGTATCAGGAAAAAGGCACAACACCCAAGTATAATGTGGACATCACACCCTATAATCAGACTAATAGGTATGTGACCTGTGTCCTGAGGTAGAGGATAAGTGGTACATCCAGTCGCATGTGGTCAAAGTGCTAGCTACTCCCTTGACTATTGGGTATGTGAAGGACATGCACATCAGAGGGTATACTAACATCATGGTTTCCAGCCTTCATCACACCAATAACTGAGTACAATGTACCCTTCTCTGTGTACCTCCATACACATGTTCCAGTGATATGTAACTGAGCTGTACCACCTTTGTCACAGTGCACTGTCACCCAGCTTATTATTCATGCCTAGGTATTATTTCTGGGGAATATACATGACTGTCTGATGATGAGGAACACCAATCAAGTTGTTACATCAGATGCAGGCGTGCAACTGGTTCACCTTATGCACACACTTCATACATAGGTGTTTTGACAACATTAATGACATATATATCATTTGTGACAGTGTGAATTCTGCCATAGATATATGCCATGCACACAAGGCAACTAGCCTGTATTGGTCATACTGTCACATACAGGTGTAGCAGTGTCCCTCCTAACACCTCCAGCAGATATTACAGTACCAGGACAGTATGCATGGTTAACCTCATAGAGTGTGGATGTATCATACTAGTTGTCTAGTGTGTGTGCAGGCTCATCTATTATCACTCCACATCACATATGTTATGTCAGAAGCATGGGATTAGTGGTGGTATTATTCAGATAATGTCCACAATTCTGGTTAGTTCTTGTAATGTTTGCTATGATCCTTTATCTGTGGGCACCATGCTGGAGATCTCTGCTGAGATTACACTTATATTCGGGTATATCAGTTTGCACCGCTTCCCAATATGTACCCCACCTCATTTGTATGTCAGATCCCTGATAGATGTCCACTACATTATTCATGTAAGAACACTTATCTCACACACACATCCTCTCTATTGGTATGTCACCTTGTGTGACAGTCACAGACAACACATTTCACTGTACAGTCAATAATGTGCCATAGAGATATGTACTTGGTGTTGCTGCTACAACCATCTTCCTTTATGTCCTCTTCTACTGTACATGATGGGCTGTCACTTGTACTCTTTCCCTGTGTTCATTCCTACATTTTCTCTGTATGTCCCTATTCATTACACACACACTTCCCCTGAGTGATCATTTTATTTTACATATCAGTCCCATGTCCTGTTACAGATCATTAATACAGCATCAGTACAGAATCCCAGGAATGGGGTATTACAATACTCTGCACTTTAGGTACACTGTCCTGTACTGTGTTGGACCATATACTTCCCATTCATACCTCTCAACTGTCCAGATATTCCCAGGATGTCCAGATGTTTTTCTTATTAAATACCATATGTGACTTTCTGCCATATCACTGGGATGATCTCTGGACTGATGTGACTCAATATTAAATACATTTGGGTGCATAACTCTCAACTGTCCTGATCTGTGCAGAATGCCCAGTTTTTTGTCTTATATTTGTGATCTTTTCCTCATAACATGTTGTTTTCCTGGAAAATCATTGACATGTCATGGCACAGTGCAGTCAGTAAATGATGAAACACATTTGAGTTTCAGACTTTATGCTTTTCAAAAAGTTCATACTAAATTGCAACCTATATATTCTATCAACTTCATAAGTTTGGACAGAATCTGTCCTTATTCCTGGACCTTTGTCCCTCCATATTTATGGCTTTGTCCACATTTCTCACTCTAAGAGGTTCTCAGTGTTACATTAAAACACAGTCCCATGTGACATCTATGTCATATATGTTCCTATTACTGGTATTTTGTTCATAGGTTCATAGGTTCATAGGTTTATACTAGGCTATCTGCCCTAAGGCATTTATAAGCCTAGCCCAAATTTTTGTGGCTTACGCCACCCCTTATATGAAAAAATGCTGTGCCCATTAGTTTGTTGTGCCTCTGTCCAGCAGTGACACAGAGATGATTCCCGGGGTAAACCTACGATCTCCCATCCACAGGTCTAGATTTCTCTTGAACAGAGTCAGCGAGGTGCTCTGCCTCACATGGACCGGGATTTTATTCCACAGCATAGGGAGTCTCTGAGTGATAAATCTATCCCTCCAGCACGTCCTATTTATATTCGTGCTAAGGTTTAAGTTGCTTGCTCTAGTGGTTTTGGTGGATTTGGATTTTTTGAGGTGGAGCATGTCCATTAATTCCGGGTTGGAAATGGCCTTGTATGTCAGGCACATGTCACCTCTGAACAGACGGTATGCGGCTGAATAGAGCTGGAGTTTCTTCAATCTGGCAGCATATGACAGATTTTGGAGTCCCTTTATCCTTTTGGTGAGGAACTTTTGGGGTCTCTCCAATTGCTGCAGATGTCAGGTGAGATACATCCCGAATGGGGCATTGTACTCGATCATTGGTCTGATAAGTGAAGAGTACAGGGGAACAATGACCTCACTAGATCTGGATGTGAATCCCTTCATGATCAGGTGGGCAATGTAGAAGGTCTTTCTAACCACTTTAGCAACGTGAGTGTCAAAAGAAAGGCCACTGTCAACCTGGGTCCCCAGGTCCCTGATAACCTCTTCTGTGCTTAGTGGATTGCCACCTATATGGTAGCTTGGGGTTACCTTGTTTTTCCCGAAGGGTATGACTATACATTTTTGGCGTTTAACTTCAGGCCATGGCTCTGGCACCAGCTATCTGTTTCCGTGAGTCCCTTCTGAAGGATATCCGTGTCCGATGCACTTTCCACTATGGCGCACAGTTTGCAGTCGTCTGCAAACTTTGTCAGCCAAAGTCCTCCCATGTTGGCCTGTACTTCTGAGAAGTAGATGCCAAACAATAGGGGGCCAAGGACCGAGCCCTGTGGGACACCGCTTGTGACTGGCTTGGAGTCTGACATAGCGCCAGCAACTCTAACCCTGTGGGTTCTGTCCTTAAGCCAGTTTGCAACCCATCTTGTGACATATGGGTTTACATTTAAGCTGGTAAGTTTTTCTACAATACCCGAGTGGGGTATTGTGTCGAAAGCCTTTGCAAGGTCAAGGTAGGCTGTATGGACTGCCTTTCCCTCATCAATGGCCTTGGTGACTGTTTCGAAGAAGTCGACCAAGTTCAAAAGGCATGATCTTCCCTTGACAAAGCCAAACTGGGTCGGGTCCAATGTCTGCAAGTCCCCTATATATTTGTTTATGAGCTCCATTATGATCCTCTCCATAGCTTTGCAGACTAGACTTGTTAAGCTTATGGGGCGGTAATTACCAGGGTCTGTAGAGGTGCCACCTTTGTGGAGTGGGACCACAGTTGCCGTACGCCACTCCTTGGGCACGTATCCTGTGGTAAGGCTGAGATTAAACAGCTGCCTTATGTGCGGGTTTAATTCTTCATTTAGCTCGTGTAGCACACAGCCGGGGACACCATCCGGTCCCATTGATGCTGTGTTTTTAGCTTTAGAGAGAGCAGCTTTCACCTGCGCATTTGAGATGTCCGGGAGGCTACACTCGGCTGGGATAGTTATCTCTCCTTTAGGGGGGGAGAGGGGGGTGAAGTTTGCACTGAACCTGTCTGCCAGTATGTTGGCAATGTCTGTGGGTTCAGTGATTTTTGTATCATCATTAAGTCAGACTCTGCGCAGATATGTTGAGTGAATGAATGACAAATGTTTGTACAGCCATACCTCTCAACTGTACAGATTTTTTTCAGAATATCCAGATTTTGCCTCATATTTTTTGTCAATTTCTCATAATATTGTAGTTTTCTGGCAAATGACTGGTAAATTATTGAGGGCTGAAGATACAAAATAGTGACACAGACATTTAAGTTTCAGACTTCATACCCTTCAGAAAATTCATGAAAATGCAAAACCTGTCATTCTATCTACGTCCTAAGTTAGTAATAGCAATATTTAATAAGCGTGTCTCTAGTTTTCATCCTATCTCTCCGCATCATTTATGTATTTTCCACCAGAAGCTATGTGTACAACCTTGGTGATCACTGTGGCATTCCTCACAAATCTGCTGACCGTATGTGCTTTCTTACCTCTCAACTACCTAGATTTTCACAGACTGTCCAGATTTTTGCCTCATATTTTTGGCATGTTTCTCATAAAATATGGTTTTCTGGGAACTCAGTGACAAATCATTGAAGACTGAAATCTGAAAATAAAGGCAGACATCTGAGTTTCAGAATTCATATCCTTCAGAAAATGTATGCCAATGCAAAACTTGATAGTCTATCAACTTTCTAAGTGTGTATGAGCAATTTTTAATGTGTCCCTATTTTGGGGCTTTTGCCCCCCCCCCCACCATTATTGGTGGCTTTGTCCATATTTCTTGTTATAAGAGATTGAGAGGTGTTTGCGTGGAGTTGATATCCATGCTCACTTATAAGGTTTTGCAGACAGAAATATTGATTTCAGCCACAAAAACTAGCTTAGGCATGCCGCACCACATTACTATGAATTGTGCATCGCTGTGCTAAGCACCATGATAAGATATAAAGTCTGTATAGGCTCTGTGCAAAGGCTACACAGAGTTTACTGAATACACAGGGTATATATATATATATATATATATATATATATATATATATATATATATATATATATATATATATATATATATCAAAAATCCACACAGAAGAACACTGCTGTATAGTAACAAACCAAGTAAATAACAGCAAAATCCACTTCCAGCAGCTCAAAGCACAGTCTCCAAATGTAGAAAAATCCACAGTCTTTCTTAAAAATGTTTATTAGGTAAGCACTTTCACAAACAGTAAGTTTGCTTCCTCAGACCTTAATGAAAAAACAACCATGAAGCTCATACTTATAACCTCCCATAGATTTAAAACAGCCTATCACTAGTCATTTCTAATTAACAACAAGTAGTCCATTCATTGCCAAGTTACATAGAAAAATACAGACATTAAAAATACAGACATTAAAAATACAGACAATAAAAATGCATTAATAATAAAGATACTAAGACATAGGATTCCACACTATTTCACCTTATTTCCTTAATCTTTTATTTTTCATCTTTGATGTGATAGTTAGGTAGTCATTGAGTCCCTTCCCCAGATGTGCACTAAATTATATTATCCATTTTAATTCTCATTCTCCACTGATGTTATTAATGTTCCTTAACCTGATATTTTCATGTAACATCTCCAAGACACTGAACATAAAATGGTGCTGACTGCCTAGTTCCAAAATGTCTTTGGCTACAGCACTATATACATGCCCCCTCCTCAAGCAATACATGTGGTCCCGTATTCTCTCTCTTAACCTTCTATTTTTTTTCCTGATATAGAATGATGCACGAGTGCACCAACGGGCAAGGTAGACCAAATTCCTAGAGTTACAGTTGGCATCTATCTCTATCACATAAGATCTACCAGTGTCAGGATGTATAAACTCTGTCTCTTCTTGGATATATTCACAAAAGTTGCATTGACCACAAGCAAGTCAGTGTGAAGACACACTCCGGACATTAATAAACTTTCCTGTCCCTTCTCTCCTTCACTTTACAGGTAGTTTGAATTATTACGTACCTCCTCTGAGGCCTTTACTGATTTCCACTGATTGCCTCTCTGGTTTCTTTGCATTCCACCTGGTTTACACCCCTTGTGCTATCTCCCTCCCCAATACAAAGTCTATATTAGATTCCTGCTGAGCATGGAGACATCTTTAAATTTCTAGTCCCCCAGCAGGACACAAGTGCCCTTCAGCAATTACATTGTGCTTGCCAGTAAGCCATTAGACCTCATGAATTTGTTTACAGTGTTCAGATTTGTAAAGTAATATTTACTTTTTGCTGTATTTGGATCTATACAACTAGTATTCATTTTTCTGATTCCTGACTACTGATCTGCTTATTTGTTTATTTAACTGGTTGATTCTGTCATTCAGGAATTGTGTTTTTACTGACACTACCCCTGTAGCTATGTTGTCTCTATGCTAGTAAAACTGTTGTTATAACTGTAATGTACATCTAATTGACATAGTCTTGGAGTTAGAAACAGTATTTACTGATTTAGCACTACAGTTGTCTCTGCTACTGCTTCAGCTGTGCTGTTGTGTTCATTTTCCTTTTTCTTGTATGCACAGGATAATTGGCTGATAAATGTATTGTGCATGATTTATTAACCTGTTTCCAAACAAAGTTAAGGCACTGTGATGTGGTTACGGTTGAAGCACTCTGAAACTGTAGCAGTAGCATATATTCTCCACACTATCCTCAGATTTGTATCTCTTACACCCTCCTATCTCCTCATTACTTCCTTTGACCTGTCTTTGTCTCTTTCTACTAGCTTCATCCTCTCTTTTTCTCTCTCTCTCTCTCTTCAGAACACACTCAAGCAAATCTGCAGTCTGCGGCTACCACTCCACTCATACAGTATAAGAAGGAATCAGTACTGCAAACTAAACAAGGATTTACATTTTGAGCCTCAAGAGCAGGGTTAGTCCACCCAGGCATTCTACTTGTATGTTTTATGAGAGTGAAGCTATTACATTAGCAGTATTTCTTAGTAGTTCTCAGCTTGCTAATAAAACTGACTGTTGTAGCCTTGTGTCTTCCCCACCCCCTCCCTGCTAGTACAGTAATCCTAACTGTCCAATAGACAGTATACATTTAATTCACATCCCTGTGACTAAATTAACCATAAAGCAGCCCTCTCAGTGCTTTCTGCCTTAGTTTGTATCACTTGGACGTCCACCTGTTTATTTGCATCTCTATACATTCCCCTTCATTGCGAATGTATCTTCCTACTCTAATCTGTGCAGAAACTGGTTACTAATCAGCAAGTCAATGTGAAGACACACTCCCAACCTTAATAATCTTTGCTGTTTCTTATCTCCTTCACTTTACAGGTAGTTTGAATTATTACTTACTCCCTCTGAGGCCTTCACTGATTTCCACTGAATGCCACCCTGGTTTCTTTGCATTCCACCTGGTTTACACTCCTTGTGCTATCTCCCTCCCCCAATACAAAGTCTATATTAGAATCCTGCTGAGCATGGAGCCATCTTTAAATTTCGAGTCTCCCACCAGGACACAAGTGCTCTTCAGCAATTACATTCTGCTTGCCGGTAAGTTATTAGACCTCAGGAATTTGTTTAAAGAGTTCAGATTTGTAAAGTAATACTTACTTTTTTCTCTTGTCTTGGTTGGCTTTGCCTCGCTCCATTCGTCCTCGCTAACGCTCGGGCTCTCTCCGCTCCCCTGCTATACTCTCCTGCCCCCACTACCTCTACATTTATAATAATCACAGCTACACCCACTGCAACCCTCACATCACCTCCACCAATCACAGCTCCTCAAGTCATATCACATTATAGCACACTAACTTGCTCCACACAAAATACTCCCAATCACTCTCATTCCCTCTAGGCATTTTTTACATCACCCACACTACTTCCCCATCCACATATAGTACAATCCTATAATTCCTATTCATACCCCTACCTAGAAACAACTTAAACTTTATAACCATGACTATCACACAACTAGGTCTAGTCTGTCTTCTCATAATTCTTTACAACACCATAAGTTATCACTCTAGCAATATCCCTAAACTTAGTAGCACAACACTACATTATGCACTCTCGTATACAGACACCACACATTATAATAATATCTGCACACAGTTATTCAAGAACTACATAATGGACCAATTCAGAACTAAACACATATGCTCTCATTCCTACTCCAAAAAAACACAATACTTTCTCACACTCCTCACCAAACTCCAACATCTGTATAACCATTTTAACTCCAGGCTCACCATAAGTGGGGATATCCACCCCAACCCAGGCCCAAATCCATCCTGTCCAACACAAACTGCTCCAACACAAATGTCAGAACATAACACCACCACTTTCTTCATCCCTGGGCAAATCAACAACAGCAGGAAAACCAACCATCTTTTAATGCTAAATATTAATATTAGAAGTATCAGAAATAAAATACCTGAACTCCAAGCCACAATAGCACACTATTCCCCAGACATAGTTGCTTTAACAGAAACCTGGCTAAATAAAAACATAGCTAACTCAGAAGTTCACCCTACTGGCTACAATATCATTAGACAAGACAGACCACTTCGTAAAGGGGGTGGAACTGCCTTACTGTACAAGTCCAACTTAACTGTTCATCAATTACCAAACTCCTACCCCTCCCCCAATAATTGGGACATACTTATCTCACAACTTCAACTTCACCCTAAAAAGGTCATCGCCACAATTGTGATCTATATTCCACCTGGTAATATACCTGCTAGCCTTGAAGACTTCTTATCCTGGTGTTCTTCCACATAATCACAAGAAACCCTTATTCTGGGGTACTTCAACCTAGATTGGTTCACCTGTATATCAGAACCACCAAGTAATCTAATAAATCTCCATGGCTACCAGCAGCTAGTCCAAATTCCAACTAGATGTGATAAAAAATCTAAAAGAGAATCCATCCTTGACTGGGTCCTAACTAACAACCCCACATTGTACCCTCACACAGGTAGTCTCCCAGACACCTTAAATGACCACAACATAATATACTTTATACGTAGTAGAACAAGCATATGCAAAACCACTAACTATATATCCACTAGAAACACAAAAAAAATCTCTCCTGAGGTCCTCAACACTTTACTCTGCAACTGTGACTGAACCCCCCCCCCATAAAAACCCTCCCACTTGACCAGGCCGTAGCATATTTCAACAAAATATTTCTACAACACCTAGACACTGTCGCTCCATTGTACAAAATCAAGGTTAGAACCTCTACAAACCCCTGGCTCAGTAAAGAAACCAAACAAATCCTCAAGTCCAGAGACACTGCCTGGCTTTATTATCAAAAAAACAAAGAAACACAAAGCATAAGTACCAAGAACTGAGCTACCGTGCAAAAAAAATGCATTAGGCTGGACAAAAAATCCTACTACACAACATTACAAACTAAATACCAACACAACCCAAAAAACCTTTGGAAAAATGTAAACCAGCTACTAAAATCCACCCAAAAGGCTACCCACAAACCAACCACCCCTGACACTAAAGTTCCCATCGAAACACAATTCAACTCCCACTTTGTAAACTCATTTCTATCCTTAGTATCACAGGACAGTTCCTTCCTCACTATCCCCCCCAACACAAATAACACTAATACAAGCTTTACCCTCAAAACAGTTTCCACCACTTCAATCAAAAGCATGCTCTCCAAACAAAAAACCTCATCAAAAACAGCCGACCCACTCCTCAGCTATTTTTTGAAACTCACAGCAGATACTATTGCTATCCCAGTCTCCACTCTCATAAACAGATCACTTATTGAAAACTATATACCCAAACTCTGGAAAATATCCTATGTTACACCCATACATAAAGGTTGGACCTCCACTGAACTTAATAACTACAGACCCATTGCTTTACTCTTCCCCCTGGCCAAAATCCTAGAAAAATGCATCCATACCCAGATGCTAAACTATCTCCTAGACAGCAACATCCTGTCACCTGCTCAGCATGGTTTCAGACCTGCCCATAGTACCACTACAGCCTTGCTCTGCTTGACAGACACAGTAAACTGTCTAAAAAATGAAGGCCTACAAGTGTCAACTCTTTTTTTTGGATATGTCCAAAGCATTTGACACAATATCACATCAAATCCTGCTAAACAAACTAAACCAATATCATCTATCAAATTCCACTCTTACCTGGTTCCAAAGCTATTTAACTGACAGGTAGCAAGCTGTAAAATGGGAAAATTTGCTCTCTCCTCAGCTGCCAATAACTATCGGAGTCCCACAGGTTTCTATCTTAGGACCACTACTATTCACAGTCTTCACAAATGACTTCCATACCTCCACACAGCATGCATCTATAATTCAGTATGCAGATGACACTACCTTAATCTGTGCTGCACAAAACATTCCCACCCTCCTGCAAACAACTCAACTAGCATTCTCTGATGTTGAAAACTACCTTACCAAAGCCCAACTTATCCTCAATCCAAAGAAAACTCAGCTCATGATTATAACCAGTTCTAACAAAAACACTAGCAGTCAATTCACTATCTACTCCACAAATGCTACTCCAATTGCTCCAGTGGCACAGGCTAAGCTATTGGGAATAACCATAGACTCCCACCTAAAATTTGATAGTCATCTCAACTTAACTGCTAAAAAAGTACATGCCAAACTGGGGTCACTCTACCATATCAAACCATTTCTGACCAACAACACAAGATCAGCCATTGCTCACTCCCAACTTCTATCCACCCTACTCTATGCATCTCCCATTCTGACTAATCTCAACAAAACTGAACTAAGCAAAATGGAAGCCTGCTATAACAGAATTGCCCGCTTTGCTGCAAATTGCTCATATAGAACTCATCACTGTACTTCTTTGAGACAGCTCCACTGGCTTGAACTGCCCATCCTCCTAACCTACAATCAGCTCTGCCTCTGTCATTCTATCTATTACCTCCCCAATAAGTGTCCTGCCCTCAAAAACCTAGTACAACATCACTCAGCCAAAAGGCCTCTTAGATCATCAAGCAAATTAGTACTACTAGAAGTCACCAACCGCTACAGTATCTTTGGAGATGCACTATATAGTAGTTCAGTGGCTAAAAAATGGAACTCTGCCACTACTAGCATTCAAAACACATCTTCCAAAGCCTCCTTTAAAGACCTCATCAGGCAACATCTCAAGCAAAGTTGGCAGTGCCATGATTGCTCCCCAGGCTAGAGAAAGCGGATAACATATACATACTAAATCTAGAGCACTTGATAATAGTTTTCAATCTTACTCACAAACTCTGGCTAATCTACAATGTATGTACTGTACCTGTGCACTATATATGTATTCTACCTATGTTCCAAATTTCAGCTGTACACCACAAATCTATTAATTACCTTTATTTTTAAAATTAATATTTTTTTGTTTGTTCTCTCCACTGCAACTGTTTATGTGCCGCATACCACTGTAAAAACATGTTTCTTGTAATTTGTGTGTATACTGATCATGTCTAAATAACTAAATGTGTCTGTAATTTTTCTTTGTGGAGCTTTTCTCCCCAGGCCTCTGCTGAAAAAGGGCCTTTTCGGCTCAGTCAGACACCCCCGGTTAACAAATGTAAAAATAAAATAAATAAAATTTAACTGCACCCATACTCTTAGGAATAGGAACTAACTGTGAGTCCATCTTCGGATAACAAAACCTACACCTCAAGTTCTTCATGTTCTTATATACCATCCATGGTCTATTTCCCACTAGCTCTGCCACTTTATGATCTAACTGAAGGATATGCTAATTCCCAACAAAAATATCATGTAATACTTTGCTATCCCTAGTGTAAGTAAGACACAAAGGAACACTTCTTTTACTGTAAAATGTCCTAGTGTTACCAGATGCCCTATGGGCTGAAAAATAGGGTTTAGCTCTATCATTTCTTGTACATTCTGTAGCTTGGCAGACCTGTCTAACCTGTTCCTTGTTATAACCCATGTTGAGAAAATCTTTTTCTAGTTTAATAATTTCCTTCTCATACTGACTAGCTCTATCTGCCAATCTGGAGCATCTCATTGCTTGGCCCTTGACAACGTTATTAAAAATGTGTGGGAGGGGTGCATACATGTCCTATGGACATAGACCGCACATTGACAAGTCTTCCTAAATCTATCAGAATGTAGCTGCCCTAGTGTGTCAATGTTAATCTCAACATCTAAAAATTCAGTATTTATATCTGAAAATTTCAAGGTGAACTTTAAAAATTAATTGGTGGTGTTAATGTCATGTGCAAAATTCTTAAGCTGAGTTACAATCCCTTTCCATAAAATGAAAAGGTCATCTACAAAGCATCTGTAAAACTGTATACTTAACCTTGCTAGAGGATGTGGTAGCATGCATGCCAATTCACACTCCGCCTTAACCATATTGGCGTAACTGCTGGTGAATGGAGTACCCATGGCTACACCAGGTACTTGTGAGTAGTATTTCTCATCAAAGACAAATATATTGCTTTCTAAAATCATTCCTAGCAAGTCACATAATACATCGATCTGTCCAGTAGAACATCTCCTTTTTGTGAAAAACCTTTTCACCATTCTTATTCCATCTCTGTTGGGTATCACTGTGAACAGTGATACCACATCCATGGCCACTAGCAACACATTACCTTTCAACCTGTTCACATCACCTTTGGTGAAGTCATATAATTCCTGTAAGCATTGTTTACTATCCTGTAAAATATACTCATGAGCCTGTAGCACAGGTTTTAATTGCTTGTCCACATAAATGGATAGTGGCAGTGTTAACCATCCCTCACCAGCTACTATAGGTCTAAATGGTGGGGCATAGGAGTTTTTATGGATATTAGGTAGTCCTTGTAGAGATGGAATAAGTGGTTGATCTACCATGAAATATCTGAACAAATCTTTGGTTACAGTTTCATTATTAACACTTTCCATCAGCATGCTGTTCCTGATTTCATTTATCACATTGACATCTATAATCTTATAAGTCTTTTCATCTTGCAGCATTTCATTCATGCATTGGAAATAATATAGCCTGTCCATGATCACTATTAGACCCCTTTCATCTGCTCATTGTATTACAATTGACATATCATTTTCAAGTGCTTTCAATGCTAACTTCTCTTCCTTGTTTACATTTTCAAAGCCCCTTCTTCTAGTCTCACATGTAAAATATACATAAAATTCTTTTTCACAAAGTTTGTAAAAAATATCTAACAGAGGGTGACTCTGAGGTGAATACAAGCTACATTTTATAAAAATGAAATTAATGTCAGCAGTGTCATTTGCCCTAAACATAATTTTAAGCTGTACATTACGTAAAAATAACTTACAGTCAATAAGGATGTCTGCTATATCAGACGATTGGGCAGGAATAAAAGAAAGTCCTCTGTTCAGTACACAGCATTCACAGTCAAATGCCTCCTGGAAATATTCCATATCAAGTCCATTTCACCTGGTTCCACATTCTCTGTATCATGTTGACATCTTGTGGCTCATTCCTTCTCCTGCTCGTCAGAGGATATGGGCCATCTAAGGACTGCTTCCTTTTTGTTCTGATTGGTAAGGGCAACAAAAAAGAAGGTTTATTCAATGTTGAAGTTTTCGGTCTCACCACTAACTCTGAGGTTTCCCCCTGCTCACTCAATGGGTGTTCCGTTTCTCTAACACTCTCCCAAATTGGTGTATTGTACAACGATGGTCCCTACTTTACTGGTGAGCTTAAAATGGGCTCCTCACTGGTTATGAGTTGTGGGTTTACTCCATCATTCACAATATTCAGCTGAACATTAATAATTTCCACTGAAGTGACCTGTGTACCTCTCTGTCATTTCCTTACAAGACTGTCAGCATTTGAAGCATTATTGGGCAGAGCAAGTCTAGATTTAGGCCATGCAAAGATTTGCCCATTATCACAGTCTGGCAATCACGCTGTATCTTCACTTCTGTTGTATTAGTTTACGTTCATAGAGCCTAACATGCTCCATAGCTTTCCTTTATGAATCTCTGCTCCCTCTGAGCCTGAAATCTGTTGAATAGTGTCATATTTCTGCTGTATTTCTACACCCAATCACTCTTCTATAGGTGTAAAATGGTCTATAAGCAGCCTCATATAAGCATGGCGTGTCTCAAGGTTTATCTGCTGCCATTTGGCCAGCAGGTCAGGATAACAGTCACCATAGGTCGGCATGACTAGTACATGCAACCCTTGTGGTATTATATGCATCCTGCCCCATGCTTCAAAATGTAATCTCTGGTAGTGCAGTCTTTTTAAGTGAAAAAAGTCATTTTCTAACCATGTAGTAGCATTACTAACTGTCTGCATATCCTCAGTATTTAATGTATGCTGTTGAGCAGTAGTTACTGTTATATTATCCAGAAGGCAATTGTCCATTACCCTTAGCAACTCAGTTAGAGAAGTTCTTGTTTCAGAAATCATCTGGTGGTTACCTCCAGTGCTCAGTCTTAAACGTCCCTCTGCCATGCTTCAGGTGGAGACAGCAAAAAACACAAAATAAGGATCAAAACTCCAGACAGAAGAATGCTGCTGTATAGTAACAAACCAAGTAAATAACAACAAAATCCACTTCCAGCAGCTCACAGCAGAGTCTTCAATTGTAGAAAAATCCAGTCTTTCTTAAATATGTTTATTAGGTAAGCGCTTTCACAAACAGTAGGTTTGCTTCCTCAGACCTTAATGAAAAACAA